>NC_090371.1:228075223-228380723 GCF_036365525.1 Heterodontus francisci
CTTAATAGAACATAGAACTTCTGCCAAAGTTGGGAGAATTGTGGGAACAGTGGGAAATTAGGAGAACATTTGTGGAAATTTCTGGTGATTATTGGGGTTACATTTATTCCTTCCCTTGTATACTTAAGTAGTATTTCCCTTGAGTTTTCTCCTTCCCAGATCAAACAATATCCAGGCTTGGGCTGATAAGTGGCAAGTAACATTTGCTAGGCAATGACTATCTCAAACAAGAGAGAATCTAACCATCTCCCCTTGACATTCAATGGCATTACCATCACTGAATCCCCACGATCAACATCCTGGGGATTACCGTTGACCAAAAGTTTAACTGGTGTAGCCATATGAATACAGTGGCAACAAGAGCAGGTCACAGGCTAGGAATCCTGTCGCGAGTAACTCACCTCCTGACTCTCCAAAGCCTGTCGACCATCTACAAGGCACAAGTCAGGAGTGTGCTCCAACAACACTCAAGAAGCTCAACACCATCCAGGACAAAGCAGCCTGCCTGATTGGCACCACATCTACCACATTCAACATTCACTCCCTCCACCACCAACGCACAGTGGCAGCAGTGTATACCATCTACAAGATGCACTGCAGCTATGCACCAAGTCTCCTTGGAGAGCACCTTCCAAACCTGCAACCTCTACCACTTAGAAGGACAGGGGCAACAGATGCATGGAAACACCACCACCTGCAAGTTCCCCACCAAGCCACACGCTATCCTGACTTGGAACTGTATCGCCGTTCCTTCACTGTCGCTGGGTCAAAATCCTGGAACTCCCTTCCTAACAGCACTGTGGGTGTACCTAGCCCATACGGACTGCAGCAGTTCAAGAAGGCAGCTCACCACCACTTTCTCAAGGGCAATTCGGGATGGGCAATAAATGCTGGCCTAGCCAGAGACACCCACATCCCCATGAACGAATTAAAAAAAAAACCCTGAGGCTTTTCAGAGATCTTAAGCATTGTCAGGATCAGGACACGCAGATATAAGGCACTCCCCATTTTAAAGTCGTAAATTCTGTTCTTATATAATACTTTGACTTTATAAATTATATGTAGTTAAATAGAAAAAATAATATCAATTTGGGAAGCAAGTAGGTTAAGTTGGTTGGGAAAGTAGATGGTTTTCTCTGCAGTGCAAGCTGAAGAACTGGGAGATGCAAACCTGAAGCACGACAGCACATGATAGGCAGGAGGGTGCAATTACAGCCTATAAGATTACATATGCAGGGTGAAATTTTGCCTAAACTGGTCCACTCACAGCCAGGGTTGTGGGGAGTGGGTGAGGGGTGGAGTCTGGCAGCAGTATGGAATCCATTTGTTTCATCAGCAGACTTTGCGGTGGCTCTTTAACTCAGCCACAGCATTGGAATCCTACTTCCGGGTTTCCTGCTCAGTCACAGAGTGTGGGCATGATGACGACTGACACTATGTCAATAAAGGGTTTTTATTTAAAGGGCAGTGATCAGAATGGTTGCAGACAATCTTTACTGTGGAGGTCTGTGCAAGTAAAGAAATGGAAAGAAAACATGAGAAGGCTGCACACACCCCCGCTGCATCACCCCCTGGGTTCTTTGAATCTTTCCTCAAGGTCATGCTGGAAATAGTGAGGGCCCATAGGGACAAGCCACACTCACAGAACAGATGTGGTTGGAAATAGCCAAGGCTGTCAGCAGCAGGTGTGCGGTGCCGAGGATCTGGATACAGTGTCAAGAAAGGTTTCCTGGGTCAGGAAAGGTGTGTGTCCTTGGCGGAGGGTGCAGGACACTCCAAGCAATGCTCAACTGATATAGATGCTGAATCTCGGGGGCCATCCATGCATAGGGAACTTGTGGAGCAACAACAGGAAATGTGTGCCCTTCTGTCAGCATTTCCAGAGGCAGTGCGTGCCCTTAGAGAAAGATTGGAGGAGATAATCTCTAACATGAGTGCCATGATGTCTCAGACATTTGTGCTAATGTCCATCTCCATGGAAAGAGTGGCCACCTACGTGGAGCATCAGACACGGCAGGTCACTGGGTGCATTGCTGGCCCTCAGAAAGGCCTACACACTCTGCTACTTTATACAGGATGGAGGAAAGCCTCGTCTTGGTGGCTCAATGCCTCACTGAAATGCAGCTCTTGGCTAGCAAGGAAGCGTAGGTGGGCCATGAGGGAGGATGGAGAAAGTGCACATGGCAGCGGGGATTTTTCTGAAGTTACTCCCTTGTCCATACCCCCTTAGTCAGAGCCCCACATGCTGCCTCTGCCTCAATGATCGAATCTTCCCCTGCACAGAGGCAAGTGGCAATCTTTGGCGGTGCCTTCACAGGTTCCAAAACCCAGAGGACGTCTGCCACGGGCATCTCGTGTCAGAGTAGGGAATGAGCAGCATGTCTCCAGCTCTGCTGAAGCCACAGGAGCTGCACCATGTAAGAGCAATAGGAAGTGAATGAGAGATGTAATAGTCGCACAAGGGGTTTCAGTTGGGTGTACAGAGAAATGTTAATGGCATATGTTGATGTTATTTCAATGAATGAAACACTTTTGAACTCCTCATTCTCTTTGGCTCTACTTTGTTGCATCTTCCATTCTCTCTGGACAGTAGCCTTCAGGTGAATAGTATAATTAGGTTTGATGAGGATGAAAGTTGTGAATGTGACCATTGGATTTTTCACTGCTGGATGAATTAAACTGGGGGTTGATGGGGCGGTGGGGGACGCACAGGTTTATGATTGCACTGCCAGAAGGCCTCACACACTCAGGTTAGCTGAAGCATGCTTATATGAAACCGTCATGGGCTTCTCTGGCAGTCAGGTGAGCGGCTGCAGGCACCATGGCCGTGTTGGCTCCTCCTCCTCCTCCTCCTGCTCCTCAGCCTTCTCCGTGGAGGAGGATAACGAGCGGTCAGCAGCTTCCGCTTCTTGCAGCTTCTCTCTGCAACGCAATGTTGTGCAAGGCAGAGCAGACCACAACCATTCTGGAGACCCTTGATGGGGCATTCTGAAGGCTGCTCCCAGATCTGTCGAGGTATCTGAAGTGCACCTTGACCAAACCAGTGGCTAGCTGTGTTATCGCCCTCATGCTCATGTGGCTCCTGTTGTACTTTTCTCTGTATGACTGGTAGGGTTCCTGACAGGAGTCATTAGTCAAAGCCTCAGAGGGTAGCCCTTGTCTCCAAGGAGCCAGTTGCTGATGCTGTGTGGAGGAGAGAATACCTGTGGGAGATGTGACTGCTGCAGAATGAATGAATTATGGCAGCACCCAGGATCTCTCCTGCAAACATGCATGATAACCTTCCAGTGGTCACAAACTATCTGAACATTGAGGGAGTGGAATCTCCTGTGATTGATGAAGACTCCAGGCTGATCTGAGGGAGTGACTTCCTGGACCTGTGGGAACTCAGCCACTTCAGCGAAACCGACAGCCCTCTGTGTCAGACTGGTCTAATCTGTACGAAAGTGGACATAAGTGGCAGCCTTGGAAAACAAGTCATCAGTGACCTGGGAGATGTACTTATGGGAAGTAGATTGGGAGATCCTGGAAATGTCACCATCAGGTACTGGGCAGGGGCCAGAGTAGAAGATATTCAGGGCTGTGGTGACCTTCTCCGCAGTCACATGTCATTCCACAGGACAGAGGGAATGGGCACAGACTTCCAGCTTGAAGGAAGGTGAGACCCTCAATAAGAGGTATACAGACAGAGGTTCAGCTCTCTTGATATGTGTGAGCACCAGTGCCTCAGGAACCTCAGGCCTTTACGGCAGGTTGTCGCTGACATCTGCAGCTGCCTGGAGCAAGACCTCCTTCACTGTGGACCAGGTGGACATACAGAGCCAGTGGCCATTAAGATGGTTATCATAGGAGAGCATCCCCACCCTTCCACCACTCCCCAGTTCTCTGGCTCTTCCAAGAGTTCTGCACTCTTTTCTCCTGCAAGGAGAAAAAACAGAGAGTTCTAAGTGTGAGAAATGGATTGTGTAGAGAGGAGGGAAGGACAACATTTCTGGAGGGTGACTGTCAGATGTAGATGTGAGATGTACAAAGATGAGGGTCAGTGTTGACTGTCAGATGTGGATATGAGGAAATGCCTGGAGAGAGAGGAATGAGTAGCATTGGAGAGTGTTGTCCAGGGGGAGTATGGGACTTGGCATATCAAAGTTTTATACTGCTCACCTTTCCTGCTCTCCTAAAGTCTTTGAGTCTCTTGGTGCATTGACTCCAGGTTCAAGGGACCAGACTCCTGCTGCTCATTTCCTCGACTATTTCCATCCATAGCTTCTCAGTTGGAAAGGCTTGCCACTTCCTCACATCCTTGGGAAACATCGCCTCACCTCAGTCTCTCAGAGTCTGCAGCAGGACCTCCAAGTAAGAGTCAGAGATGCTATGTGCAGGTCTGTTACGTTAAGGTTCCGCCAATGAGTTCCTGCTGTGCTCTCACCTTGTTGACCCTGGCAGGTTCTGCACCTCTCGGGAAACCCGTGCACTGGCAGTTAAAGGCAAAATGCTGGGTTAAATTCACAATTAATTGCCTATTGAAATTACTTACCTTACAGCTCCATGTGGGTTTCCCACTCACCTACAAACCTCGCTGGGTTAAACCTGGAAGTGGGTGGGATCATGTCGTATTCCTGACATGACGGTACTTTTTGGGGTTTTAACCCCCTCCCCCCATGGCAGTTAAAAGTCTGCCCACAGTATCTATTATATATGCAGAATTTACAGAAAAACGTTGGCACAGGAGCCCCAATATATATGGGGAGGCAGGGAGGGAGACAGGGTGGTGGAAGTGGGGCAGTCGGGTGTTGCAGTTCTGCGGTTGTTCCTCAGGTACTGCCAAATTTAAAGGCAGGACCTGATAATTTTTGGGATATGTTCCCTGGTTATAGTCAGCCAGATTGAGAGGCTGGCCTTCAGCAGCAGGCTGCAGCTAGGGAGTGGATAGGAGGGAAGAAGAAATCATGGGTTGGGGTAAAATTGATGGTGAGACCTGGAGATACTGGGGAATCAGGGTAAAACATCATGGGGGACCCATGGAGGAGAATAGGGAGGAAGGCTATGGAGAAGATTGCAGGCCAGTAGGACATGGTGGGAGGGTGGGCTGCGATACCGTGTTTCAGGAAACAGTCACAGACCTTAGATTAATTACATTAAATTTAGTCCGTGGTCAGGGACAGAAGGGTGTGACTGCGAGTGAGGCAGAAATGGGGATCCAGAATTTAGCTTTGGAGGAGCCTCAGCCCGTGCCCTTATCCAATAGGTACGAGGTTCTTATTCCCGGTGTGGATGAGGGCAGAGGCTGCAGGGAGGATGAGTGAACTGACCACAGCACCGTGGTTCAGAGTACCATTCAAGCGGGGGGGAGAAAAGACAAATGTAGTCGTAATAGGGGATAGCATAGTTAGGGGAATAGATACTCTGCAGCAAAGACAGGGAGTCTTGAAGGCTGTGTTGCCTACCTGGTGCCAAGGTTAAGGACATCTCTTCTGGGCTGGAGAGGAACTTGGAGTGTGAGGGGATGGATCCAGTTGTCGTGGTCCATGTAGGTACCAACGACATAGGTAGGACTAAGAAAGAAGTTCTGCTGAGGAACTATGAGCAGCTCAGGACTAAATTAAAAAGCAGAACCTCAAAGATCATAATCTCCGAATTACGACATACGCCATGTGCAAATTGGCGTAGGGTAAATAAGATTAAAGGTAAATGCGTGGCTCAAAGATTGGTGTGGGAGAAATGGGTTTTGATTCATGGGGCACTGGCACCAATACTGGGGAAGCAGAGAGCTGTTCCGTTGGGACGGGCTCCATTTGAACCATGCTGGTACCAGTGTCCTGGCAAAACGTATAACTAAGGTTGTAGATAGGACTTTAAACTAATTAGTGGGTGAGAGGGTTCAATTGAAATGAAGTTTAAAATATCAAAAAGAAATGAGCGAGCAGAGGTGCAGGGTAGTGAAGAGGTGAATGGAAATCAAAGTGTGACAAGAAGGGGCAGAAAATATAAACAGAAGAGTGCAGTAGAAATTAGAACCAGAATGAGTAATAATGGCAAAAAGTCAAAGCTTAAGGCTCTATATCTGAATTGCGATTACGGAGACATGGTTGCAGTGTGACCAAGGATGGGAACTGAACATCCCGGTGTATTCAATATTTAGGAAGGACAGGCAAAAAGGGAAAGGAGATAGGGTAGTGTTGTTAGTAAAGGAGGAAATCAATGCAATAGTGAGGAAGGATATCGGTTCGGAAAATCATGATGTGGAATCTATGTGGGTGAAGCTAAGAAACACCAAGGGGCAGAAAATGTTGGTAGGGGTTGTCTGTAGGCCCCTAAACAGTAGTGGAGATGTAAGGGATGGCATTAAACAGGAAATTAGAGATGCATGCAATAAGGGTACAACTGTAATTATGGGTGACTTTAATCTACATATAGATTGGTCAAACCAAATTAGCAATGATACTGTGGAAGAGGATTTACTGGAGTGTGTACGTGGCAGTTTTTAGACCATACATTGAGGAACCAACTAGAGAACAGGCTATCCTAGACTTGGTATTGTGCAATGAGAAAGGATTAATTAACAATCTTGTTGTGCTGGATCACTTGGGGAGGAGCAACCATAACGTAATAGAATTCTTCATTAAGATGGAGAGTGAAGTAGTTGAATCCGAAACTAGGGTCCTAAATCTAAATAACGGAAACTACGAAGGTATGAGGCGCGAGTTGGCTATGGTAGATTGGGGAACTTTACTAAAAGGGTTGATGGTGGATAGGCAATAGATAATATAGAAAGAACGTGTGCATGAATCATAACAATTATTCATTCCTGTCTGGTGCAAAAATAAAACTGGAAAGCTGGCTCAACCGTGGCTCACAAAAGAAATTAGGGATAGTTTGATCCAAAGAGGAGGCATATAAAATTGCCAGAAAAAGCAGCAAGTCTGAGGTTTGGGAGCCGTTTAGAATTCAGCAAAGGAGGACAAAGAGGTTGATTAAGTGGGGGAAAATAGAGTACGAGAGTAAACTTGCAGGCAACATAAAAACTGACTGTAAAAGCTTCTATAAATATGTGAAGGGAAAAAGATTAGTGAAGACAAATGTAGTTCCCTTACAGTCAGAAATGGGGAAATTATAATGGGGAACAAAGAAATGGCAGAACAATTAAACACATACTTTGGTTCTGTCTTCACAAACGAGGACACAATTAAGCTCCCAGAAATGTTAGGGAACCAAGGGTCTAATGAGAGGGAGGAACTGAAGGAAATCAGTAGTCGTAAAAAAAAAGTGCTAGGGAAATTAATAGGGTTAAAGGCTGAGAAATCCCCAGGGCCTGATAATCTACATCCTGCAGTACTAAAGGAAGTGGCTCTGGAAATAGCAGATGCATTGATGGTCATCTTCCAAAATACTATAGACTCTGGAGCAGTTCCTACAGATTGGAGGGTGGCAAATGTAACCCCACTATTTAAAAAAGGAGGGAGAGAAAAAACAGGGAATTACAGACCAGTTAGACTTACATCAGTAGTGGGGAAATGCTAGAGTCTATTATAAAGGATGTGATAGCAAAACACCTGGAAAGCATAAACGGGATTGGACAAAGTCAGCATGGGTTTACAAAAGGGAAATCATGCTTAACAAATGTACTCGAGTTTTTTTGAGGATCAAGCTGGTAGAATAGATAAGGGAGAACCAATGGATGTGGTGTATTTGGATTTTCAGAAGGCTTTTTATAAGGTCCCACATAAGAGGTTAGTGTGCAAAATTAAAGCACATGGGATTGGGGGTATTATACTGGCATGAATTGAGAATTGGTTGACAGACTGGAAACAGAGAGTAGGAATAAACAGGTCTTTTTTTGGGTGGCAGGCAGTGCCTAGTGGGGTACCACAGGGATCAGTGCTTAGGCCCCAGCTATTCACAATATATATTAATGACTTGGGTGAGGGAACCAAATATAACATTTCCAAGTTTGCAGATGACACAAAGCTGGGGGGAAATGTGAGTTGTGAGGAGGATGCAAAGAGGCTCCAATGGGATTTGGACAAGTTGAGTGAGTGGGCAAATTCATGGCAGATGCAGTATAATGTGGATAAATGTGAGGTTATCCACTTTGATTGTAAAAACAGAAAGACAGATTATTATCTGAATGGTGATAGATTGGGAAAGGGGGAGGTGCAACGAGACCTGGGCGTCCTTGTACACCAGTCGCTGAATTCAAGCATTCAGCTGCAGCAAGTAATTAGGAAGGTGAATGGTATGTTGGCCTTCATTGCAAGAGGATTTGAGTACAGGAACAAGGATGTCTTACTGCAGTTATACAGGCCTGAGACCACATCTGGAGTATTGTGTGCAGTTTTGGTCTCCTTATCTAAGGAAGGATGTTCTTGCCATGGAGGGAATGCAAAGAAGATTTACTAGGCTGATTCCTGGGAGGCAGGATTGATGCATGAGGAGAGATTGAGTTGAGTAGGCCTATATTTACTAGAGTTTAGAAGAATGAGAGGGGATCTCATAGAAACCTATAAAATTCTAACAGGACTAGATAGGCTAGATGCAGGGAGGATGTTCCCGATGGCTGGAGAGTCAAGAACCAGGGGTCACAGTCTCAGCATACGGGGTATGCCATTTAGAATCGAGATGAGGAGAAATTTCTTCACTCAGAGGGTGGTGAACCTATGGAATTCTCTACCGCAGAAGGCAGTGGAGGCCAAGTCATTAAATATATTCAAGAAGGAGATAGATATATTTCTTAACGTCAAAGGGATCAAGGGATAGGGGGAGAAAGCGGGAACAGGGTACTGAATTAGACGATCAGCCATGATCTTTTTTGAATGTGTAGCAAGCCCGAAGGACCGAATGACCTTCCTCCTGCTCCTATTTTCTATGTTTCTATGAATGCACCCAGTATTTGTAACAAGATAGGTTAGTTGACAGCACAAATAGAAATTAATGAGTATGACTTGATAGCTTTACAGAGACATGGTTGCAGGGTGACCAAGACTGTGAACTCAATGTTCAAGGGTATTCGACGTTCTGGAAAATTAGGCAAAAAGGAAAAGTAGGTGGGGTAGCTTTGTTAATAAAGGTACCAGTGCGGTGGTGAGTAGGTGCAATAGATCGTGATGTGGAATCAGTTTGGGTGGAAATAAGGAATAGCAAGGGGAAAAAGTCATGGGTAGGAGTCATCTATAGGCTCCCGAAGAGTTGCCTTACTGTAGGACAAAGTATAAATTGGGAAATAATGGAGGCATGTAAGAAGGGTGCTGCAATTGTCATCATTGATTTTAATCTGCATATTGACTGGACAAATCAGATTGGCAGAGGTAACATGGAGACTAATTTGTAGAGTGCATCAGTGATTGTTACTTAAAGCAATATGTTGCAGAAACTATTTGATAGAGGTATATAAAATTATGAGAGGCATAGATAGGGTAGATAGCCAGAGTCTGTTTCTCATGGTAGGGATGACTAAAACTAGAGGGCATAGATTTAAGGGGAGAGGGAGGAGGTTTAAAGGGGATCAAAGGGGTACATTTTTCACACAAGGAATAGTGGGTATCTGGAATGAACTGCCAGAGGAGGTGTTAGAGGCAGGAACAATAGCAACATTTAAGAGGCACCTGGACAGGTACTTGAATGAGAAAGGCATAGAGGGATATGGTATTAATGCAGGCAGGTGGGATTAGTATAGACAGGCATTATGGTCGGCATGGACTCGGTGGGCCGAAGGGCCTGTTTCTATGCTGTACGACTCTATGATTCTATAACCTACCAGGGAACAGGCTATTTTAGATCTAGTAATGTGTAATGAGGTAGAATTAATAAGAGATATTGTAGTTAAGGATCTCTAGGGGGTAGCAATCACAACATGGTAGAATTTCAAATTCAGTTTGAGGGCGAGCAACCCGGGTCTCAAACCAGTGTCCTCAACTTAAACAAGGGCATTTACAGAGGTATGAAGAAAGAGTTGCCTAAAGTGGGCTGGGAAATTAGACTAAGGGGAAGGTCAGTGGATGAGCAGTGGCACACATTTAAGCAGATATTTCAGAATGCTCAGCAAATATTTATCCCGGTGAAAAAGGACTCGATGAGAAGGATGAACCACCTGTGGTTAACAAAGGCAGTCAAGGAGAGTATCCACTAAAAAACTAAAGCTTACAAAGTGGTGAAAAGGCGGCACAGTGGTGCAGTGGTTAGCACCGCAGCCTCACAGCTCCAGCGACTCGGGTTCAATTCTGGGTACTGCCTGTGTGGAGTTTGCAAGTTCTCCCTGTGTCTGCGTGGGTTTCCTCCGGGTGCTCCGGTTTCCTCCCACATGCCAAAAGACTTGCAGGTTGATAGGTTAATTGGCCATTATAAATTGCCCCTAGTATAGGTAGGTGGTAGGGAAATATAGGGACAGGTGGGGATGTGGTAGGAATATGGGATTAATGTAGGATTAGTATAAATGGGTGGTTGGTGGTCAGCACAGACTCGGTGGGCCGAAGGGCCTGTTTCAGTGCTGTATCTCTAAACTAAACTAGTGGTAGGCCAGGAGATTGGGATTTTTTAGAAACCAGCAGCGGATGACTAAAAAGTTAAGAAAGAGGGAGAAAATTGATTATGAAATTAAATTGGCAAGAAATATAAAAACAAACATCAACGAGCTTCTATGGGTATATAAAAAGGAGAGTAGCTAAAGTGAGCATGGGACCCTTGGAGGATGTGACTGGAGAACTGATAATGGGGAACAGTGAAATGTCGGATAATTTAAACCAATATTTTGCATCGGCCTTCACGGTGGAAGACACTATAAACATCCCACAGATATCAGATAAGCAACGAACTAATGGAAGGAAAGATCTTGTAACAGTCTCTATCACAAGGGACAAAGTATTTGACAAACTAATGAGACTAAAGGCAGACAAGTCCCCAGGACCTGATGGCCTACATCCAAGGGTTTTAAAGGAAGTGGCTGCAGAGATAGTGGAGGCATTGGTCGAAATATTCCAGAACTCACTGGATTCCAAGAGATTGGAAAACCGCTAATGCGATGCCCCTGTTCAAGAAGTGGGGGAGACAAAAAGCTGGAAACTATAGGCCAGTCAACCTAACATCGGTCATTGGGAAAATGCTAAAGTTCATTATTAAGGAAAGCAGGACATTTAGAAAAGATTAACGCAATCAAACAGAGTCAACATGGTTTTGTGAAAGGGAAATCATGTTTGACAAATTTTCCAGCATTCTTTGAGGATATAGCAAGTAGATTTGATAAAGGGGAACTGGTAGATGTAGTGTATTTAGTTTTCCAGAAGGCATTCAATAAGGTGCCACATAAAAGATTATTGCACAAGATAGGAGCTCACGGTAATGGGGGTAATGTATTAGCATGGTTTGAGGATTGGTTGAATCACAGAAGACAGAGAGTCGGGATTAATAGGTCTTTTTCAGGTTGGAAAGACTTAACTAGTGGAGTGCCACAAGGATCAGTCCTAGGGCCTCAATTATTTACTTTCTAAATTAATAACTTGCAGGAGGGGACAGAGTATCCAAATTTGCTGATATAAAAATAAGTGGGAGGGCATGTTGTGATGAGAACATAAGGAATCTGCAAGGGGTGATAGATAGGTTGAGTGAGTGGGCAAAAACTTAGCAGATGGAGTTTAATGTAGGAAAGTGTGAGGTCATGCACTTTGGTAGGAAGAATCAAAAGGATTATTTAAATGGAGAGTGACTTCAAAAAAGTGCAACACAGAGGGATCTGGGTGTTCTTGTGCATGAAACACAAAACGTTAGCATGCAGGTGCAGCAAGTAATTAAGAAAGCAAATGGAATTTTGGCCTTTATTGCTAGGGGGGTTGGAGTTTAAAAACTGTACAGGGTATTGGTGAGGCAGCACCTGGAGTATTGTGTACAGTTTTGGTCCCTGTATTTAAGAAAGGATATATTGGCATTGGAGGCAGTTCAAAAGAGATTCACTAGGATGATTCCTGGGATGACGGGGTTGACTTATCAAGAATGGCTAAACAGGTTAGGGCTTTATTCATTAGAGTTCAGAAGAATGAGGGGTGACCTTATTGAAACGTTCAAGATTCTGAGGGGGCTTGACAGGGTAGATGTTGAGAAGATGTTCCCACTAGTGGGGGAATCTTGAACTAGGGGACATAGTTACAGAATAAGGGGACACTCATTTAAAACTGAGATGCGAAGGAATTTCTTCGCTCAAAGAGTAGTGAATGTCTGGAATTCTCTACCCCAGAGATTTGTGGAGGCTAGATCACTGAGGAGGTGGATAGATTTTTGAAATATCAGGGAGTTGTGGGCTATGAGGAAGTGGCACGAAAGAGGAGTTGAGGTCTGGGGCAGATCAGCCATGATCCTATTGAATGGCGGGGCAGGTTTGAGGGTCCGAATGGCCGACTCCTGTTCCTATTTCTTATGTTCTTATGACAGAGAGGAGAGATCACAGGCTGGGGAGCACATCAGGGAGCAGAGAGGGGGTCTGATAATGGAGTGCTTAACAAGGTACCTTGGGGGGCTGGGGGAAGCACTCCTGCTCCTCCTGGTCAACAGGCAGAGCTGGAAAGTTACTTGACTGTTCCATCCAGCAACTCTCGCTTTCCTTCAGCTGCTGGGTTTCCCAAGGCCCTGGAAACCCGAACAGCCAGTGTTAAAGCTAGAACACAGATAAACTCTTTGGAACGCTACCACATTACAATATTTAAATGAGGAACCTGCCTCCTGAGAGCGGGTCCATCACTCATCTCCCCCACAGCCCCTCCCCACCTGCTGTCCCATCACTGTTAAGACAGGAAGTGAGCCGTGTGGGGTTTGCCTTTGAAAGATTTTACATTTTAACACTTGACCCAAATGTACCTTTTGAGTGCCAAAATCATCCCCAAAGTGTCACAAAACATGACAAGAAAGACATTTTTGAAGACAGAGGGCTGAATTTTAAGGAGCCCTCATCATTGGGATCCGGGACGTGGGATGCCTGAAGATGGCTCCGGATGAGACTCACCTTGGACCTTGATGCCGGCAGGGCCCGGCCCAATCCTCCTGGTGGTGGCGAGGCACTGTGGCGGCCTCCCCACTGCAAGGTGATGGGATCACAATTTGAATATTAAAATCAATAAAATGAATAATGAAATATGTCACTAAAAACAGAGATAACTTAGATGAACAGCTGGTTTATTAAAGGTAACTTGCAATGTTTCATTGTTGGGAATATGGAACAGATACCTTTTGGAAATTACAGAATGGTTACAGTGCAGAAGGCGGCCATTTGGTCTACCGTGTCTGCACCAGCTCTCCGAAACAACAATTCACCTAGTGCCATTCCCCTGCCTTCTCCCAGTAACCCTGCACATTCTTCCTTTTCATATAACTGTATAATTCCCTTTTGAATGTTTCAGTTGAACCTGCCTCAACCACACTCTCAGGCAGTGCATTCCAGACCTTAACCACTTGCGTGAAAAAGTTTTTTCTCATGTCACTTTTGTTTCTCATACCTAATATTTTAAATCTGTGCCCTCTCGTTCTCGATCCTTTCATGAGTGGGTATAGTTTCTCTCTGTCTACTCTGTCCACACCCTTCATGATTTTGAATACCTCTATCAAATCACCTCTCAGTCTTCTCTTCTCTAAGGAAAATAGTCCCAACTTCTGCAATCTGTCTTCAGAACTGAAGTTCCTCATCCCTGGAACCATTCTCATAAATCTCTTCTGCACTCTCTCCAATGCCCTCACATCTTTTTTAAAGTGTGGCACCCAGAACTGGATGCAATATTCCAGCTGAGGACGAACTAGTGCCTTACATAAGTTCAACATAACTTCCCTGCTCTTGTACTCTACGCCCCTATTAATAAAGCCCAGGATACTGTATGCTTTGTTAAGTGGTCTCTCCATCTGTCCTGCCACCTTCAATGACTTATGCGCATATACACCCTGGTCCCTCTGCTCCTGCACCCCATTTAGAATTCTACCCTTTATTTTTTTATTGTCTCTCCTTATTCTTCCTACCAAAATGAACCACTTCATATTTCTCTGCATTGAACTTCATCTGCCACCTGTCTGCCCATTCCACCAACTTGTTTATGTGATTTTGCAGTTCTACACCATCCTCCTCACAGTTCACAATGCTTCCCAGTTTCGTATCATCTGCAAACTTTGAAATTGTGCCTTGTACAACAAGGTCTAGGTCATTAATATATATCAGGAAAAGCAAGGGTCCCAATGCTGACCCCTGGGAAACACCACTACAAACCTTCCTCCAGCCCGAAAAACATCCACTAACCACTGCTCTTTGTTTCCTGTCACTCAGCCAATTCCATATCCATGTTGCTGCCGCCCTTTTATCCATGAGCTATAACTCTTTTGTGGCACTGTATCAAACGCCTTTTGAAAGTCCATGCACACCACACCAACTGCACTGTCTTCATCAATCCTCTCTGTTACCTCCTCAAAAAACTCCAACAAGCTAGTCAAACATGATGTTCCCTTACCAAATCCATGCTGGCTTTCTTTAATTAACCTTCATGTGACTATTAATTTTGTCCCAAATTATTCTTTCTAGATGTTTCCCCATCACTGAATTTAAACTGACTGGCCTATTGTATTTGGAAGTCTCCCTCAAGACAGTGTTTCATTGAGGGGAATTTCCTTAAAATATACACTGTAAGGACGCTGTTATATTTTAGGTCTTGCGCATTCAGATTCCGTGGTGTCAGTCGTTTACTGAAGTGGTCTGATTGCCTGTATTTACGAGAGTTGATGGGCACTTGTAAGCTGTGGCAAAACATGCAGAACTTACCAATTAACATAACTTTTATATGCATACTAAAAAAAAAAGACATGATAACATACTTTGAAGGGGCCTTGACTTAATGTAAAAATACAATCTCTGACCAGGGCATAAGTTCCCTCCTTGCAGTCTGATACCTTTTTGGTGTCCATTCGGATTTTTAAATGTGCCTCTGCTTGTCCCATTGAAATCAAAAGTGAACACAGGTGAACTAGACTTTTCCAAAAATGCAGACATAGTTAACAAATCGCTGATAGATCTGTCTCCTAAAAAATGCACTATTTGTTTGCTCACAGAATCACAACACAGTATGGGCTATCCTGAAATGCTAATGCCTTTCAGGCAGCTTTTGCTCAGAACACATATTGAAATAGGGCTACGCCCTCCTCTTTTCTGGGAGGATGTTAGCCAAAGAAGGCTGATAATGCAGTATGGATTTCTCATTGGGGAATCATTCTTCACAATTACCTGAAAACTTAAATTTCTGAGGAGAACCAAATTCCACTGAGGAAATTTGTTAAAAAAAGGACTGAGGGAAAAAAATATTGAAAAGTCACAAGGAGTGTGCACAGTGATTTTCCAAATTGACTTCTCAGTTGTAAAGTTCCAGTAACCTGATATCATTTTGTTGTCAGATTGTTATGATGTTCGTGATTTTATGTTGTACTTGAACGGATATGGTGGACAACTGGTTTAGCCATTCACTGACAGATCTGGCTGGACCATATAAAGTGTAATGAGCTCTTTTATGTTGTCTGATGCAACATAAATGAAATGGGAGGAGTCCAGTTATGTTGAAGATCTCTAACAGGTTTATTAAACAGCTAACTATTATATACAGTACAGAGATAACTATTTACAGAACATGCCTCTAGGTGCTACAAGTCACATGACTGCATCCTGGTACCTGCCTCATTAGCATATTAAAATCTTAAAGGGACATCACTCTTAAAGGCAATTGTACAACATAAAGCACTATTGGGTCCTGCTCGCGTCTGCTCAAACTGCTCACTATTCCAGGATCATCCTGTAATGCTAAGGCAACCCTCAGCTTCTTTTTTCTACTGCAAATTATCTTCTTAAACCCCACTCCTTTGTCTCCTCCACCCTCACCTCAAACAATAAGCGGGAGTTGCTCATGGACTTCTTCGTCACTAAGAACGAGACCATCCGATCATCCAATGCCTCTGCCACTACCCTCCCTTCCACGAGCTCACTGGGCCGTACATCCTCTAAAGCTTCCCCCCCCCCCACCTAGCTTTCTCTCCTGTCTTCGTTCATGCTCTCTCTCTCAGCTCATCTTGCCCATGAGTCCCACTTCCTGCTCTCTCGACCCTATTCCCACTAATCTACTGACCACCCAACTTCTCTTCTTGGGGTTCTCATATTAGTTGACATTGTTGACAGTTCATCTCCTCATGCCCTGCCATCATTAGCTATCTCCAAAAAAATCCCTGACCCCTCCGTCCCTGCAAACTACCACCTCATGTCCAATCTCTCTTTCCTCTCCAAAGTCCTTCAACGTGTTATCGCCTCCCAAGTTTGTACTCATCTTTCCCAGAACTCCATGTTTGAATCCCTCCAATGAGTGGCAAATGATTCTTATCAAGGGCACAACTGACATACTGGGCTGGATTTTGTTCTCCCCAGGCATCGGGTTCCGTGGCGGGGTAGGCCTGAAAATGGCTTAGGATGAGGCCCACCATGGACCTCGACGCCGGAGAAACCCGGCCTAATCCTCCTGCCTCCGTGGCAGTCGGGACCACAATTAACATACACAAATCAATAAAACGAATACATTTAAATAGATTTACCTTCGATCTTGAGGGCTCGACACGATCTTCGGCGGGGCGGCTGGCACTCCTGCGCCTTCAGATCCCCTTCCGGGAAAACACAGCACAACACTGGTGGAGAGGGGAAGGAGGTAAGTTTGTCAGTGTGGGAGGGAGGGGAGGGCGGGGTAAAAAAAGCAGTTGAGGCCAAATCATTAAATATATTCAAGAAAGAGTTAGATATAGTTCTTAGGGCGAAAGGGATCAAGGGATACAGGGAGAAAGTGGGAATAGGGTATTGAGTTTGGATGAAATGCCATGATTTATTGAATGGTGGTGCAGGCTCGAAGGGCCGAATGACTTACTCCTGCTCCAATTTTTCTGTGTTTCTATATTTTAAATGTAATGGTGTAGGGGATGGTGGAAAGGGTTGAACCCTAATCTTTATGCAGTTTGAGGGAGGAAGGCCAGATGTAAAGGGGCGTTATAAATGTTTTATTTAATTTTGGGGGCTTCTTTAAAAATTTAAATATGGCAGCAGGACAAGCCGCCCTTTAAAAATGGCAGCTGACACCATTGCCGGAGATGGACAGCCTGCCCCCTCCACATGATTGGCCGGGGGGGGAGCCGCCCCTGCTATTTAGAGCCGCCGCGCAGAAGATTGTGGCTGGCTCTTTAGGGTGCGGCCCATGCAGGCGGGCCTCCATTTTGAGCTCACCACCAATCCAGCCCACTATGTGACTGTGACAAAGACTGTGTCTTTATTGAACTGTCTGCAGCCTTTGACACACCATTCTCCTCCAGTGCCTCCCCATTGTCGTTCAGCTGGGTAGGACATAGTTACCTCTGCTGTTCCCCGTGGATCTATCCTTGGCCCCCTCCTATATCCCATCTACATGCAGCCCCTTGGTGACATCCTCCGCAAACACTAGGTCAGTTTCCACATGTACACTGATGACACCCAGCTTTAGCTCATCACCACCTCTCTCAACCCCTCCACTGTCTCTAAATTTTTAGACTGCTTGTCTGACATCCAGTCCTGGATGAGCAGAAATTTACTCCAATTAAATATTGGGAAGACTGAAGACATTGTCTTCGGTCCCCGTCACAAACCTGCCAGCGACTCCATCCCTCTCCCCGGGAGCTGTCTGTGGCTGAACCAGACTGTTGACAATCTTGGTGTCATATTTGACTCCGAGATGAGCTGTCAACCACATAGTCGTGCTATTATGACCAGGTGAGAAAGGTGTCTCGGCGTTTGTTACTGTCTTCACCTGGTCTTATTGTAACAGGGTTTAATTTTAAACACACTGTGTTTTGAGCTCCCCCTTTGTGAATTCTTGTTCACAGCTTTCCAATTATAAGGCAAAGAAATGAGCACAAATGGGTTTCTTTGGTTTAAAGAAGAAAAGTGAAATTTATTAAACTTACTTAAACTCTAATGCGGTTCACCTACGGATATACGACGCACCCACACGAGCATGCACACGCGATATACACATGCGGATAGGACAGAAAAGCAAAGAAAAGATAAAGTGGAACAGTTTGAGGCAATATCTTGTTCCTGTGCTTTGCTCACGGTATAGTCCTTTTGTAGGTAATTTTTGCGTTTTGTTGGGGTCCAGTATTCTGCTTAAGCCTTGCTCACGTAGGAAACTTTTCTCTCCTTGAGGTTCACGTGTCTTCACAAGGTTCAGTTCCCTGAGAGATGAACAGGCAGACAGGAAAGGAGGTAATCCTTGCTTCATTTACAGGAGCACACGACATTCTGAGTTCAAATTCTGTATTTCCAGTTTAAAACTCCCCTAATTGGCCAGCAGGTGGTCATGTGACCGACTGGTTTGACCAGGTCTCTTCTGTGTATTGGGGCAGGGACTGGTCCCTTTGTTTCAACACTGTCTGGTACTATGCAAATGTCCTTCCAGCCTGGGGCTTGCAATTTTACGTTTTAATGTTCATGTGGCGCAATGTTCATGTGCCTCAGTCTTGCCAGGTGTTGGGGGGGTGGTGGTGGGGGGGTGGTTTGCCTGACACCTTCACACCTAGGAGAATGAAATGCGATTTGAAGAAAAACGTCGCACTTCTTTACAGAGTTTGAGAGAAATGTAAGATACAGAAAGAAAACCATGCATCACTCTCATTCATTTCCATTCATTCACTAATCTTAAAGCTTATTAAAACTCATCTGTTCTGAGTGCCAGGGCTGCTTTAATTTTCACTGTTTTTCTCAGGAGGGTTAGTATGGGACATGTCTAACCTGAACTCTGAGTCATGCAAAGACATTTCACTTCAGGGGATGGGTGGTTCCCTTTTCATCTGACAGTGGGGGAGGATTCTTTGTTACTCTTCCCTTTGTTCTCTGGGACACTCCTACCTGCAGGTATTTGTGCAGAATTAACTGTATTCTCCTGTGACACTTCGTCCAGGTGAGGCATCATCCTCATGGTTTCTCTGCCCCCTAGAGGTCTCTCTTTTTCTCTGCAGCTTCCTGCAAATGCTGTTAGCAACTCTGGGGGAGGGTGCTTCTAGAGTCTGCATTTACATACGAGGATGTGGGGTTTAACTTTTCACATTTTTCAGGGTTGGTTGACTGGGTTTTCATCCAGGATTTTTCCTGGACTTCCTTGAACCTGCCCTTTTGGTCATAGAGTCATAGAATTATACAGCACAGAATCAAGCCCTTCAGTCCATCATGTCTGTGCCAGCCATCAAGCACCTATCTATTCTAATCCCATTTTCCAGCACTTGACCTGTAGCCTGGGATAATGTGCTCATTTAAATACTTCTTAAATGTTGTGAGGGTTTCTGCCGCAACCACCACTTCCGGCAGTGTGCTCCAGATTCCAACCACCCTCTGGGTGAAAAAATGTTCCTCAAATCCCCTCTAGACTTCCTGTCCCTTACCTTAAATCTATACGCCTCCGCGAAGAGAAAAGTTTCTTCCTACCTACCCTATCTATGCCCCTCATAATTTTGTATACCTCAATCAGCCCCCCATCCCCCCCCAGCCTTCTCTGCTCTAAGGAAAACAACCCTAGCCTATCCAGTCTCTCTTCATAGCTGAAATGCTCCATCCCAGGCAACATCTTGGTGAATCTCCTCTGCACCCTCTCCAGTGCAAACACATCCTTCCTATAGTGTGGCGAACAGAACTGTACACAGTACTCCAGCTGTGACCTAACTAGCGTTTTATACAGCTCCATCATAACCTCCCTGCTCTTATAGTCTATGCCTTGGCTAATAAAGGCAAGTATCCCACATGCCTTCCAAACTGTATCTACCTGTGATGCTGCCTTTAGTGATCTATGGACAAGTACACCAAGGACCCTCTGGCCCTCTGTACTTCCTAGGGTCCTACCATCCATTTTATATTCCCTTACCTTGTTAGTCCTCCCAAAATGAATCATCTCACACTTCTCAGGATTAAATTCCATTTGCCACTGCTCCGCCCATTTTACCAGCCCATCTATATAATCCTGTAATCTTATGCTTTCCTCCTCACTATTTACGACGTCAACAATTTTCGTGTCATCTGCGAACTTACTGATCATATCTCCTGTATTCACATCTAAATAATTAATGTACACAACAAACAGCAAGGGTCCCAGCACCGATCCCTGCAGTACACCACTGGTCACAGGCTTCCAATTTCAAAAACAACCCTCGACCATCACCCTCTGTCTCCTGCCATGAAGCCAATTTTGGATCCAATTTGCCAAATTGCCCTGGATCCCATGGGCTCTTACTTTCTTGACCAATCTCCCATGCGGGATCTTATCAAAAGCCTTACTGAAGTCCATGTAGACTACATCAACTGCTTTACCCTCATCTACACACCTAGTCACCTCCTCAAATTTGTTAGACATGATCTTCCCCTGACAAAGCCATGCTGACTATTCCTGATTAATCTCTGCCACTCCAAGTGATTAATCCTGTCTCAGAATTTTTTCCAATAGTTTCCCTACCACTGATGTTAGACTCACTGGCCTGTAATTACCTGGTTTATCCCTACTACCCTTCTTGAATAATGGTACCACATTGGCTGTCCTCCAGTCCTCTGGTACCTCTCCTGTGGCCAGAGAGGATTTGAACATTTGTGTCCGAGCCCCTGCAATCTCCTCCCTTGCCTCACATAGCAGCCTAAGATTCATCTCATCTGGGGCTGGGGATTTATCCACTTTTAAGCCCACTAAAACCGCTAATACCTCCCCTTTTCAATGCTAATTTGTTCAATATATCACAATCCCCCTCCCTGATCTCTACACCTACATCGTCCTTCTCCATAGTGAACACAAATTAAAAGTTGGCATTTAAAACCTCACCTACGTCCTCCGGCTCCAAACACAGATTGCCACTTTGGACCCTAATGGGCCCTACTCTTTTCCTGGTTATCCTGTTGCCCTTAATATACTTATCAAACACCTTGCGATTTTCCTTTATCTTACCGACCGTGTTTTTTTCATGTCCCCTCTTCGCTCTCGTAATTCCTTTTTTGAACCCCCCCCACCCCCCACCCCGTACACTTTCTATACTCCTCTGGGGCCTCCGCTGTTTTCAGCCCTCTGAATCTGCCATAAGCCTCCTTTTTTTTCTTTATCCAATCCTCTCTATCCCTTGACATCCAGGGTTCCCTGGACTTGTAAATTCCTCCCTTCATTTTTACGGGAACATGTTGGCCCTGAACTCCCACTGTTTACTTTTTGAATGACTCCCATTGGTCTGATGTAGATTTTCCTACAAGTACCTGCTGCCAGTCCACTTTGGCCAGATCTTGTTTTATCATATTGAAATCGGCCTTCCCCCAAATCAGTACCTTTATTTCCGGCCCGTCTTTGTCCTTTTCCATAACTAGTTTAAATCTTACAGAGTTATGCTCTCTATCCCCAAAATGCTTCCCCCACTGACACTTTTACCACTTGTCCAGCTTCATTCACTAAGATTAGGTCCAGTACCGCCCCTTCTCTTGTAGGACTTTCAAAAAGCTCTCCGTGAAGCACGTTAAGAATTCTGCCCCCTTTTGAACTAAGACTATCCCAGTTAATATTGGGGAAGTTGAAATCCCCGACTATTATTACCCTTTTATTTTTACATCTCTCTGAGATTTGCCTATATATCTGCTCCTCTATCTTTCCCTGACTGTTTGGAGGCCTGTAGTACAGTGCCAGCAAAGTGATTGCCCCCTTTTTGTTTTTAAGTTCTACCCATATGGCCTCATTTGAGGAACCTTCGAAGATATCATCCCTCCTTACTGCAGTAATTGACTTCTTGATCAATAGTGCAATGCCACCTCCTCTTTTACACCACCACCCCCCTGCCCTCTCGTCACGCCTGAAGATTCTATACCCTAGAATAATGAGCTGCCAGTCCTGCCCTTCCCTCAACCATGTCTCTGTGATAGTAATAATATCATATTCCCATGTGTTAATCAATGCCCTCAATTCATCGGCCTTACTTATAAGACCCCTTGCGTTAAAATAGATGCAATCCAGCCTTGCATTATTTGCTTGTGCCTTAACAGGTCTATATTTGGTCTGCTTTCCAGAGTGACTTAGTTTCTCTTCTATATTAGGCTGTGCATCACCCCCTACTGTGCCCACCACTCCCCCAACAGCACTAGCAAACCTCCCTACCTCCCTGCAAGGATGTTGGTCCCCTTCCGCTTCAGGTGCAACCCATCCGACTTGTACAGGTCCACCTTCGCCAGAAACAGACCCAGTGATCCAGGAAACTAAAGCCCTCCCTCCTGCACCATCTCTTCAGCTACGCATTCATCTGCTCTATGCATCTACTCCTATACTCACTAGCACGTGGCATCAGGGGTAATCCAGAGATTATAACCTTTGAGATCCTGCTTTTTAATCTGCTACCAAGCTCCCTTAATTCTTGTTGTAGGACCTCATCCCACTTTCTACCTATGTCGTTGTTATCAATGTGAACCATGACCTCTGACTTTTCACTGTCCTCCTTCAGAATGTCCTACAGCCGTTCCGTGACATCCTTGACCCTAGTACCAGGGAGGCAACATACCATTCTGGACCCAAGAGCTATATCTAACTCCTTCTTGAAAACATACAATGTTTTGGCCTCAACTGCTTTCCTTGGTAGCGAATTCCACAGGCTCACAACTCTCTGGGTGAAGAAATTTCTCCTCATCTCAGTCCTGAAAGGTTTACCCCGTATCCTTAGACTGACAGTGCCATCACTAAGATTTCCTATTTCCACCTCTGTAGTGTTGCCCAACTCTTCCCTTGCCTCAACTCACCTGCTGCTGAAACCCTCATCCATGCCTTTGTTAGCTCCAGACTTGACTGTTGTAATGTACTCTTGACAGGTTTCCCACATTCTACCTTCTATAAAATATAGGTCATCCTAAACTCTGCTGCCCATGTCCTAACTCGCACCTGATCCTGTTCACCCATCACCCCAGTATTCGCTGACCTGTATTGGATGCTGGTTAAATAGTGCCTCAATATTAAAATTCTAATTCTTGTTTACAAATCGATCCTTGGCCTGTCCCCTTCCTATCTCTGTTATCGCCTCCAGCCCTTCAACCCTGTAAGATATTTGTGCTACTTGAATTCTGCTCTGTTGAAGATCGCTGATTTTAATCGCTGCACCATTCTTGGCCGTGCCTTCAGCTGCCTTGGTACTAAGCTCTGGAATTCCCTCCGTAAACCTCTCTGCCTCTCTACCTCACTTTCCTCCTTTAAGACAATCCTTAAAATCTACTCTTTGACTAAGGTCATTTGCCCTAATATCGCCCAATGTGGCTCCGTGTCATATTTTGTGTTATTTTGCTTTTGTGAAGTGCTTTATGATGTTAAAGGTGCAATATACATACATGTTGTTGTTGCAGCTAATGTTTTTGGACTTGAAATCCTTGTGGAACTTTTGCTTTTTATGATGAATGGATTGTTCTGAACGATTGTCAATTTAAACTAAGTGGAGCACCCTCATTAATACAAATGTTATTTTGCTGTAATGCAATCATTAATCAGAGTCTATCTGCTGAGTTTGTGTCAGAGCAACTGTTTGGGACCCTTTCATATTCTCTGCAAGTCCAATTTCCACCGTCTTGGAGAGTCAGAAGCACCTTTCTTCCTTCCAGCTTCGTGGAGATAAGAAGAATAAGAAATGCAATGTGTTTCCTACTATCCATTTCTTCTTCCTGTTAGCCTCAAAAAAGAAATCTTTGACTCTTAGCACTGAGTAGAAACCATGTATGGGTGCATCTCTCCAATGTGCATCCCCTACTTACTTTAGCTGAGCAAGTTCTGAGGATTCCCATTGCCTGCTGTGAATAAAAGAGTGAGAGTATTGGAAGGGAAGTAGCAACATTAGACAGGAGTAGACTACGAAAGACGACAAGGAATAGAGTCCATAATCAAAGATTTTATAGCAGAGCACTTAGAGAACAGTGGTAGAATCAAACAGTCAGCATGGATTTATGAAAGGGAAATCATGCTTGACAAATCTACTAGAACTCTTTGAGGATGTAACTAGTAGAGTTGATGAGGGACAGCCAGTGGATGTGGTTTATTTGGACTTTCAGAAGGCTTTTGACAAAGTACCACATAAGAGATTAGAGGGTAAAATTAAAGCGCATGGGGTTGGGGGTAGTGTATTGCGATGGATAGAAAATTGGTAGGCAGACAGGAAACAAAGTGTAGGGATAAATGGGTCTCTTTCCGAATGGCAGGCAGTGACTAGTGGGGTACCGCAGAGATCGGTACTAGGACCCCAGCTATTCACAATATATATTAATGATTTAGATGAGGGAACTAAACGTAATATCTCCAAATTTGCAGATGATACAAAATTGGGTGGAAGGGTGAGTTGTGAGGAGGATGCAGAGAGGCTTCAGGGTGCTTTGGAGAAATTGAGTGAGTGGGCAAATGCATGGCAGATGCAGTATAATGTGGATAAATGTGAGGTTATCCACTTTGGTAGCAAAAACAGGAAGGCAGATTATTATCTGAACGGCTATAAACTGAGAGAGGGGAATTTGCAACGAGACCTGGGTGTTCTCGTACACCAGTCGCTGAAGGTAAGCATGCAGGTCCAACAGGCGGTAAAAAAGGCAAATGGTATGTTGGCCTTCATAGCGAGAGGATTCGAGTACAGGAGCAGGGATGTCTTGGCCTTGGTGAGGCCAGACCTGGAATATTGTGTGCAGTTTTGGTCTCCTTATCTGAGGAAGGATGTTCTTGCTATAGAGGGAGTGCAGCGAAGGTTAGACTGATACCTGGGATGGCGGGACTGACGTATTGGGAGAGATTGAGTTGGTTCGGATTATATTGGCTGGAGTTCAGAAATGTTTAGTTTAGAGATACAGCACTGAAACAGGCCCTTCGGCCCACCGAGTCTGTGCCGACCATCAACCACCCATTTATACTAATCCTACACTAATCCCATATTCCTATCACATCCCCACCTGTCCCTATATATTTCCCTACCACCTACCTATACCAGGGGCAATTTATAATGGCCAATTAACCTATCAACCTGCAAGTCTTTGGCATGTGGGAGGAAACCGGAGCACCCGGAGGAAACCCACGCAGACACAGGGAGAACTTGCAAACTCCGCACAGGCAGTACGCAGAATCGAACCCGGGTCCCTGGAGCTGTGAGGCTGCGGTGCTAACCACTGCGCCACTGTGCCACCCCAAATGTGAAGGGGGATCTCATAGAACCTATAAAAGTGTAACAGGACTTGACAGGGTAGACGCAGGAAGGATGTTCACGATGGTGGGGGAGTCCAGAACCAGGGGTCATAGTCTAAGGATACGGGGTAAACCATTCAGGATTGAGATGAGGAGAAATTTCTTCACCCAGAGCGTGGCGAACCTGTGGAATTCGCTACCACAGAAAGCAGTTGAGGCCAAAACATTATATGTTTTCAAGAAGGAGTTAGATATTTAAAAAACTTAAAAATGTAATTAGGAGAGTGAAAAGGGGACATGAAAAAACACTGGTGGGCAAGATAAAGGAAAATCCTAAGGCGGCACAGTGGCGCAGTGGTTAGCACCGCAGCCTCACAGCTCCAGGGACCCGGGTTCGATTCCGGGTACTGCCTGTGTGGAGTTTGCAAGTTCTCCCTGTGTCTGCGTGGGTTTTCTCCGGGTGCTCCGGTTTCCTCCCACAATCCAAAAGACTTGCAGTTTGATAGGTAAATTGGCCATTATAAATTGTCACTAGTATAGGTAGGTGGTAGGGACAGGTGGGGATGTTTGGTAGGAATATGGGATTAGTGTAGGATTAGTATAAATGGGTGGTTGATGTTCGGCACAGACTCGGTGGGCCGAAGGGCCTGTTTCAGTGCTGTATCTCTAATCTAATCTAATAAGTATATTAAGGGCAAGAGGATAATCAGGGAAAGAATAGGGCCCATTAGGGACCAAAGTGGCAATCTGTGTGTGGAGCCGGAGGACATCGGTGAGGTTTTAAATGATTACTTTTCATCTGTGTTCACTATGGAGAAGGACGATGTTGGTGTAGAGATCAGGGAGGGGGATTGTGATATACTTGAACATATTAGCATTGAAAGGGAGGAAGTATTAGCTGTTTTAGCGGGCTTAAAAGTGGATAAATTCCCAGGCCCAGATGAGATGTATCCCAGGCTGTTATGTGAGACAAGGGAGGAGATAGCAGGGGCTCTGTCACAAATTTTCAAATCTTCTCTGGCCACAGGAGAGGTACCAGAGGATTGGAGGACAGCAAATGTGGTACCATTATTTAAGAAGGGTAGCAGGGATAAACCAGGTAATTACAGACCGGTGAGTCTAACATCAGCGGTAGGGAAACTATTTTAATTTTTTTATTTATTTTTTATTTTATTTAGAGATACAGCACTAAAACAGGTCCTTCGGCCCACCAAGTCTCTGCCAACCATCAACCACCCTTTTATACTAATCCTACATTAATCCCATATTCCTACCACATCCCCACAATTCCCCTACCATCTACCTATACTAGGGGCAATTTATAATGGCCAATTTACCTATGAACCTGAAGTCTTTGGCTGTGGGAGGAAACCGGAGCACCCGGTGAAAATCCCCGCAGTCACAGGGAGAACTTGCAAACTCCGCACAGGCAGTACCCAGAATTGAACCCGGGTCACTGGAGCTGTGAGGCTGCGGTGCTAACTATTGGAAAAGATTCTGAGGGACAGGATTAATCTCCACTTGGAGAGGCAGGGATTAATCAGGGATAGTCAGCATGGCTTTGTCAGAGGGAGATGGTGTCTGATTAACGTGATTGAATTTTTTGAGGCGATGACGAAATGAGTAGATGAGGGTAAAGCAGTTGATGCCGTCTATATGGACTTTAGTAAGGCTTATGATAAGGTCCCGCACGGGAGATTGATTAAGAAGGTAAGAGCCCATGGGATCCAGGGCAATTTGGCAAATTGGATCCAAAATTGGCTTAGCGGCAGGAGGCAGAGAGTAATGGTAGAGGGTTGTTTTTGTGAGTGGAAGCCTGTGACCAGTGGTGTACCACAGAGATCGGTGCTGGGACCCTTTCTGTTTGTAGTGTACATTAATGATTTAGACGTGAATATAGGAGGTATGATCAGTAAGTTCGCAGAGGACACGGAAATTGGTGGTGTTGTAAATAGTGAGGAGGAAAGCCTTAGATTACAGGATGATATCGATGGGCTGGTAAAATGGGCGGAGCTGTGGCAAATGGAATTTAATCCTGAGAAGTGTGAGGTGATGCATTTTGGGAGGACCAACAAGGCAAGGGAATATACAATGGATGGTAGGACCCTAGGAAGTACAGAGGGTCAGGGGGACCTTGCAGGGGGAATGTGGGGTAGAATTTTTTTATGCAGCGAATGGTAATGACCTCGATCTCGCTGCCTATGAGGAAGTGGAGATGTTGAGTGATTTCAAAAGCAATTTGGATGGACACTTGAAGAAAATTAAATGGCACTGCTATGGACCAGAATGGGACAGTGAGCCAGCATGGACTTGATGGGCCAAATGACCTTCTTTGCAGTAAAACTCGATGACTATACTGTTAAGATACCAATGCATGCTATCCCTCTTCCTGTTGTTCTTGGGAATAGTACATACTCTTTTCTTTCAAGAGAAAAGAAGACTTGTCAATCACTCTTGAATTTGAAAACTACTTGAAAATTCTCTTCACTTCTCATATGAAATTCCCACAGAGATGGTGAGGCTTTTTTTATCGTTTGTGGGATGTGGGCATTGCTGGCCAGGCCAGCATTTATTGCCCATCCCTAACTGCTCTTGAGAAGGTGGTGATGAGCTGCCTTCTTGAACTGCTGCAGTCCTTATGGTGTATGTACACCAACAGTGCTGTTAGGAAGGGAGTTCCAGGATTTTGACCCAGCAACAGTGAAGGAATGGTAATATAGTCCCAAGTCAGGATGGTGTGTGGTTTTGAGGGGAACTTGCAGTTGGTGGTGTTCCCGTGCATCTGCTGCCCTTGGCCTTCTAGATGGTAGAGGTTGCAGGTTTGGAAGTTGCTGTCAAAGGGGCCTTGGTGAGTTGCTGCAGTGCATCTTCTATGTGGTACACACTGCTGCCACTATGTGTTGGTTGTGAAGGGAGTGAATGTTGAAGGTGGTAGATGGGGTGCCAATCAAGCAGGCTGCTTTGTCCTGGATGGTGTTGAGCTACTTGAGTGTTGTTGGAGCTGTACCCATCTAGGCAAGTGGAGAGTATTCCATCACACTCCTGACTTGTGCCTAGTGGATGGTGGACAGGCATTGGGGAGACAGGAGGTGAGTTCCTTGCCACAGAATTCCAAGCCTCTGATCTGCTCTTGTAGCCACAGTATTTCTGTAGCTGGTCCAGTTCAGTTTCTGGTTAATGGTAACTCCCAGAATGTTGATAGTAGGGGATTCAATGATGGTACTGGCATTGAACATCAAGGGGGGATGGTTAGATTCTCTCTTATTTGAGGTGGTCATTGCTTGGCACCTGTGTGCTGCGAATGTTACTTGCCACTTATCGTCCAGTCCAGATCTTGCTGCATTTGGACACGGGCTGCTTCAGTATCTGAGGAGTTGCGAATGCTGCTAAACATTGTGCAATCATCAACGAACATCCCCACTTCTGACCTTATGATGGAGGAAAGGTCATTGATGAAGCAGTTGAAGTTGGTTCGGCCTGGGACACGACCCTGAAGGACTCCTGCAGTGATGTCCCGGGACTGAGATGATTGACCTCCAACAACCACAACCATCTTCCTTTGTGTTAGGTATGACTCCAACCAGCGGAGAGTTTTCCTCTTGATTTCCATTGACTCCAGTTTTGCTAGGGCTCCTTGATGGCACTCGGTCAACTGCTGCCTTGATGTCAAGGGCAGTAATCTCATCTCACCTTTTGAGTTCAGCTCTTCTGTTGATGTTTACACCAAGGCTGTAATGAGGTAAGGAGCCAAATGGCCCTGGCAGAACCCAAACTAAGCATTGGTGAGCAGGTTATTGCTGTGTAAGTGCTGCTTGATAGCACTGGTGACGACCCCTTCCATCACTTTGCTGATTATTGAGAGTTGACTGATAGAGTGGTAATTGACTGGGTTGGATTTGCCCTGCCTTTTCTTGTGGAAGGACCTACCTGGGCAATTTTCCACATTGCTGGGTAGATGCCAGTGTTGTAGCAATGGATAAAATCCAGCCCATTAACTCTGTTTCTCTTTCCACAGATGCTGCCTGAGTCGCAGAGCATTTCCAGCATTTTCTGAATAAAACGTCAATAGTTGCTCTTTTTTTAATTCTCTATTTCAGTGACCGATACAAAGTGTTTGTTGACCTGTTCAGTCTCGCAACCTTCTTGGTCCCAAGACATTGGATTCCCAAGCTGACCTCTTCAATTCACAAATTCCTATATACTGCAGCGTGCTGTGACAGCTCGTACTTCAGCAGTGAGGAATCTGATTAAAGTTGAGTTCAACTCAATCTTTTACACTGAATATGTTTTGGAAAGGGAAATACACAAAGCGTCAAAACAGTTTTAAAGTTTTTAATGTTCCATGTTTTCTTTTTATTTGTACTTTATCAACTAAAACGTTTTCATTGAAAGACTTCGGGGCAGTTCTTGACATTGTGCAATCGTGTAAAATGGATGATGGTGAGTCTGCAGCCTGTTGTACATCTCACCTTTATTTCCATTGACGATCGCATAAAGTCAATATTTACCCTCTTCCATGTTATAATCTGCCTCTTTAGCATCCAGAATTCACTACTGGTTTCCTGTAACATATTTTGCGCATTTTTATGTGGGGTTATGTACATAAAAACCTTATATATATATATATATATATATATATATATAATATTGTAAACAATATGTAAAACTACCTTAATTCTTTAGTTCATATGTACTGTTAAATTATGAGTTTATGAGCTCGGCGCAGAGCTCCAAAACTGGCGGCCAGCCTGTGCAGACCGCACACCAAAGAGCTACCACAATCTCAAGAGTGGTGGCTCATTTAAATAGCTGAGTGGGCCCCCCCCTCCCTATTCATGTGGAGGGAGCAGGTTGTCCGTCCCCGGCAATGGCGTCAGCTGCCTGTGCGCACATGTTGACGCTATTTTTAAAGGACTTTGAGCCCTACCGTTAAATTTAAATATTTCAAGATGCAGTTAAAAAAAATTAAATACATTTTTTTTGCCCCTCTCCCACCCCGCAATCACCATAAAATTAATTACTTGCTCTCTCCTCCCCTAAAACACATCATTTTCACCTGACCTTCCCCCCCCCCCGCCCCAAAGTGCATAAAAACTTTACCCTAAAACCCTTCCCACCATCCCCTGCACCAATGATGTCACCTTGATCCCGTTCACCCCCACTCCCCCACACTGAGAAACATACCTCCCGACAAATGTTGCACCTCCTTGCCCTGGACGGGAATCGAAGGTGTGGGAGTGCCGGTCAGCGGTATGGAGCTCGCAGTGGGATGGAAGGTGGCCTCGTAAATATAATTAATTCAATAATTTTAATTTATTTGAATATGCAAATAGAGGTCTTGTCACTGAGCGGTGGGGGCCCAGTACGTGGCCTCGCTGCTGTAGGGCCAGGCGGGCACAGGGTGCGTTATGGCCCTCTCCTGGAGACGTTTTCCCACCCCAGCCCACCACGAACCCCGATGTCAGGGAATCTGTAAAATTCAGCCCACACTTTCTGTTCCTTCAACACCAGCTGGCTTCATGATCCCCAAGCCCTCATTGATCACTGCTTCTTCAGGTGCCATCTTCTGGAACTCCCTTCTTCAGTAGAACTGCCTGGCCACCTCCCTGTCTGCTTTCAAAAACATCCTGAATGATCATTAGCTTTGATTTTTAACTCTCTTTTCATATTTTCACTGCTGCTCAGTGTCCCCTATTGTCCACTACCCAAATAACAATCCCGAGACATCCTTGTAAGCAAGGAGGGCTGCAGGATTGAAAATTGGTTGGAACCAGTTTAAAATCTGAAGCAGGGTTGCAATGATTAAGTTCGTATTGCAAATCAGGTCATATAAATAATGAATTGAGGCATTAAAAACAAGAAATGTTGGAAATACTCAGCAGGTCTGGCAGGATCGGTGGAAAGAGAAGCAGAGTTAATGTTTCGGGTCAGTGACCCTTCTTCGGAATCGGCAAATATTAGAAATGTCATAGGTTACAAAGCAAGTAAAGTGGGGGTGGGGCAAGAGATAAGAAAGGAGCAGGTGTAGATTGGACAAGACCACAGAATAGCTGACCAGAAGGTCATGGAGTAAAGGCAAACAATATGTTAATGGTGTGTTGAAAGACAAAGCATTAGTACAGATAGGGTGATAACAGACTGAAGATTGAACAGCAGCAAGTACAAACATGAAAAAAGAACAGTGGGTAAGCAAACTGAACAAACTAAGATGAAATGAAATAAACATACCAAAAAAAATGTAAAAAAGAAAAAATAACTAAAAATAAAAGTAAAATGGGAGGCCCGTCATGCTCTGAAATTATTGAACTCAATGTTCAGTCCGGCAGGCTGTAGTGTGCCTAATCGGTAAATGAGATGCTGTTCCTCAAGCTTGCGTTGATGTTCACTGGAACACTGCAGCAAGCCCAGGATAGAGATGTGAGCATGAGAGCAGGGGAGAGTGTTGAAATGGCAAGCAACTGGAAGCTCAGGGTCCTGCTTGCGGACTATTAGAAATGTCTAAGGTTATAAGCAAGTAAAGCTAGGGTGGGGCAAGAGATAACAAAGGAGAAGGATCCATTATTTGCCACTTCCGAAGAAGGGTCACTGACCCGAAACATTAACTCTGCTTCTGTCTCCACAGATGGTGCCAGACCTGCTGAGTATTTCCAGCATTTCTTGTTTTTATTTCAGATTTCCAGCATCCGCAGTATTTTGCTTTTTTTAATGAATTGAGGCATCCTGCATGTGTTTACTAACTGTCAATTTATTTGCAGTGATCATTACTTCGATCAGTAAATCATTTTTTACAAATTTGAAACACCATGCAGCCATTCTATAAACACAGGTACTAATGCAATCCTTAACCAAAGCTGCTCACCTGTCTGGAAAGAAGCCTATGTTGAGAGCAGGGTGTGTAGTAATAGCAGGCTAATTGATCTTTTTATGGTCATCACAAAAAAAGTGTTCCTGCCTTCCAGCAAAAACATGGAAAATCATTTTCAAATAATTTATCTCACTAGTCTGCCTTAAAGAAATCACCTTTTTTACAGGAGTCACATCCTTCCCTGAGTCCATGTTATCCTAAAGTGTAATTATGGAAGAGTAAGCTTCAACAACATTTGCAAAATCATCAGAATGTATTCTTAAACTTTCAGTAAGCGACACTGAAATTACAATAACCTCCATTAACATAATTGACCAGATTACCTGTTTAGCATCACTTTACTAACTCAAAACACTTGCTATGATTTAAAATAGACCAGGAGCAACATAGTAATGCCAAAAAAATTAAAGGAGAAGCTTTGTGCAAATCAAAACTACTTCACAAGTGAGCTTGGGAATGTAGTACTACTTAAAGAGTACGCTTCTCTACTTTGGACTTCCCCACGCATCCCTCAGACTCTGCCCCAACTCTGCCCCATTTCCCTGGTCATTGAAGATGCCTAGTGGGCTCACAGCAGAATTTCTGCTATGATTAAGGAGCCCGTCAGTGCCTGGCTTCACGATTGCTGCTACAGCATCAGTAGAGATAGCTAGGTGCTTACAAGAGCTTTGGATATCAACAGAACTGGAACCTTGTAGGCTTTGGGTAACTGTTGAGGCAAATTTGGAGTGAGGGGCGCCTCTACTTGGCCCTCTTCCTTCATCTTCTATCCTTGGAGCCTTTGGCACCGCTACTCCAGGCCTACCATCACCTTCCACATGGCAGTCCCAAGAAGCAGCAGTAACTGGTAGGGAGGATAATAATATTTGCATGCAGTGGTTCAGGAAGGAAATAGAAATTCAAATAGCCTCCATACCATTCAGGGAATGGATAAAAATGGAAATATTTCTGCTCTTGGCCTGCTCAGTCATCATTGAACAAAGAACAAAGAACAGTACAGCACAGGAACAGGTCATTCGGCCCTCCAAGCCTGCGCCGATCTTGATGCCTGCCTAAACTAACACCTTCTGCACTTCCGGGGCCCATATCCCTCTATTCCCTTCCTATTCATATATTTGTCAAGATGTCTCTTAAACGTCGCTATCGTATCTGCTTCCACCACCTCCCCTGGCAGCAAGTTCCAGGCACTCACCACCCTCTGTGTAAAAAACTTGCCTCGCACATCCCCTCTAAACTTTGCCCCTCGCACCTTAAACCTATGTCCCCTAGTAACTGACTCTTCCACCCTGGGAGAAAGCTTCTGACTATCCACTCTGTGAACGCCGCTCATAACTTTGTAAACCTCTATCATGTCGCCCCTCCACCTCCGTCGTTCCAGTGAAAACAATGAGTTTTTCCAACCTCTCCTCATAGCTAATGCCCTCAGCATTGGTTCAGCATTTTCAACAAACTGTAATTTGCGCATCAGTACTCACATTCCTATTAAAATTAATAAAAATAAACTTGAAGTCAGCTTAAAGGCAGGTAAAAATAGAAATATGTGGTAACTGCTTTTCAGGTGATCAATGTTAAATTTAATCAATACAATGAGCAGTGTCTAAATAATCTAAAAATATAAATGTTACAGTAGCTCTCAAACACAGAATTCGTTTACAGCATTGTGATATGAGAATTTTGGGAACAATCCATTTGTTAATCAGCATCATTTTAACGCATTGTACTATGTCGCAAGGTAAAGTTTTGTCATTTTGTCCCCTCTTTTTGTGGGAACAACTGTGCTCAACAAAGAAAGAAGGGAAGATCAATAAATGTGATGCCCATTAATTGCTTGTATTCATCAGACACTTCCATGGAATACTGACACATCTGAAAACAATTCTGACATTTAAAAGATGTCACATTTATTGTAAATATGTACACTCCTTATTGCAATGAAATATATATAAGAAAATATTAAGAAGTATCATAAACTTCAACTATAGCACAACTTTCAGGAACAATCACTCGACTCATAAAACTATAATGTAAAAGTGTTCCCATTTTCAGTGAAAATCTAATAAAGCATCTTTGGGGCTTCTCAGATTAAAAAAAATCATGAATACTGACAAGAGATACTGATACTAATTCAATACTAAGGCATCTTGGTGTAAATCTTCTAAGGCTGTTCCATGATGATATAGCTTGCCCACTGCCAGTGCGTATCAGAAAGTAATGGATGTTGCACTGATGATTTTCTGATGGTTGCTGGAGGTATGCAAAGTACTACACTGTCAGCGGAGGGTTCAGAACATTTAAGCTGAAACTCTCCTGCATCCAGGCTAACTGGATCACCTAAGCACAGCAGGTATTGGGAAATTTGGTAGGTTAGAGTGCACACCTGTGAGTGGATCCATCTAAATCTCCTCCATTCATTAAATGAAGGAAAATCAGGTGAGTCCCTTTATAGGTGTTAAACCCAGTTCTTCGATATTCACTGCAGACACAGTAGAATCACCCCTTCAGACTCAAGTGCATTTGGTGGTAAAAGTCTGCTTCACAGGCAGACCAACATCCAAGAAACAACAATGTTCTTCTCACACAAATGCTACTGCAACTGAATCAGCAATGCCTAGGAGAGAAAAGACAAACAATATTAAGAGATGTTTACCGAGAATCTGAATTTCCCATTTCTAATAACTTTCATTATTTCATTTCAAATTATTTTCCTCTTTGCTCTTGCCCTCCCCTCTCTTCCCACCTAAAAGAAAACTGGTAGAGATCTGACCAGGTGTCTCTTTCAACAGATCTCTCTCAAGTCAAAAATAAACCATGCAGATGCTGTAAATCTGAAACGAAAACAGAAAATGCTGGTAATATTCATCAGGTCAGGCAGCAGCTGTGGAGAGAGAAACAGAGTTAACTTTTCAGGTTGATAGCCTTACATCAGGTCCGACAAAAGATCATCAATCTGAAATGTATGCTCTGTTTCGTACTCCACAGACACTATCTGACCTCTCTCAAGTCAGCTGCTTTGAGAATACCTGGAATTAACATTGTTTCTGCTTCTGGATGTTGATTTGATGGGCAAGTAATCAAACCCTATTTATAGCTTTGAGCTCAAGAAGGTTTGTACTATGGCAGCCGGATTACTTGGACACTGATGATCTGCTCTGGGCTATCAAGGGTTAAATCACAAATTTCCTATCACCAATCACATGCTGCAGCCCCTCCAGATGCTTTGGTATGCATTTCAACAGAAGTACTGGCAACCATGCGATGAAAGGATTACAATTCTCATTCTCAATAGCCTGATTACCTATTTGAAGACATCTGTAACAGCGTTTTAGGGAAGCATCTTACATTAAAGCTAATACTTCCGGGGGTAGGGGTGGGGCCGTGGGGAGTGGTGCATTGGATGATGGACAACATTCCACACTATGCTACATCACCTTTGGACACTGGGTTTAAATCCAGCAGAGACTAGTGGAATGAAAATCTTTTCCTGTCAGCTGTAAGAGTGTTAAGTGAAATAAATATGGACCGTTTCAGTCAAATTTCTGATGGAATGAGTTCCAGGAAATAAACCTATCCTTAATTTGGGACTAATTTGTTAAATTCAGAGGTCAAAGGACCAGCTGATGTGTGAAATGGAAATGATTTCCTGATAAAACAGAAACCATTCCGAGGCTCATAATTGGGTGCATTTGGGGGATGGTGCAGCAAGCTTTACTCTGTGATATTCCTGATTCTGGATATTGCTCAGTTCAGCCTTGGTTCAATGGTGGCAATCTTGCCTCTGGGACAAGAGGTTGTGAGTTCAAGTTCCACTCCAGAGACTTGAGCACAAAATCTAGGCTAAGTCTGCAGTGTAGTACTGATAGAGTGCCATACAGTGGGACATACTGTCTTTTGAATGAGACTTTAAGCTGAGCCCCCGTCTACTGTCTCAGGTGGACATAAAAGGTCCCATGGCACCAAAGAAGAGCAGGGGAGTTATTCCTGGTGTCCTGTCCAGTATTTATCCCTTAACCAACATTACTAAACAGATTATCGGGCCATTATTTCATTGCTGTCTGTGGAACCTGGGTGCTTGTGAATTGGCTGCCATTACATTACATCAGTGAATACACTTCAAAAGTACTTAATTGGCCAAAAAGTGCTTTGGGACATCCAAAGGTATCATAAATGTTAGATTTTCCTGTGATGACTGTCCATTTTTGGATGTACTTGGAGAGGCCAGTAGAGGAAAATCTGTTTTTGAGGCCTAATGTTGAATTTTCGCATCAAAAAAGAGCCAGTTTTATTTCTCTCTTTCCTGTTGGAGTTGGCCTGGAATGCTCACATATCCTGATTCACTGTATACAAATGATGGCTGGTAGGAAGAAGGATTTGTTACTGAACTCCATTTCCCTCCTGACTATTAACCAACAACAAAAATGCCTAATGAAAAGACCACAAAGTGGACCACTTGTGGTCGAGTGGACCACAACGACTTACAGAATGCCACAGAGTGTGGCACAAGTGGCCTCCAAAAGATCATTCAAGAAGATGCTCTGCTGTACTGTTTGAGCAAAGATCATGGATCAGATTTTGAAACTCCACTGAAAGCAGGAACGGCAGCGAGTGAGATTTGAAGATTGTGTTCTTGGAGGTCCTGCCTCCAGAATGTGATGTAATTTTAAAAATGCTGCCAGCAGGGAGGGAACGATTCAGGCACTCGCCTCGAATTAAGTGCCTATTGAGCTCATTAAAAAGCTCATTAACTGGCTTGTCAGGAGGAGGAAGCTATTTTTAAACGCTGGAAATGGGGAAAACACCATGGAGGGGACACAACAGGGTTGTGAAGATGTGAACTGTGTGGAGGGACATGAGGGCTATGGGAAGGGCCGATTACATTAAAACAGAGTTAGCTAATAAAACATAGCTGTCTCAGATGTGTCTCAGTGTGGATACTGTTGAAGCTGGAAGAGTTAAATGTTACATTGAAGAGTGCCATGAAACCAGATAGGGAAGTGAGCCCACTGGAATCACAGTGGCAGCTCAGGTTGGCACAGGAAGGCCTGTTGAGTGTTCAAGGCCCAGCTGATGGAGGTCAGATGAGAACAGGCTACTCTCACATGGGACAGAGCAGCCAGGATGAATTGTGGCAGATGCAACCTCCTGGACAGCTGGATACCAGAGTAGCACAGCAGGGGCTGCAAGCAGAGGAAAGTGCTACCCAAGTCATTGAGTGTACAGCCCAAGAGTCAGCTACCTGCAAATTAGAGTGGCAATGCTGTAGGAGCCTGCACCTACACAGGCAGATGGTCTCGGTCCTGTGTTCTAAGATCCACAATGACCTGAGGCCTCATGGCCCCCATGGCAATCCCCTTCCTGCAACCGTCAAGATCTCAGACACCCTGAACCAGGGACCAACTGTGGATCTAGGCAGCATCTCACAGTCAGCATCTCATTTGGCCATCAGGCAGGTGACAGATGCCCTTTTCAGATGGGCCTGCGCTGGCACAGAGGGCATTGGGGTTTGATGCCATCAATGGATTCCTTCAGTTGCAGGGCATTATCAGTTGTACCCATATGACCATCAAGGCACCCAGTGACTAGCCAGTGAGATCCATCAACTGGAAGAACTTAAACTCATTCAACGTCCATCTCGTCAGCGATCACAACAAGAGCTTCCTCCATGCATGCGTTCGCTTTCCTGGCAGCTGCCATGGCTCCTGCATCCCCTGCCAGTCCAGGCTGCCTTGGACCTTCACTCCATCCCCCAAAATGTGTGGATGGATCCAAGGGGACAAGTGAAATCCCTTATTTTATTTTTTATTTAGAGATACAGCACTGAAACAGGCCCTTCGGCCCACCGAGTCTGTGCCGACCAACAACCACCCATTTATACTAACCCTACAGTAATCCCATATTCCCTATCACCTACCTACACTAGGGGCAATTTACAATGGCCAATTTACCTACCACCTGCAAGTCTTTGGCTGTGGGAGGAAATCGGAGCACCCGGCGAAAACCCACGCAGACACAGGGAGAACTTGCAAACTCTGCACAGGCAGTACCCAGAATCGAACCTGGGTCCCTGGAGCTGTGAGGCTGCGGTGCTAACCACTGCGCCACTGTGCCGCCCTTGAAGAGATGCCTACTGACCCTTTTACGGGAACCCCATTCTGAGGCACAGAGGCGATACAACCAATGCCACCTGCTCAGCAGGTGAAACATTAAGCAGGCCACTGGGTTTCTGAGGATGGGAATCTGGCACCTGAATCAGTTGGGTGGCATCCTCAGTAACCCTCCTGCAAGGGTCATGGTCATTGTGGTGGTCTGCTGCGATCTCCTGACATGGCCCTCCAGAGAGGGGTGGACCTTGAGGATAGTGAGGCCCTGGAAGGAGTCAGCTCATCAGGGAAGCAGCAGAAGATAAGAGAGAGGAGGAGGAAGAGGGGGCGGAGAAGGATAACACTGAATAGAGAGGTGCTCCTCCTGCACGATGAGGTGGCCTCCTCCTGCCACCCTCTGGGAAAAGGAGCTCCTTTCTCTCCCTCATGGCCTGCAGCATTAGATCCAGGTGGGCATTGATGAGCTGAGAGTCTGGCCTGTCTCTACTGCCAGGCCTCCAGCTCCCCTGTGACAAGGCGCTTCCTTTTGGTGTTATGGAAGGCATATCTTTCCCTCAGGATAACCAGCAGCTTCAGTGATGGCTGCTCTGGAAGTCTACATGAGCCCCACACTTGATCTGAAACACTGCCATTTTCAATTCCAATGGCTATAAGAGGGCAGGAAACCCGTCTCCATACCAATTAAGGATTTCCCAATTGAAAATTGCAATCTGAATCAGCTTCCCACAGGAGGCAGTTCCTGCCTCAACTTTGAAAATCCGGCCCCATGTGTTTTTCGAATTCATTCTTGGCATGTGGACATCATTTGCAAGGCCGGCATTCACTTCCCATCAATTGATTGCTCTGAAAAGATGATGGTGGGCCAGAAGTCACGTAAGATGCCTTATTAGCCCGGTTCTCTGTTGTAAGACGCATGATCTTCCTCTTTTTTCATCAGAGCAGAGGGGCAGAGGTCTGCTATATGGAACTTAAAACCAATAATCTATCTGTTACAAGGCATGACTGCCTTCTGTTACCATGATTGCCCTGGAAAGTTCACTGAACTTTTTCCAGCAGGCAGTAGCTATGTGGGGGCTCCATTCATTGCAAAGGTCACCTACTTTCACTAGGCCTACCACATGCCCTTCATGGGTCTCTTTCCCACAGGGCCAAATAGCTGGGATACCCTTCAGCGGATCACAGGCATCAAATGAAGTCTTTAATTTGTGAGCTTGGTGACATGAGGAACAACCAGCCTCAGACACAGAAAGAAGAAAATCAGGTCTTGGCTCTTTCGAGTACTAATGCTTGTTCAACAGTGCTTTGGCACCTGGCTTTCTTGTGAAATGAACTCCCAATTGTGGTCTTCAGTAGAACTGCAATTTCACCATGAACATGTAATGATGTAGGAGGAGGAAATTTGGACTGGGTCTTAACAAGGTGGCACTGCTGGGTATCAGCATGATTCTGATGCAGTTTTGGAAACTGAATAAGGAGGAAAATTTAGCACTGAAATATGTAAATATTGTATTCTGACAGTCCTTGTCTTGAGTACAAAAATTTATCAACGTTCTTTCCCCAAATGAATGACATTTTCTTTTTAATGAACTATACACTGCACAGAATACTCACCACAAACATTCTTTCCTATTTTGACGTGTACATAGCCATCAATTCCCCATTTGGTTCCCCATGAATTCCGGACAATCCAGTAAGGAATATCACCTATATTCAAGAAAAAAAGGGTCATATGTTAGTTATTTCATACTTGCCCAACTTGCTTCATGGAATATCAATATCAGAGACCACTGGTATCAACCAATGTAGGACAGATCAAACACCTTCAGAGTAGAACCTATGAGATTGTTTCTACATTGAACACTATGCTTGTCTCTAACTTCATTTCGGAGGTTTTCAAGACAGGGCCGAAAAAAGATACTTTGATGTAACTGATTATGTGACACAAAGTAATGATTGGAAAATTGCGAGATTTGTACCTGTCATTCCCCAGGATGGGCTTTCTGTAAACACTGACTCTTGCTTTGGGAGCACAGGACTGCACAGAGTGGTTGTGAAAAGAGTACACCAGAAAAAGGAATTTGGTGAGAGTGGCACCTTGGAGCAGGAGGATGTCCAAAGTGGGGAGGAGGAGGGCAAGTGTAATGTGGTAATTGTTGGGAATTCAATAATTAGGAGGACAGATAGCACCCTTTGTAAGTAGGATCAAGTCGCATGGCATCAGCTCAAACATAGGTAAGGAAACCTCCTGCCGATTACCACCTACTGCCCTCCCTTCAGCTGATGAATCAGTGCTTCTTCATGTTGAACACCAACTGGAAGAAACACTGAGGGTAGCAAGGACACAAAATGTACTCTGGGTAGGGTACTTCAATGTCCATCACCAAGAGTGGCTCGGTAGCATCACTACTGTCTGAGCTGGCCGAGTCCTAAAGGACATAGTTGCCAGACTGGGTTTGTGGCAGGTGGTGAAGGAACCAACAAGAGGGAAAGCCTACTAGACCTTGTCCTCACCTGTCAAAGATGCATCTGCCCATCACAGTATTGGCAGAAGTGACCACTGCACTGTCTGTGTTTGAGACAAAGTCCCTTCTTCACATTGAGCGTACCCACCATCGTGTTGTATAGCACTATCACTGTGCTAAATAGGATAGATTTTGAACAGATCTAGCAATGCAAAACTGGGCATCTATGAAGTGCTGTGGGGTATCAGCAGCAGCAGAATTGTATTCAACCACAATCTGTAACCTCATGGCTCGGCATATCCTCCACTCTACCATTACCATCAAGCCGGGGGACCAACCCTGGTTCAATGAAGATTGTAGGAGGGCACCAGGCATACTTCAAAATGAGGTGTCAGCCTGGTGAAGCTACAACACAGGGTTACTTGCACGCCAAACAGCGGAAGCAACATGCAATAGACAGAGCTAAGCGATCCCACAAACAACGGATTAGATCTAAGCTCTGCAGTCCTGCCACATCCAGTTGTGAATGGTGGTGGACAATTAAACAACTGACAGGAGGAGGAGACTGCACAAGTATCCCCATCCTCAGGATGTGGGTGTCCAGCACATCAATGCAAAAGACAAGGCTGAAGTATTTGCATCCATCTTTAGCCAGAGGTGCCGAGTGGATGATCCATCTTGGCCTCCTACCTGATGCCCCAGCATCACAGATGCTAGTCTTCAGCCAATCCGATTCACTGCATGTGATATCAAGAAATGGCTCAAGGTACTGGATACTGCAAAGGCTATGGGCCTTTGACAATATTCCGCTCGTAGTACTGAAGACTTGTGCTCGAGAAATTGCCGTTCCCCTAGCCAAGCTGTTCCAGTACTGCTCCAACACTGACATCTACCTGACAATATGGAAAATTGTCCAGGGTATATCCTGTGCACAAAAAGCAGGGCAAATCCAACCTGGCCAATTCCCACCCGATCAATCTACTCCCGATCATCCGCCAAGTGATGGAAGGGGTCATCAACAGTGCTATGAAGCAGCACTTGCCCAGCAATAACCTGCTCACTGATGCTCAGTTTGGGTTCCACCAGGGCCACTCAGCTTCTGACCTCATTACAGCCTTGGTCCAAACATGGACAAAAGAGCTGACCTCCAGAGGTAAGGTAAGAGTGACTGCCCTTGACATCAAGGCAGCATTTGACCGAGTATGGCATCAAGGAAAACTGGAGTCAATGGGAATTAGGAGGAAAATTCTCTGCTGGTTGGAGTCATACCTAGCACAAAGGAAGATCATTGTGGTTGTTGGAGGCCATCTCAGTCCCAGAACATCACTGCAGGAGTTCCTCAGGGTAGTGCCCTGGACCCAACCATCTTCAGCTGTTTCATCAATGACCTTTGCTCCATCATAAGGTCAGAAGTGGGGATGTTTGCTGATGATTGCACAATGTTTAGCACCATTCGCAACTCCTCAGATACTGAAACAGCCCTTGTCCACATACAGCAAGACCTGGACAATATCCAGTCTTGGACTGATAAGTGGCAAGTAACATTCGTGCCACACAAGTGCCAGGCAATGACCATCTCAAACAAGAGAGAATCTAACCATCTCCCTTTGACATTCAATGGCATTACAATCGCTGAATCCCCCACTATCAACATCCTGGGGATCACCATTGACCAGAAACTGAACTGGACCAGCCACATGTGGCTACAAGAACAGATCTGGAATTCTATGGCAAGTAATTAACCTCCTGACTCCCCAATGCCCGTCCACCATCTACAAGGCATAAGTCAGGAGTGTGATGGAATACTCTCCACTTGCCTGGATGAGTGCAGCTCCAACAACATTCAAGAAGCTCGACACCATCCAGGACAAAGCACCCCATCTACCACCTTCAACATTCACTCCCTTCACCACTAATGCACAGTGGCAGCAGTGTGTACCATCTACAAGATGCACTGCAGCGACTCACCAAGGCTCCTTCGACAGCACCTTCCAAACTCGCAACCTCTACCAGCTAGAAGGACAAGGACAGAAGATGCATTGGAACACCACCGCCTGCAAGTTCCCCTCCAAGCCACACACCATCCTGACTTGGACTATATCACCATTCCTTCACTGTCGCAGGGTCAAAATCCTGGAACTCCCTTCCTAACAGCACTGCAGGTGTACCTACACGCCAAGTAGTGCAGCGGTTCAAGAAGGCAACTCACCGCCACCTTCTCAGGGCAATCAGAGATGGGCAATAAATGCTGACCTAGTCAGCAGTCTTACATAGTATGTTGCCTTCCTGGTGACAGTGTGAGGGGCATCTCGAATGGCTTGAAAGGACATTGGAGAGGGAGGGCGAAGATCCAGTTATTATGGTCCATGTTGAGGTGAACACATAGGGAAGTGTAGTCAAGAAGTCCTGTTTGGAGAGTACCAGGAACTAGGAGCTAGATTAAAGGATAGGACCTCAAGGGTTAAAATCTCTGGATTATTCCCTGAGCTATGTACAAATTAGCATAGGGAGAAGCAGATTGTGGAGGTGAACACATGGCTGAAGCAGTCAGGTGGGAAAGAGGGGTTCCAATTCATGAGACACTGCTACCAAAACTGAGGCAGGAAGGAACTTCTGTTTGGACGGGCTCCACCTGAACCAACTGAACCCAGGGTCTTAGTGGAAAGGGTAAATAGGGTGGTCACCAGGGCTTTAAACTAGTAAGTTGTTGGTGGGGGGAGGGGGGGTGGGTGGTGGTGGCGGTGGAGGTCAGGCAGAAAAGGTAGTATAAACAGTAGTTCAAAAACAAACAAAAGGGGAGAGAGTAGAATAACAGTCAAAAATTGTGCTTTAGGCGCCACAGGTAAAGGGAAAACTAAATGATGTAAAGTAATTAAACCAGGAGGAATACATAAGAAACATGAGAGTAAAATATTAGAGCAGAAGCACAGGTTAGGGTGTGTGGCCCAAATAAATATTCTTTATATAACTGTTTAGAGTATAAGGAACAAATGAAATGAATTGCGGGTGCAAAGTCAACTTAGAGGGTATGATATAGAAGCCATTATTGAGACATGGCTGCAAGCTGGTCAGGACTGGAAATTAAATATACCAAGTTATATGGGCTACAGGATTGATAGGAAAAATGATAGAGGGAGGAGTATCTTTAGTGATTAAGAATGAAGTCACTTCAATGATAAGAGAGGATACAATGAGAGGTAAGCAGGCAGTGGAGACTTTGTGGGTAGAATTAAGAAATAGAAAGCATTTAACAATGTTGTGGGAGTTGTGTATAGGCCCCCTGGTGGCAGCTGTGAAATGGTAGACTGCATAAATGCACAGATTATACCAGCATCTAATAAACACACAGTGGTTTTAATGAAGGATTTTAACTTTCGTATAGATTGGGATAAGTGGGCTAGCACATGTCAGAAAGATCGTGAATTTCTTGAGAGTGTCCAGGATAGTTTTCTGCAATAATAGGTCTTACAGCCAACAAGGTGGATGCCATATTAGATTCAGTAATGAACAACGAGACAGGTTTAGTTAACAGATTAACAGTGCATGAAAATTTATCTGATAGCCATCATAATATGATTGAGTTCAATGTAGTGTATGCAAGTGAGAAATGTGGAACAGCTACTCAGGGCAGAATCTTAACTGCCAAGGGGAGGTGGGTTCGGATGTGTGCAGAGGATTAAATCCTCTTAAAGTGACGTCAGGTTGGGATCTCAACATCATCCTGCCCAATTCTGGGTTTCAGCTGGGCGAGATTGCAGGTGAGTGAGAGCTTTCGGGTAGGTAATTCTAACATGCAAATAGGTAACTAACTGCCGTTTTAACCGAGCATTCTGGCTTTAACAGCCATTGCATCTATTTCCCAAGCTGTCAGCAACACGCCAGGATCATACTGCTCATGGGGAACACTTCTTCAGTGAAGCTGACAGACTGGGAAGGCTTTGAACAGTGAAACTGAAGAGCTCCAGCCATGGCCAGGTGAAAGGCTGCTGCTCACGGCTTCTCAGAGAGTGTTCATTTACTGCTTGACAGCTGATTGCAAACGTCTTGTAAGTCAGTTCACCTGTCTTGCACTTCACTCACCTTGATCTGCACTTCCCTGCTGCCAGCTTTCACTGCAGCATGGGAGCAGCTTAAGTAGCTCTATCTTAGACATCTGATGAGGAACAAGAGGAGCAGCAACAGCAACACCAACAGGAGTAGCAGGAGCAACCCCAGCAGCAGCACCAGCTGCCTTCTACTCATCCATGTGCCACTCTAATGGGCTGAGGGGATGGACAGAGATCCAGCGCCAAGGAGGCGAGCCCCCTAACACAGGGTCTACAGACAGAGGATCAGCTCCCTCGACATGTCTGAGTATCAGTGCTTCAGGAGGCTCAGGCTTTCCATGGCAGGCTGTTGCTCACATTTGCAGCCTACTAGAACAAAACCTCCTTCCTACTGGATCAGTGAGCATCTGCCACTGGAGGGTCAGGGCGCAGCCTCCCCCGGTTTCCATTCCTGCAGTTTAGATTAGATTAGATTAGAGATACAGCACTGAAACAGGCCCTTCGGCCCACCGAGTCTGTGCCGACCATCAACCACCCATTTATACTAATCCTACACTAATCCCATATTCCTACCAAACATCCCCACCTGTCCCTATATTTCCCTACCACCTACCTATACTAGTGACAATTTATAATGGCCAATTTACCTATCAACCTGCAAGTCTTTTGGCTTGTGGGAGGAAACCGGAGCACCCGGAGAAAACCCACGCAGACACAGGGAGAACTTGCAAACTCCACACAGGCAGTACCCAGAATCGAACCCGGGTCCCTGGAGCTGTGAGGCTGCAGTGCTAACCACTGCGCCGCAGTTGCTGTAGCCTCAGGAATCCATGTCCAGTTCAGCACTTTGACCCTTGCCGGGTCCCTTTTTTTGACAGATTTGGCATATATCACCCGCTCACTCCGTCTGATTGGTCAGAAACATAGAAGCAGGATGCTCAGTTAAAGAGCCACAGCAAAGACCGCTGCAGATTTCAATGGGTTCCCAACCCGCTATATTTCGACTGAGAATATCAGTTCAAAGTACTGCCCTAAGATTTTAGATTTAGCTAAGACTGACTTCAAGCAATGAGGCAGAGATTGTGCACAGTAAACTGGGCAAATCTGTGAATCGGTAAAATGACAGAAGATCAACGGGAGTGTTCTTAAAAGAATTTTAAGTGATACAGAACCAGTTTATACCCCGAAGGGGCAAGAGTTCTACTTGCCAAAATAATTATGGACAACTAAAGAGCTATGAGACAACAAAAAACCAAAAGAAAAAGCAGACAAGATGCAAGAAATAACACAGATACTGGTGAATGAGAAAGATACAAAGAAAAACAAATGGTGACAAAACAGATAGTAAGAGCTACCAAAAGGGAGTAGGAAGAGAAACTTGCAAGAGATATCAAAATCAACACAAGAAAATTACAATTACTTGAGGAAAAACAGGGCGGTCAGGAGCAATGTGGGCCCCTGAAAAACTGGTAATGGAAATACTGTCAATGAAAATAAGGAAAAGGCAGACATGCTGAATAATATCTTTGCATCAGTATTTACAGTAGAGGCAGAGGTCAGCATACCAGATATCCCAAGGAAACTAATACTGAATCAGGGTCAGGGACCTAAATTAATGCAAACAAAATAATAGTAGTAAAGAAAATAATGGCACAAAAAAGTCACAAACCCCCAGGATCAGATGGTTTCCATCCCAAGATTTTAAAAGGAAGTAGGTTTTAATAAGTATTTATTTATTTTAAATTAATTTATTAATTAGTGCTAGAAATGTCAGTTAGTGGGGTAAAGTGCTTCACCTGTGAGATGTGGGTGGTCCGTGATGCTTCCAGCGTTCCGGACGATGACATCTGCAGGAAGTGTACCCAGTTGCAGCTCCTCACAGACCGCATGGATCGGTTGGAGCAGCAATTGGATGCACTTAGGAGCATGGAGGTGGCAGAAAGCCTCATAGACAGGAGTTTTAGAGAAGTGGCTACACCCAAGGTGCAGGCAGATAGATGGGTGACCACTAGAATGGGCAGGCAGTCAGTGCAGGAATCCCCTGTGGCTATCCCCCTCTCTAACAAGTATACCGTTTTGGATACTGTTGGGGGGATGGCCTATCAGGGGAAAACAACGGAAGCAGCCAGAGCAGTGGCACCATGGCTGGCACTGTTGTTCAGGGAGGGACAATGCGCAGAAGAGCAATAGTTAAAGGGGACTCTATAGTCAGGGGCATAGATAGGCGTTTTTTTGGATGTTGAAAGAGACTCCAGAATGGTATGTTGCCTCCCTGGTGCCAGGGTCAAGGATGTCTCTGAACAGACTGGGGCCATTCTGAAGGGGGAGGGTGAACAGCCAGAGGTTGTGGTACACATCGGTACCAATGGCATAGGCAGGAAGAGTGACGAGGTCCTGCAGGGGAAGTTTAGGGAGTTAGGTAGAAAGATAAAAGACAGGACCTCTCGGATCGTATTCTCGGGATTACTCCCTGTGCCACATGCCAGTGAGGCAAGAAATAGGAAGATAGTACAGCTAAACACGTGGCTGAACAGTTGGTGCAGGAGGGAGGGTTTCAGATATATGGATCATTGGGATCTCTTCGGTAACAGTGGCCTGTACAAAAAGGAGGGTTGCATCTAAACTGGAGGGGCACAAATATCCTGGCTGCGAGGTTTGCTAGCGTCACTCGGGAGGGTTTAAACTAGTGTGGCAGGGGGGTGGGAACCAGAGCAGTAGGACAGCAGGTGAAATAAATGAGGGGGAACTAGTAAATAAGGCCAGTAAGACTAAGAGGAAGAGCAGGCAGGGAGATGTTACGGAGAACAGCGGGACTGGTGGTCTGAAGTGCATTTGTTTCAATGCGAGAAGTATAACAGGTAAGGCAGATGAACTTAGAGCTTGGATTAGTACTTGGAAATATGATGTTGTTGCTATTACAGAGACTTGGTTGAGGGAAGGACAGGATTGGCAGCTAAATGTTCCAGGATTTAGAAGCTTCAGGCGGGATAGAGGGGGATGTAAAAGGGGTGCATTACTGGTTAAGGAGAATATCACAGCTGGACTGCGGGAGGACACCTCGGAGGGGTCATGCAGCGAGGCAACATGGGTGGAGCTCAGGAATAGGAAGGGTGCAGTCACGATGTTGGGGGTTTGCTACAGGCCTCCCAACAGCCAGCGGGAGGGAGAGAAGCAGATATGTAGACAGATTTTGGAAAGATGTAAAGGTAACAGGGTTGTAGTGGTGGGTGATTTTAACTTCTCCTATATTAACAGGGACTCACTTAGTGCTAGGGGCTTGGATGGGGCAGAATTTGTAAGAAGCATCTAGGAGAGCTTCTTGAAACAATATGTAGATAGTTCAACTAGGGAAGGGGCCTGGTATTGGGGAATGAGCCCGGCCAAGTGGTCGAAGTCTTAGTCGGGAAGCATTTCAGTAACAGTGACCATAATTCCGTAAGTTTTAAGGTACCTGTGGATAAGAATAAGAGTAGTCCTTGGTTGAAGGTGCAAAATTGGGGGAAGGCTAATTATAACAATATTAGGCAGGAACTGAAGAATTTAGATTGGGGGCGGCTGTTTGATGGTAAATCAACATCTGACATGTGGGAGTCTTTCAAACGTCAGTTGATTAGAATCCAGGACCAGCATGTTTCTGTGAGGAAGAAGGATAAGTTTGGCGAGTTTCGGGAACCTTGGATAACGCGGGATATTGTGAGCCTAGTCAAAAAGAAAAAAGCATTCGTAAGGGCTAGAAGGCTGGGAACAGACGAAGCCCTTGAGGAATATGAAGACAGTAGGAAGGAACTTAAGCAAGGAGTCAGGAGGGCTAAAAGGGGTCAAGAAAAGTCATTGGCAAACAGTGTTAAGGAGAATCCCAAGGCTTTTTATACATATATAAAGAGCAAGAGGGTAACCAGGGAAAGGGTTGGCCCACTCAAGGACAGAGGAGGGAATCTATGTGTGGAGCCAGAGGAAATGGGCGAAGTACTAAATGAGTACTTTGCATCAGTATTCACCAAAGACTTGGTGGATGATGAGTCTCGGGAAGGGAGGGTAGATAGTCTAGGTCATGTCGTTATCAAAAAGGAGGTGGTGTTGGGCGTCTTGCAAAGCATTAAGGTAGATAAGTCCCCAGGGCCTGATGGGATCTACCCCAGAATACTGAGGGAGGAAAGGGAAGAAATTGCTGGGGCCTTGACAGAAATCTTTTTATCCTCATTGGCTACAGGTGAGGTCACAGAGGACTGGAGAACAGCCAGTGTTGTTCCTTTGTTTAAGAAGGGTAGCAAGGATAATCCAGGAAATTACAGGCCGGTGAGCCTTACGTCAGTGGTAGGGAAATTATTGGAGAGGATTCTTTGGGACAGGATTTACTCCCATTTGGAAACAAATGAACTTATTAGCGAGAGGCAGCATGGTTTTGTGAAGGGGAGGTCATGTCTCACTAACTTGATTGAGTTTTTTGAGGAAGTGACGAAGATGATTGATGAAGGAAGGACAGTGGATGTTATCTATATGGACTTCAGTAAAGCCTTTGACAAGGTCCCTCATGGCAGACTGGGACAAAAGGTGAAGTCACACGGGATCAGTGGTGAGCTGGCAAGATGGATACAGAAGTGGCTTGGTCATAGAAGACAGAGGGTATCAGTGGAAGGGTGCTTTTCTGAATGGAGGGCTGTGACTAGTGGTGTTCCGCAGGGATCAGTACTGGGACCTTGGCTGTTTGTAGTATATATAAATGATTTGGAGGAAATTGTAGCTGGTCTGATTAGTAAGTTTGCGGACCACACAAAGGTTGGTGGAGTTGTGGATAGTGATGAGGATTGCCAGACGATACAGCAGGATATAGATCGGTTGGAGACTTGGGCGGAGAAATGGCAGATGGAGTTTCATCCAGACAAATGTGAGGTAGTGCATTTTGGAAGATCTAATACAGGTGGGAAATATACAGTAAATGGCAGAACCCTTTGGAGTATTGACAGGCAGAGAGATCTGGGCGTACAGGTCCACAGGTCACTGAAAGTGGCAACGCAGGTGGATAAGGTAGTCAAGAAGGCATACGGCATGCTTGCCTTCATCGGTCGGGGCATAGAGTTTAAAAATTGGCAAGTCATGCTACAGCTGTACAGAACTTTAGTTAGGCCACACTTAGAATATTGTGTGCATTTCTGGTCGCCACACTACCAGAAGGAATTGGAGGCTTTGGAGAGGGTACAGAAGAGGTTTACCAGGATGTTGCCTGATCTGGAGGGCATTAGCTATGAGGAGAGGTTGGATAAACTCGGATTGTTTTCACTGGAATGACGGAGGTGGAGGGGCGACATGATAGAGGTTTACAAGGTTATGAGCGGCATGGACAGAGTGGATAGTCAGAAGCTTTTTTCCAGGGTAGAAGAGGCATTTACTAGGTTTAAGGTGAGAGGGGCAAAGTTTAGAGGGGATGTGCGTGGCAAGTTCTTTACACAGAGGGTGGTGAGGGCCTGGAACTTGCTGCCGGGGGAGGTGGTGGAAGCAGGTACAATAGCGACGTTTAAGAGGCATCTTGACAAATACATGAATAGGATGGGAATAGAGGGATATGGTCCCCGGAAGTGCAGAAGGTTTTCGTTTAGACAGGCATCAAGATCGGCGCAGGCTTGGAGGGCTGAATGGCCTGTTCCTGTGCTGTACTGTTCTTTGGTAGGTGAGAACATTGCTGGTGGATTAACTGTAATCAGAGAATGGTTACCGTATTGAACCAGGCCAATCAGCCCATCCTGTCCATGCCAGCTCTCTGCAAGAGCAATGAAGCTAGTTCCACCCCAACACCCTTGCATTCCAAATCATAACCACATGCTGCGTAAAAACGTTTTCCCTCAGGTCACGATTCGTTCTTTTGCCTGAAATAGATGGCCTCTGGTTTTTGACCCTTCTGCCAATGGGAACAGTTTCTCTTGATCTACTCTGCCTAGACCCTCATGATGTTGAACGCCTATATCAAATCTCCTCTCAATTTTCCCTTCTCTAAGAAAAACAACTCCAGCTTCTCCAATCTATCCACAACTGAAGTCCCTCCTCCCTGGAACCATTCTCGTAAATCTTTACTGCACCCTCTCTAAAACCTAAACATCCTTCCTAAAGTGTGATGCCCAGAACTGGAGACAATACTCCAGTTGAGGCTGAACCAGTGTTTTATAAAGGTTCGTTATATCTTTAACACTCTATACCTCTATTTATATAGTCCAGGATCCCGTAATGCTTTTTAACCACTTTCTCAGCCTGCCCCATCACCTTCAACAATTTGTGCACACCACCAGGTTTCTCTGTTCCTGCACCCACTTTAGGGTTGTGCCCTTTATTTTATATTGCCTCTCCTCATTTTTCCTACCATATTTCTCTGCATGAAATTTCATCTGCCATGTGTCCACCCATTCCACCAGTCTGTCTACGTCCTTTTGAAATCTATCACTATCCTCCTCACAGTTCACAATACTCCCAAGTTTTGTGTCATTTGCAAATTTTGAAATTGTGCCCTGCACCCCCAAGTCTAGATCATTAATGTAGATCAAGAAAAGCAGTGGTCCTAATACAGACCCCTGGGGAACCTCGGTGGCAGGAGACTGAGTGTCGGGATAATGGGCAAGTACTCTAATTAGCAGAATGTGACGAGTGGTATTGTTATGAACGCTGGACTTTGTAGTATGAGTATGTTTTAAAAAATGTGATTTTTAATGCAGTGTAATAGGGAGTCAGAGGAGACATGCGACCTCCTACCAAGTCTGCCCGGAAACAAGCCAGGGATCTTGGTCATCATGCAAACAAGGAACACTGATCAAAGACCTTTTTGAAAGCAGAGTGCAAGGTTGTAACACCTGACAGAAAATGGGTTTCGCCCTCCCAGACTCTCGGATCATAAACAGGAAGCCAGGGGCTCTAAAAATGCAAATTCGAGTTGCAATTTCTAACACCAGGCAACAAAGGATGGCCCAGGTGATTTTGATATGGCCAGACTTATGAACTCTGAATACTCTAAAAGGAACATGACTATTGACTATTGATTCTGGATAAATTCAACAGGCTTTCCGAAGTTTGACTGGCTGCAAAAAAGAACGGAAGACATGAAGAAAACAGAAGGAGCTGCACAGCCTCAGAAGAGAGAGAGAGAGCAAACAATTGCTCTCAGAACATTGATTGGCTGCTCAGATTTGAACTAGGTTTGAAGGCTCGAGGTTTGCGGGGGAGATGACCAACAGAGTCATCAGAGATTGCCTTAATAATGGATGTCCAGGTCGATTGTGCTCGGAAGAAGTGAGTGAAGAGGATATTGACTTTATTATGGATTGGGACTTTTAACTGCAAAGCTACCGACTCGAAGAGTACACTGTGTAACGTATAGATGTGGTGTGGGGTTTTCAAGTGTTTTAAAAAGTTAATGGGAAATACCTTTCTCGGTAATTTAGTGTATTAGCTACCTGCTAAGTACTGTTTAGTTCATGTTGACTTTTAGTTCAGTTATAGTAAAAGTCTTAAAATGTGAAATCTTTTATTGTGTAATTCTTTAAATTGGTCTGGGGAGTTCATATCTCTTGAGGTCCTCATAGTATCCTGCTATGATCTGTGTTGGGAACTTAACTATTCATCATATTTATTAAATACTTAGATGATGGGATAGAAAGCCACATATCCAAATTTGCCGATGACACAAAGATAAGCGTCATTGTAAGCAGTAGAGAGGGAAGTGTAACATTACATTGATAGATTAAGTACATGAAAAAATGGATTTCAATGTAGGCAGATGTGAGGTTATTCACTTTGAAGCAAAAGATGATAGAACAGGGTACTCTCAAAATGGTGAAAAACAATGATCACTTAAATTTTTTTCCATTGTGCCTGGCCTGTACATTTCAGTGTTTGACACCATTAACTGTTTTGTGCAGTCACGTCTGTGTGGTTTCTGAAAGGAGACAGCATGTGAGTGACCTGCACAGTACATTTTGGTTTGCTGTGCGGCCGCATGTGCACAGATTACAGGGAACATTGGTGAAAAGCTAGAAACAATGGAGGTCCAAAGAGACTTTGTGTTCCACGTACAGAGATCATTAAAATGTCATGAACAGGTAGAGAAAATAATCATAAAGGTTAATGGAATGGTGGCCTTTATATCTAGAGTACTAGAATACAAGTGGGTAGAAATCATGCTTTGGCTATACAAAGCCTTGGTTAGACCATTGTCTCACACACCAGAAGTGCCATGATACAAATTATGGACTAAATCTGAGGAGTTATAAAAATTGACTTTGTCCAGAGCGTCTCCTACCAGTAAGTGAGAAGTAACACAGCTTTACCTTAAAAAAGACAGACTAGAGAGAGACTCCAAAAACAGAGAGAGAGAGAGAGAGAGAAGACAAAGCAACACCCTGCAGCTTGTTTTCCAGCAAACCAGAAGGCACATGGCCTGCTGTAGAATCCTACATCTACACTAGACAACAGTGAACTAGAAGTGATCCACCGTCTTCAACTGAACTTTCAACCAAGAGAGAAATCTACAATGACCTCAGGCCTACAACCCATGAGAACACGATTTACAAGAGAATTCAACATGTTTATTGTGACCTCCCCGCACTTTTCCCTCTCTGTCTCTTGTGTTTGTGTGCGTGTGCGTGTGTGTATGTGCGTGCGAACGAATGCGTGAGTGGATGCGGTTGCGACAATTTCTGGATAAGGCGTATTGATCAATCAACAATTGATTTTCTGTTTTTAAACCTACAAGAAAACCTGTCTCTGTCTGTTTATTTGACAAAGGGGTTAAACCCCAATAACAAAACACACTTTCTGTAGTCAGGTGGGAGTTCAACAGTGGGAACCACCCACATCAGACAACATGGCCATAACACCATACCTGGAGCACTCTGAGCAGTTCTGGGCATCACACCTTAGGAAGAATATATTGGCCTTGGAGGGAGTACAGAGTAGATTTGCCAGAATGATAACTGGACTCCAAGAGCTAAATTATGAGAACCGATTACACATCTAGAATTGTATTCCCTGAAATTTAGAACGTTTAGGGGTGATTTGATCGAAGTTTTTAAGATATTATGGGGAATTATTTCTGCTAGTTGGGAAGCCTAGGACGAGGGAGCATAGTCTAAAAATTAGAGCCAGAGCTTTCAGGAGTGAAATTAGGAAACACCTCTACATGCAAAGGGTGGTAGAAGTTTGGAATTCTTTCCCGCGAATGGCAATTGATGCTGAGTCAGTTGTTAAATTTAAACTAAGATTGATACCATCTTTGGTTCACAAAAATCTAAAGGTTATGAAGCAAAGGCCCATACGGAACTAAGTCACACATCAGCCATGATTTCACTGAAAAGTGGAACAGGCTCGAGGGGCTAAATGGCTGACTCCTTCTCCAAGGTTCTGAATAATATTTCAATGCCATTAGATTTAAAAGCAACTGGATTTTATTTTTGGTGAAAACTAATGGAAATGTGCAGTTCTATTATTACACTTCAACATAATTTGGCCAGCCCTTTAAAAACTCCATTTTAAAATTAGAGTTAAGGACAAGAAAAGCACTCAAAATTGGACAATTCTCAAAAGCATTGTATTATGTGATTCTCTCCTCAGTTGTTTGCATAACCTGTCCAATAATGAAATTAAGTGCGTAGGGCACACATTTTCCTGATGCTTAGTGATATTTTCACACTAAGAGATAAATCAAATATTAAAAAAATTGCAATACCAATGAGTCATAAAACTGTACATTTAAACTGGCATAATGTTATTTACTAAAATTAGCATTTTAAAACCATGAATAAGAATTATTGATATTCGAGTCAAGTGGTCAAGTGATAATCATTGATTTTGTATTGCAAAGAAGTGCTCCATTTTGATTTATGGCACTTTAAAATGGAGAACTTTGAGCCCTAGTATTTATTTGGGGCTGTGAAGAGAGTAAGGTGGGGTTGTTGTCATCGGATGTCGGGGTTAAGATTTCCAGATGGGAAGTTAAATACAAGACATCTTTTAAATGTTCTCAACAGATTTCCCGCCTTACAGCTTGAGAGACTGACAGCGTGGCTTCCCATTCGGCAGGAATGCAGCCGGGAAGCGGATGCCCGGTAAGTAGGTGATCGCTGGTTGTGGTTGGGCCGATCACAAGGGTTGGTGGGCATGAGACATGGAGAGGTGAGCAGTTGGAATCGCGGTGTGGGGGGGTGGGGTAGTTGGGGGAGTCGAACATGGTGGGTGGGGTGAGTCAGAGATTGGGGAGTGGGGAGAGCGGGACATCACAGGATCCGATTACAGGGTCTGTGAAGAAGTCAGCCTGGTGGGATGGGGGAGGGGCTGGGGGAAACACTCCTGTTCCTTCTGGCCCATAAGCAGTGCTGTAAATGCATTTCCTTAATTCATCCAGCCCTTCTTGCCTCTTTTAACCTGCTGGAATTCTTGAGCTGGGGAATCCTCACCTTCATGGGTTATAAATTAAAATCCAGTAAAATCAAACAGAGGCACACAGCTTCCTTAAAGGATTTTACTGACCTACATAGCTCCTGAGAGTGGGTTGGTTGTCCACCCTTACAAGCCACCCCCGTTAAAACTGGAAATGGCCAGTTTGAGGTCGGGGTTCAGAAATTTTATATAATAAAGGTGGCACTATCACGAGTAACATTTGCAGTTCCTCCTGTAGTATGGCTATCAATTATTCAAGCTCAACTTCCACAGAATGTATTATATCTATAGGACAATAAAAGTTCCAAGGTTTCAAATGGTCGGGATGCTAATAGTAAAAGGAAAGTTCAGGTTAATCAGGCAGTAGAGATTAGGCAAAGTCAAAATAAAAATACTGAAAGGTTAGCTCTGTTTCTCTCTCCATGGATGCTGCCTGACCTGCTGAGTATTCCTAGCATTTCCTGTTTTGATTTACCCAACCCCTCACTCTGCCTTCTGAAGCCTATTCCATCACATCATTCCTTACACTTATTTACCTTGTACGCACACCCAGCCTTCTCTTCCTATGGACATTCAAATCCCCATCTATCCATCCACCACTTGCACTCACCATCATCCTTATGCAATTTCATGCCTTTCCTTCATAGTAACCCTCAGCAAATATACTCCATCCATCAGGTGAACCTATCATTACAGTCATGTATAGGTCTGCAGGAGAAGAGCGCATAGAACACGAGAAAGAGGGACAGAACTGGAGGTGGGCCTGCACAAATTTGCCAAATACAAGTGCAGAGGAGGGGGCACTGGAGATCAGTGAAGTTTTAGCATCCCTGGCCATCAAGATGTGGAGGCAGGGAATTGCCTGCTACCTAGTGACACAATTAAATATCAGCAACTGACATGTCATATGGCACTCAGTCATGTTGACTTGATTTCAACAGCGAGTGAAATATGATCATCATCATGAAAACTTGCCACATTCTTACCGTGTCAGTACTAATTCATATCTTTCAACTCTGACAGGATCTTTATGTGTACAGAAGAATTCAGTGGGTGTCCCAGACAATGATTACTCAGAGAAGTTGATTCCTTCTGCCTGTGCACCACGCAGTCATGCTCAGATACTTGCACTTTGGTGGGACAAGTTGGAAAATTGTTTGGTTTTCACCTGGTATCTCTCACATCACAAGTGAGAAAAAGTAGATTGTGGTAGCAGGGATAGCAGTGGACAATCAATGTCTTTTCATATATAAAAGTTATTCTTTTGCATCACTTCCCCATCTTTCTCATTCTTGGTTGCTTCCATTTCTAAAGTGCTCCTACTGTGCAGTAATATAATGTAGTTTCAAAGTGTGTTACATGAAGGATGGGAAATTGCAGACACTGTGAGGAAATTGAGAGTGATAAGGTGAGGTTGGGGTGAGGTGGCAAAATGATAGTCAAAGAGAAGGATTTTGAGGAGAATTTCTTCTCTCAGAGCATCGTTAATCTTTGGAATTCTTTCCCCCAGCGATCAGTGGAGACTGGGTCATTGAATATATTCAAGGCTGAGTTAGACAGATTTTTGATCTACAAGGCAATTGTGGGTTATGGAGGGCAGGCAGGAAAGTGGAGTTAAAGGCCACAATCAGATCAGAGCAGGCTCGAGGGGCCGAATGGCCTACTCCTGCTCCTATTTCTTATGATTGCTGGGCGGCAAGCCGCCTTTGAACTTACTTGATGATGAATGGAAGACATGCACTGATGGGAATGAATGCTGGGGTTGTGCAATCAATGGTTTGTTGTTTGTGGATTGTTTTGTGTCAGTGGCATTGGGGGTGGGGGTAGGAAGAGTGACCGCTGCAGTTACTTCCGACATCAGTCCACTGATGCAACCGACGTGAACCTTGCATTAATAAGGACATCCCTGGTAATGTTGTCAGCAATGTAAACACAGCTGGTGCTGCATTATATATATCAATGATTTGGATGTGGAGACCAAATGGGCGACACAGTGGCGCAGCGGTTAGCACTGCAGCCTCACAGCTCCAGCGACCCGGGTTCAATTCTGGGTACTGCCTGTGTGGAGTTTGCAAGTTCTCCCTGTGTCTGCGTGGGTTTCCTCTGGGTTTTCTGGTTTCCTCCCACAGCCAAAAGACTTGCAGGTTGATAGGTAAATTGGCCATTATAAATTTCCCCTAGTATAGGTAGGTGGTGGGGGAATATAGGGACAGGTGAGGATGTGGTAGGAATATGGGATTAGTATAGGATTAGTATAAATGGGTGGTTAATGGTCGGCACAGACTCGGTGGGCCGAAGGGCCTGTTTCAGTGCTGTATCTCTAAATCTAAAATCTAAATCTAAATGTAGTATTTCCAAGTTCGCGGATGACACAAAACTGGGTGGGAATGTGTGTTAGAGTCATAGAGTTATCCAGCACAGAAACAGGTCCTTCAGCCCATCGTGTCCATGCCGGCCATCAAGCACCTATCTATTCTAATCCAATTTTTCAGCACTTGGCCCATAGCCTTGTATGCTATAACGTTTCAAGTGCTCATCTAAATACTTCTTAAATGTTGTAAAGGTTCCTGTCTCTACCACCCCTTCAGGCAGTGTGTTCCAGATTCCAACCACACTCAGGGTGAAAAGGTTTTTCCTCAAATCCCCTCTAAACCTCCTGCCCCTTACCTTAAATCTATGTCCCCTGGTTATTGACATCTGTGAGGAAGATACAAAGCGGCTTCAAGGGGATTTGGAAAGACTTAGTGAGTGTGCAAGAACGTGGCAGATGGAATGTAAAGTGGAAAAATGTGAGGTTATCACTTTGGTAGGAGGAACAGATGTGCAGAGTATTTCTTAAATGGTTCGAGATTTGAAAGTGTGGATGTACAAAAGGATCTGGTTGTCCTTGTCAATAAGTCACTGAAAGCTAACACGCAGGTGCAGCAAGCAATTAAGAAGGATAATGGTATGTTAGCTTTTATCACAAGAGGATTTGAGTACAGGAGTATTGAAGTCTTGCTTCAATTGTATAGAACCTTGGTTAGACTGCACCTGGAGTAGTGTGTGCAGTTTTGGTCCCCTTTACTTTAGGGAGGATATTATTGCCATAGAGGGAGTGCAATGAAGGTTCACCAGACTTGTTCCTGGGATGGCAGGACTGTCCAATGAAGAGAGATTGGGGAAACTGGGCCTGTATTCTCTAGAATTTCGAACAATAACAGGTGATCTCATTGAAACCTATAAAATACTTAAAGCGGATAGACAGGGTAGATGCAGATAAGATGTTTCCCCTGGTTGGGGAATCTCGAACCAGGGGACACAATTTCAAAATAAGGGGGTAGCCACTTAGGACAGAGATGAGGAGAAATTTCTTTACTCAGAAGGTTGTGAATCTTTGGAATTCCCTACTCCTGAGGGCTGTGGAAGCTCAGTCATTGAGTATGTTTAAAGCAGAGATTGATAGATTTCTAAATACAGAAGACATAAGGGGATATGAGAATAGTGTGGGAAAAAGGCACTGATGTGGATGATCAGCCATGATCGTATTGAATGGCGGAGGAGGCTCGATGGGCTGAATGGCCTACTCCTGTTCCATTGCCTTCTTCATGTTCCCCCTGTCCTCCTTGGAATCATCTGAAGAGGATCTGACCTGTGTGCTTTTGCTTTCCTGCAAGTTCAAACCAAAGAATGCAGCCTATCACAACCATTTTGGACAACTTGGCTGGTATGCATTGAAGGGTGCCGCCAGATCTGTCTAGGCAAATGTTCACTCACATATCTGGTGGTCACACAGCCTTCATTTTAGTGCCTCTGGCCTTCACTGGTCAGGTTTCTGAAGAGTGTCATAAGCCAGGTTTGAAGTGGGTGTCACTTGTCTCCAAGCAGTCATCGCTTAAGTGTGCTTGCAGGTGCAAATATATCAGGGAGCTTGGACTATTAAGCAACAAAAACATCAGAGCAAATGCCCGGGAATCTCGCGTACAACTGCATAAATATCTTACTTTGATTGCACACAAGCCGTGCATTGATGAAGTGGCAACGCTTGTGGTTGATGAATACTCCTAGTTGATCTGGGATTGCTTGGATTGCCATATCTGTGCAGTCAATGGCACCCTAAACCCATGGGAAGCCAGCCAGAGCTGCAAAGCCAAGTGCCCATACCTTCTGACTGGCACATCATAGGCAAAGTTGACCTGCAAACAAGCCACCAGTCACCTGTCATGCATTTGTGAGCCACTGACTGTGGGATCCTGGATATTTCTCCGGCAGGACCCTGGAAAGATCTTGAGGCTGAAAGGTTGAGGGCGGTGCTGGCTTTGAGAGCCGCTGGTCCAATGGCCAACGGGTCCTCTTCTAGGAGCCCGCAGATGTCTGTGGCACGAGAACCTAAGCCACCTGAAGCACCACTGTTTGTACATGTGAAGGGAACTCAGCCTTTGCCTGCGAACCCTGTGTCGTGGGTGGTGCCTCCTGTGAGTTGCATCCCTCTTCTGCTGCCCTCTCTGCTGTCAACCTACAGGTGTATCAAGAGCAGGCTGCTGGTGCTGGTGTTATTGATCCTCATCCAAGGTCCAATCATAGGGCCATCCATCCTGCTGTAATTCGGAAAACCTCCAAAATGTATTAAGTCAGCCCTCAGCAGAAATACTGTGAACAAACCATTTTCCACGAGCAGGTAAGAAAGTAGCTGTGAGTACTGAATATTTATTGTAGTATTTCCATGTGATTGATTAAGCCCCCTCAATTGCTGTTGTGTTCTCATCTTGCCTTCACTGGTGCGTTTCAGGAAGCCTGGGAAATCCGTAGATATGGTTGACTCTTAACTACCAACTGAAATGGCTGAGCAAGCCACTTAATTCAAGGGCAATTAGGGATGGGCAATGACGCTCACATCCCAAGAACGAATAATAAAGAAGTGTGCTGGTAAATTTGAAAGTGAATTGAAATATCGCTCCGATTGAGTGATTAGCATATGTTAATTGGCAGACGCTTTTCCAAAGGAACTAATGCGTAAGCAGCCTAACTCACTGGCATTATTTACGGATGTTGGTGGGTTGGAATTGGCTTCCCAACAAGCTCGCATTTTTGCCAGTTTTAACTCCTCACCCACAACAAAATCGATGTGCTCCTCCATTTTAAAGCTCCCCCACAGATTCTAAAAACAGAATCCCGATTTTTATTGTGTGTTAATCCTGTGTTTCTGTATGTAACTGGGGATACTCTTTACTTGCATGAAGAAGAAACCAGGGTTCGTGGTTTCATTGCTGAAATTCACATGATATACTTCCCATAATTGTACAGGAAGGCCATTACTGTGTAAAAGATCTGTATCTTAGCAATGTTCTTAACTGTTTACCTAACTTTGGAGTACACCTTAACTTTAAATTAAAACGACAACATCTAAATGGGAGCAATGCAAGTTTTAATCAAAATCGTTCTATATCAATAAAATTAAGTTTATGAATTTCAGTTATGGAATTAAACATAGAAAATAGGAGCAGGAGTAGGCCATTCGGCCCTGCTCCGCTATTCATTACGATCATGGCTGATCATCCAAAATCCAATTACATATCACTTACCTGTCTTGTCATAACCAGTGATCACTACTGCATGGTTTGATTTTTCTTGGGAGCAGTGATGCTGTATAATGCCACCAAGGTAGTCCTGCCAGCTTACTGCATCTACGACTGCCACCAAGGGTCCCCATTCCAACAGCTTCTCCATCATATCATCTTCATTGTATCTACGTAGAGAAATATTTGCACACGTTAAGAGTTTTCAAATACTTACTGAGACAAAACTAAATCACAGAAAAGCTTCAAATTAGTACATTGTTTTATATAGGAGAAAACAAAATTCTATCCATTAAATTTGATGAGTTCCCTTAAGTGCTGCCATTTCTTAAAAATATTAATCTGCCCAGCTGCAGTAAGCTCCTGTACATTGATTTAAAAGCAGAACAGAACTTTTCAGGAATTTTGAAACTAGAAGTGAAATATTATGCTCCCCTTTGTGGCAGGTTTGGAGTTGGGCAGAGCATAAAATCGAGTATGAAGGTGGTGGGGGTGGGAAAGGCCACCACCATCCTGCCTCCACCGAAAATTAGCCTGGGGCTGGAAGGCCTGTGAATGGCCTTCCCGCCCCGCTGCCAATTGAGGCCCAAACTGGGTAGTTAACCCCCAATTAAGGGTCTCCTCCCACTGCAGCCGCAAATACCCGTGCGACAGGCAGCCCTGTCGCTACATGGGAGCACGTCATGAAAAGCCATGTGTGCTGCTTATCAGCTCCGGGGGTTGGGCAGGGGAGGTCCCTCGTTCAAAGGCACTTAGTGCCTAAACAAGGGATCTGGCATCAGGAAGGGTGCGGCCCGCTGAGGGACAGCCCCTGCCCTTGCTGCCGACCCCCCCTCCCCCACGACCCCCACCCTAGACCTACCTTAAGCCTGGTTCTAGCACTGCTCCTCGGTGTCTGGTTGCTGCAGCTACAGGAGCATCCAACGCCTCCGCAGTGGCACTGCAGCTGTCGGTCTCTGACTGACTGACAGCTCTGCAAGGCCAGGACTTCCAGTGACGGGGTCCTAAATCCGATGGAAGGCCCGCCACTGTCCTGTTAAATGCCTGATTGGCACTAAATTTGGCAGGCCTTCCGGAAAAGAGGAGGCGTGGGCATCTCGGCATTGGTCTCCCCCAACGTCGAGACCCCCACCACCAGCAGAAAATTCCCCCTTAGATGTGTAATCCTACATCACAACAGCGACTTCATTTCAAAAGTTCTTCACTGGCTATAAAGTGCTTTGGATGTCCTGAGGTTGTGAAAGGTGTTACATAAATGCAAGTTCTTTCTTTGTTTACTCAGCTTTGAGTGCCGGTTTTACATAGCGATTATTGCACAACAGGAAAACAGATACAGATTAGTGGAATGGCCAGCTACAAGGTAACGTGGTTAAGTGTGATGTGATAGATTTGGGAAAAAAATAAAGAATGGGAGTATGCACTTAATGAAAAGACACTGGAGTGGGTAGATCAACAGAGAGGCTTGAGGTTGAAAGACACAATTCCCCGAAAGCAACTTCAAATAGATAATAGGTTGCATAGAGTCAGCTTGTATTTCCCTCAATATAGAACAAAGAACAGTACAGCACAGGAACAGGCCATTCGGCCCTCCAAGCCTGTGCCCATCTTGATGCCTGCCGAAACTAACACCTTCTGCACTTCCGGGGCCCATTTCCCTCTATTCCTTTCCTATTCATATATTTGTCAAGATGTCTCTTAAACGTCGCTATCGTATCTGCTTCCACCACCTCCCAGGCACTCACCACCCTGTGTAAAAAACTTGCCTCGCACATCCCCTCTAAACTTTGCCCCTCGCACCTTAAACCTATGTCCCCGAGTAACTGACTCTTCCATCCTGGGAAAAAGCTTCTGACTATCCACTCTGTCCATGCCACTCATAACTTTGTAAACCTCTATCATGTCGCCCCTCCACCTCCGTCGTTCCAGTGAAAACAATCCGAGTTTATCCAACCTCTCCTCATAGCTAATGCCCTCCAGACCAGGCAACATCCTGGTAAACCTCCTCTGTACCCTCTCCAAAGCCTCCACGTCCTTCTGGTAGTGTGGCGACCAGAATTGCGCGCAATATTCTAAATGTGGCCTAACTAAGGTTCTGTACAGCTGCAACATGACTTGCCAATTTTTATACTCTATGCCCCGACCGATGAAGGCAAGCATGCCAAATGCCTTCTTGACTACCTTATCCACCTGCGTTGCCACTTTCAGTGACCTGTGGACCTGTACGCCCAGATCTCTCTGCCTGTCAATACTCCTAAGGGTTCTGCCATTTACTGTATATTTCCCACCTGTATTAGACCTTCCAAAATGCACTACCTCACATTTGTCCGGATGAAACTCCATCTGCCATTTCTCCGCCCAAGTCTCCAACCGATCTATATCCTGCTGTATCGTCTGGCAATCCTCATCACTATCCACAACTCCACCAACCTTTGTGTGGTCCGCAAACTTACTAATCAGACCAGCTACATTTTCCTCCAAATCATTTATATATACTACAAACAGCAAAGGTCCCAGCACTGATCCCTGCGGAACACCACTAATCACATCCCTCCATTCAGAAAAACACCCATCCACTGTTACCCTCTGTCTTCTGTGACCGAGTCAGTTCTGTATCCATCTTGCCAGCTCACCTCTGATCCCGTGTGACTTCACCTTTTGCACCAGTCTGCCATGAGGGACCTTGTCAAAGGCTTTACTAAAGTCCATAGAGACAACATCCACTGCCCTTCCCTCATCAATCATCTTCATCACTTCCTCAAAAAACTCAATCAAATTAGTAAGACACGACCTCCCCTTCACAAAACCATGCTGTCTCTCGCTAATAAGTTCGTTTGTTTCCAAATGGGAGTAAATCCTGTCCCGAAGAATCCTCTCTAACAGTTTCCCTACCACTGACGTAAGGCTCACTGGCCTATACTTTCCTGGATTATCCTTGCCACCTTTCTTAAACAAAGGAACAACATTGGCTATTCTCCAGTCCTCTGGGACCTCACCTGTAGCCAATGAGGATGCAAAGATTTCTGTCAAGGCCCCAGCAATTTCTTCCCTTGCCTCCCTCAGTATTCTAGGGTAGATCCCATCAGGCCCTGGGGATTTATCTACCTTAATGTTTTGCAAGACACCCAACACCTCCTCCTTTTTGATAATGAGATGACTGAGACTATCTGCACTCCCTTCCCTCAGCTCATCATCCACCAAGTCCTTCTCCTTGGTGAATACTGATGCAAAGTACTCATTTAGCACCTCGCCCATTTCCTCTGGCTCCACGCATAGATTCCCATCTCTGTCCTTGAGTGGGCCAACCCTTTCCCTGGATACCCTCTTGCTCTTTATATACGTATAAAAAGCCTTGGGATTTTCCTTAATCCTGTTTGCCAATGACTTTTCATGACCCCTTTTAGCCCTCCTAACTCCTTGCTTAAGTTCCTTCCTACTGTCTTTATATTCCTCAAGTGGTTCATCTGTTCCTAGCCTTCCAGCCCTTACAAATGCTTCATTTTTCTTTTTGACTAGGCTCACAATATCCCGTGTTATCCAAGCTTCCCGAAACTTGCCAAATTTGTCTTTCTTCCTCACAGGAACATGCTGGTCCTGGATTCTAATCAGCTGACGTTTGAAAGACTCCCACATGTCAGATGTTGATTTACCCTCAAACAGCCGCCCCCAATCTAAATCTGCCTAATATTGCTATAATTAGCCTTCCCCCAATTTAGCACCTTCACCCAAGGACTACTCTTATCCTTATCCACAAGTACCTTAAAACTTATGGAATTATGGTCACTGCTCCCGAAATGCTCCCCCACTGAAACTTCAACCACCTGGCTGGGCTCATTCCCCAATACCAGGTCCAGAATGGCCCCATCCCTCGTTGGACTATCTACATACTGTGTCAAGAAGCCCTCCTGGGTGCTCCTCACAAATTCTGCCCCATCCAAGCCCCTAGCACTAAGTGAGTCCCAGTCAATATTGGGGAAGATTAAGGGGTGATATATTGAGGGATTTAAGATGATTAAAGGATTTGATAGGATGGATAGAGAGAAACTATTTCCTCTGGAGTCCAGAACAAAAATTTAGAATGCTCTCCCCCAAAAAGCCATTGAGGCTGTTCATGGGACGTGGGTGTCACTGGCTCGGGCACCATTTATTGCCCATCTTAATTGCTCCTGAGAAGGCGGTGGTAAGCTGTCTTCTTGAATCGCTGCAGTCTGTGTGGGGTAGGTACATCCACAGTGCTGTTAGGAAGGGACTCCCAGGATTTTGACCCAGCGACAGTGAAGGAACGGCGATATAGTTCCACGTCAGGATGATGTGTGGCTTGGAGGGGAACTTGCAGGTGGTAGTGTTCCCATATGTCTGCTGTCCGTCCTTCTACTTGGTAGAGGTCATGGGTTTGGAAGGCGCTGTCCAAGGAGCCTTGGTGCATTGCTGCAGTGCATCTTGTAGATGGTACACACTGCCTCACTATCCAAAGCCCCAAACACTCCTTTCAGGTGAAGCAGCAATTTACTTCTTTCAATTTACTATACTGTATTCGCTGCTCACAATGTGGTCTCCTCTACACTGGGGAGACCAAACGCAGATTGGGTGACCGCTTTGCGGAATACCTCAGCTCAGTCCGAAAGCATGACCCCAAGCTTCCAGTGGCTGTCCATTTCAACACCCCCCACCACCCCCCCCACGCACTCTCATGCTCACATCTCTGTCCTGGGATTGCTGCAGTGTTCCAGTGAACATCAATGCAAGCTCGAGGAACAGCACCTCATTTACCAAATAGGCACGCTACAGCCTGCCGGACTGAACAGTAAGTTCAATAATTTCAGAGCATGAAGCATGATGGGCCCCCCTTTTTATTTTTAGTTACTTTTCCTTTTTCTTTTTTACTTGTTTATTTTATTTTAGTTTGTTTTTACTGTGCCTACCTACTGTTTTTTTCATGATTGTGCTTGGGGCCAGGGATGTTCATTTTTCTGTCAAATAACACCCTCTTTGTACTAACACTTTGTCTTTCACCACACCATTTACATACCGTTTGCCTTTGCTGCATGACCTTCTGGTCAGTTATTCAGTTACCTTGTCCTATCAACACCTCTTTTGTTATCTCTTGCCCCACCCCCGCTTTACTTGCTTAAAACCTTTTACATTTCTAATATTTGTTGGTTCTGATGAAGGGTCACTGACCCTTAACTCTGTTAACTCTGTTTCTCTCTCCACAGATGCTGCCAGACCTGCTGAGTATTTCCAGCATTTCTTGTTTCTATTTCAGATTTCCAGCATGTGCAGTATTTTACTTTTATTTTAGCTACAGCTAATGTTGCTTTTGCAGTTTCAGAAACCACTGTCAATTTTCAAAAGCCATTCGAAAAGGTGCCACACAAGATTAGGGCTCATAGGATTGGGGATATTCTATTAGCTTGCAGTGAGTATTGGTTAATGAACAGAAAATAAATGGTCAGAATAAATGGATCATTTTCAGGATGGCAGGACATAACTAGTGCAGTGCTGCAAGGATCAGTGCTTGGGCCTCCGTCATTTGTAATCTATATCAATGATTTAGATGATTTAGTGTAATGTATTCAAGTTTGCTGACGATATAAAGTTAGTTGGGAAAGTAAGTGTGAGGAGGATGCAAAGAGGTTGCCAATGGGTTCAGTGATTGGGAAAGAAGGTAGCGGATGGAGTATAATGTGAAATTCTCCCCTTTGGTAGGAAGAATAGAATTTTTTGAAAGATGAGGGATTAGTAAATGTTGATATGCAGAGGGATTTGGGTGTCCTTGTACACAAATCACAGAAAGGTAAGTTGCAGGTACAGCAAGCAATTAGGAAGGCAAATGGCATGTTAGTCTTTATTGCAAGGGAGTTGAAGTAGAAGAGAAAGGAAACCTTGCTGCATTTATATCGGGCTTTGTTGAGATCTGGAATACTGTGTACAGTTTTGCTGTTCTTATCTAAGGAAGGATATACTTACCTTAGGGAAGGTACAACCTAGGATTGATTCCTGGGATGAGGGAGTTGTCCTATAAGGAGAGATTGAGTAGATTAGGCCTATAATCCTTCGAGTTTAGAAGAATGAGAGGTGATCTTTTTGAGACATATAGAATTCTTAAAGGGATTGGCAGGGTTGATGCTGAGAGGCTATTTCCCCTGGCTGCAGAGTCCAGAAATGGAGGTCATAGTCTCAGGATAAGGGGACAGCCATTTGGAACTGAGAGGAGGTGAAATCTCTTCAAACAGAAGAACTGAAGTTCTCTCACCCAGAGGGCTGTGGATGCTCCATCGTTGAGTATATTTAAGACAGAGATCAAGGACGGAGATCGGTTTTCCATTTTGGATACTGGTGAGGGTGATGGTTCCTCAGAGGACTGCAGTCAGACTCAAGTTTGTGGCACCACAGGTAACTCAGCTGAACAGGAGAGAAGGAAGAAGAATGGAAGAGCAGTAGTGATAGGGGATTTGTTAGTTATGGGAACAGACAGGTGTTTCTGCAGCCGGAGACGGGACTGCAGAATGTTGCCTTCCTGGTGCCAGGGTCAAGGATGTCATGGAACGGCTACAGGACATTCTTCTGGGTGAGGGTGAACAGCCAGAGGTCATGGTCCATGTTGACATCAATGACATAGGTAGGAAGGGAGATGAGGTCCTGAAAGCAGATTTTAGGGAGCTAGGAAGGAGATTAAAAAGCAGGACCTAAAAAGCAGTAATTTCAGAATTACTGCCAGTCCCACGTGTGAGTGAGCATAGGAATAGGAGAATTAAGCAACTGAACATGTGGCTGGAGAACAGGTGTAGGAGGGAGGGCATTAGATTTCTGAGGCATTGGGACTGCTTCTGGGGCAGATGGGACCTGTACAAGATGGAGGGGTTGCATCTTAGCAGGACTGGGACGAATATCCTCACAGGGAGATTTGCTCGTGCTGTTCGGGAGGGTTTAAACTAGATTGGCAGAGGATGGAAACCTGAGAGGGAGCTCAAATTGGAGGGAAGCAAAACTGGTAAGTTGACAGTTGTGTGGGAACGAGGAGAAAATATCAAAGAGAAACACCAAGGTGCACAGAATACTGGGGGAGATTGATAGCACGAGAGTAGGGAATAGTAAGTTATTAGGTGGGGTCAGAGTAAGGGAGAAAGTAATAAAGTCTAAATCAGGGTTAATGTGCATGTATGTGAATGCAAGGTGTGTGGTTAATAAGATTGGTGAGGTACAGGCGCAGATTGCCATGTGGAAATATAATGTTGTGGCTATAACAGAGACTGGCTCAGAGAAGAGGAGGACTGGGTGTTAAATACTCCTGGATACAAAGGGCTGAATTTTCTTGGGCGCTGCACGCTGCAGGGGCGCCGTTGGAACTCGTTGGGGTGCCCATATTCAGTGGCCACTAAGGAGCCCCCACGATATTTTGTGCGGGGGCTCATCTAAATAGTGGGGGCAGAGTGCCCGTCCCCGATGACACGTAGGGACGGCCTTCGTGTCCCCGGCAACAGCGTCTGGCGCCAACGCGCAGGCACCAGCGTCATTTTTAAAGGCTTTAAGCCCTTACAATTAATTTTATTTTGTAAAGTCAAAACGTGATTTTTTTTAAAATAGAAAAGTAATCGAGGTCCTTCCTCAACCACCTGCCCCCCCCATGGTCATTTCAATGGATATCTCAAATACCCGAACTTTCTCCCCCAACCTTCTAGCAGTTGGCCTCTAACCCTTTCCTACAATTCACACAACCAATTAAATTTGTTTTCCCCGCTTCCCCACCCCTCCTGCCCTGAAACTTATAATACTCCCCCTCCCCCACCAGGATCTCACCTCGGAACTCTGTGCAGAGTTCCATTCTGCATATGGAGATGAAGGGCCAACCGCCGGGGGCGGGAGGGGGGGGGGGGGGGCCGCACCAAGGTACCCGCTGCCGTTAACATGCGGCAGGCCCTTCACACGTTGTGGGTCGAGGCGGGCCTCTCCTCACAGCATTTTATCGGCCCCTGCGCCGCGAGTCGCGGCATTGAGGGCTGGTAAAGTTCAGCCCAAGGTGTTCAGGAAAGGGAAAAAATGGGGAGGGTGGTGGTATTGATTAAGGAGAGCATTGCAGTGCTGGAGAAGAAAGGGAGGTCCCCGAGGGGTCAAGGACAGAATGAATTTGGCTAGTGCTAAGGAGCAAAAATGGTGCCGTTACATTGCTCGGTGTTGTCTATAGGCCACCAGCTAGTGGGAAAGACATGGAGGAACAAATTTGCAAGGAAATTACAGAGAGGTGCAACAATTATAGGGTATTACAATGGGGACTTTAATTATCCAAACATAGACTGGACATAGTGGTGAAAAGGGCAGTGAGGAGCAAGAGTTCCGACAGCATGTTCAGGAAAATTTTCTACAGCAGTATGTTTCTAGTCCAACGAGAAAGGAGGCACTGCTAGACCTGGTTCTTGGGAATGAGGTGGGACAAGTATCAGTAGGAGAGCAGTAGGAGAGCATAATTAACTGGGGGAAATCCAATTTCAATGGGGAAAGAATGGAGCTGGGGCGAATAAATTGGAGTCAAAAATTAGCAGGAAAACCGGTAGCTGAACAATTGGCTACCTTCAAAGAAGAGACAGTTGAGGCACGGTCAAGGTATGTTCCATCAAAGGGGAAAGGTAGGGCAAGCAAATCCAGAGCTCCCTGGAAGGCAAAAGAGGTAGAGATTAAGATAAAGAAAAAGTGTGCTTCTGACAGATGCCAGGTAGAAAATACTATTGAGAACCAGGCTGAATATAGAAGATCCAGAGGGGTATTGAAAAAGCAAATAAGAGAAGCAAAGAGAGAGCATGAAAAGAGACTGGCAGCCAGCATTAAAGGAAATCCCAAAGTTTTCTACAGAAATGTGATTAGTAAAAGAGTGGTAAAAGGAGAAGTGGAGCAGAGGGCATAGCTGAGGTACAAAGAACAAGAACAAAGAAAATTACAGCACAGGAACAGGCCCTTCGGCCCTCCAAGCCTGTGCCGATCCAGATCCTCTATCTAAACATGACGCCTATTTTCTAAGGTATTAAATGAATACTTTGCATCTGTCTTTTCCAAGGAAGAAGATGGTGAAAGAGGAGGTAACTCAGATATTAGATGGGGTTTCAAACATTAAAGAGGAAGTATTAGATAGGCTGTCTGTACGTAAAGTGGATAAAGCACCAGGACAGGATGAGGTGCATCCAAAGATACTGAGGAAAGTGAGAGTAGAAATCGCAGAGGCACTGGCCATAATTTTTCAGTCTTCCTTAGACTCGGGGGTGACGCCAGAGGACTGGACTATTGCATATATTACACCCTTGTTCAAAAAAGGATGTAAAGATAAGCTCAGCGACTACAGCCTAGTCAGTTTAACTTCGGTGGTGGGGAAACTTCTAGAAAAAATAATTTGGGACAAAATTAATAGTCACATTGACAAATGTGGGTTCATTAAGGAAAGCCAGCATGGGTTTTTTTCAGGGAAAAACATGTTAAACTAACTTGCTGGAGGTTTTGAGGAGGTAACAGAGAGGGTTGATGAGGGCAATGTGGTGTACATGGACTTTCAAAAGGCATTTGATACAGTGCCACACAACAGACTTGTGAGCCCAAACTTCTAGCTCATGGAATTAAAGGAACGGTAGCAACATGGATACGGAATTGGCTGAGTGACAGGAAACAAAGAGTAGCGGTTAATGGATGTTTTTCAGGCTGGAGGAAAGTTTGTAGTGGAGTTCCTCAGAGGTCAGTGTTGGGACCCTTGCTTTTCCTGATATATATTAATGATCTAGGCCTTGGTGTACAGGGCACAATTTCAAAGTTTGCAGATGATATGAAACTTGGAAGCATTGTGAACTGTGAGGATAGTGTCGAACTCCAAAAGGACATAGAGAAGTTGGTGGAAGGGGCAGACAGGTGGCAGATGAAGTTCAATGCAGAGAAATGTGAAGTGATTCATTTTGGTTGGAAGAACATAGAGAGACAGTATTGTTATGACCAGGTGAGAAAAGTGTCTAGGGGTCTCTTTCAGCCTTCACCTGGTCTTATTGTAACAGGATGTAATTTTAAACACACAGTGTTTTGAGCGCTTGCTTGATGAATCCTTGTTCACCGCTTCCCAATTATAAGGCAAAGAAATTAGCACAAACAGTCCTTCTTAGGATTAAAGAAGAAAAGTGAAATTTATTAAAACTTAGACTCGAATTTGGTTAATGCCTGTGGATACTCGCCACGCTCCACGCTAGCATGCATGCGTGATACGCAAATAGAGACAGAAAAGAGCAGACGACCCGGGTTCAATTCTGGGTACTGCCTGTGCGGAGTTTGCAAGTTCTTCCTGTGACCCCGTGGGTTTTCGCCGGGTGCTCCGGTTTCCTCCCACAGCCAAAGACTTGCAGGTTGATAGGTAAATTGGCCATTATAAATTTCCCCTAGTATAGGTAGGTGGTAGGGGAATTGAGGGAAGGTGGGGATGTGGTAGGAATATGAGATTAATGCAGGATTAGTATAAATGGGTGGTTGATGGTCAGCACAGACTCGGTGGGCCGAAGGGCCTGTTTCAGTGCTGTATCTATAAATAAAAAAAATAAAGTAGAGAGGTTTGAGGCAATATCAGAAGAGTTTCTTGTTACTGTGCTTCGAGTTCACTGTAATCCTTTTGTAGGTAGTTCTTGCTTTTCACTGGAGCCCAGTATTCTGCTTAAACTTTGCTCACTGTAGGAAACTTTTCTCTCTTGGTTCCTGTGTCTTCAATGGGTCTTCAGTTCCGTGAGAAAGAGATGGCAGCAGACAGGAGAGAGATGTTCTCAGTCCAGGAGCAAAGAGCTTTCTGAGTTTTAAACTCCGTGCCAAGTTTAAATTCAAAAAACTCTTAACAGCCAGTTAGTCATGTGACTAAACTGTCTGACCACATCTGTTTGTGTATTCGGCCATAATCTGGAATTCTAGCCTCTCCACCTTCAAAGTCTGGTAATCAAGAGTCCGTCGTGGATTAAATTGGAGCAGGGAGTGGCCCCTTTGTCCTTTCGAAGCACTGTCGGTTACTATGCAAATGTCTTTCCAGTCAGGGGCTTGGCAACCCCTTGCAAGAGGCCTTCTTTTTTTCCCAGCAACAATTTTAAAATTTAATGTCCATGTGGCAAAATATCTGTGCCCCATTCTTGGCAGGTGGGGGCCTGCATGATAATATAAAATAAAGTGTATAATTCTAAAGGGAGTGCAGGAGCAGAGGAACCTGGATGTTTATGTGTATAAGTCATTGAAGGTAGCACAAGACGTTGAGGTAACAGTTAATAAAGTATACAGCATCCTGGGCTTTATTGATAGGGGCATAGAGTACAAGAGCAAGGAAGTTATGTTGAACTTGTATAAGACACTAGTTCGGCCTCAGCTGGAGTTTGCGTCCAGTTCTGGGCACCGCACTTTAGGAAAGACATGAGGGCATTGGAGAGAGTACAGAAAAGATTCACGAGAATGGTTCCAGGGATGAGGAATTTCAGTTATGAAGACAGATTGGAGAAGTTAGGACTGTTTTCCTTGGACAACAGAAGGCTGAGAAGTGATTTGATAGAGGTATTCAAAATCACGAGGGGTCTGGACAGAGTAGATGGAGAGAAACTGTTCCCACTCATGAAAGGATCGAGAACGAGAGGGCACAGATTTAAAGTATTTGGTAAGAGAAGCAAAAGTGACATGAGGAAAAACGTTTTCACGCAGAGAGTGGCTAAGGTCTGGAATGCACTGCCTGAGAGTGTGGTGGAGGCAGGTTCAATTGAAGCATTCAATAGGGAATTAGACTGCTATATGAAAAGGAAGAATGTGCAGAGTTATGGGGAGAAGGCAGGGAAATGGGACTGAGTGAATTGCTCTTTTAGAGAGCCAGTACGGACACGATGGGCCAAATTGCCTCCTTCTGCACTGTAAGAATTCTGTGATTCTGTGAATACATTTTTGGGTATCAAGGGATATGGGATTGAGGTGGGAATGTGGAGTTGAGATAGAAGATTACCCATTTTGTAACTGAATAGCGGAGGAGGCTCGAGCGGCCATATGGTCTATTTCTGCTCCTATTTCTTATGCTCTTATGTTTTAATTCACAGCAACGTAGAACATTTTCTATTGCAGTTTCACATGATCAGATTGATAGCAAACAAGCTCTCAAAAGTAGTGTTCCACTCATTTCAACTTTGCACACAAGAAGGACTTAATAGACTGAATGAAGCAGGATTACCTGAAGCTGTATGCTTTGTAACCTGTGATTGAAACACCAAATATGGATCTTGGAAAATAATGACAAATTCCAGTTTTTGCATTGAAAGGATATACTGACTCTTTCACCACCTTAGCCTTGCTCTGCAAATAAATATTTGTTTATATTTTAGCAAATATACATGATTAACAGTATCAAGACGGAAACATACACATTTTTTTTTGGAAAGAATGCTTTTTGTATTTTGTCTCTACCGCTACCTCAATTTATTTAGCAGGTTACATTTTTTTGGTTCCAGAAGACATTTCCATACAGTTAATTATTGGTTTACTCTTCATAATCATTTCTCCCATCAATAAGAAACAAAAACATCACATTTATATGTTGGGAAGGTGAGGGCAGGCGGTGGCGTAATGGTAATGTCACTGGACTAGTGATCTAGAGGCCCGGGCTAATATTTTGGGGACATGGGTTTGAATCCCACTATGGCAGAGGGTGAAATTTGAATTCAAGTAATAAAAATCTGGAATTAATAGCTCGTCTAATGGTGACCATGAAACTATTGTCAACTGTTGTAAAAACCCATCTGGTTTGCTAATGCCCTTCAGGGAAGGAAATCTGCCGTCCTTACCTGGTCTGGCCTACATGTGACTCCAGACCCACAGCAATGTGGTTGACTCTTAAATGGCCTCTGAAATGGCCTAGCAAGAGCCTCGGTTCAAGGGCAATTAGGGATGGGCAAAAAATGTTGGCCTAGCCAGTGATGCTCACATTCCACAAGCAAATAAAAATAAGTTATTACTATGACCCCAGTTTCATAAAGTTCCACTGGCAATGTAGAGCCTTTCTAGTGCAATGTTGTCAGTTGTGAAATTGGGTGTGCTGGCGAGCATGCATTATTTATAGTGAGCTATATTTTGTGGGAATTAAGACTACTGGCATTTTGGGGACTGTTTCGTTCATCAGTACAAGTCCTGTTAATCATTCAAAACAGTAATTAAATTGGTCCCAGAAACCAGGTTAATTGACTTTCTTGCCACGACCTTACCAATTCTGCTGTTCACCTCTGTGATATAGGTACAACGGTGCATGAATAGCCTCACCTGATGCAGTAAGTGTCCTAAAGGGGACTATCACGTTTTAAACTGTTAGCTGGAAGGTTGTTGGGCTAGAAAATAGCCCAGAACCATTTTCAAGCACACATGCAAGAGTAGGGAGGTTATGCTGGAACTGTATAACTCATTGGTTAGGCCACAACTTGAGTATTGTGTGCACTTCTGGTCAACTCATTACAGAAAGGATGTAACGGCATTTGAGAGGGTACAGAGGAGATTTACGATGATGTTGCCAGGTCTGGAAAAATGTAGCTATGAGGAACGATTTGATAGGCTGGGGTTGTTCTCCTTGCTACAGAAAAGGCTGAGGGGAGATCTGATTGAAATGTACAACATTTTGAGGGGCCTGGATAGAGTGGAGGTGAAGGGTCTATTCACCTTAGCAGAGAGGTCAGTGCCGAGGGGGCATAGATTTAAAGTGATTGGTAGAGAAATTACAGGGGAGATGAGGAAAAGCTTTTTCACCCAGAGGGTGCTGATGGTCTGGAAGTTACTGCCTGAAAGGGTAGTTAAGGCAAAGACCCTCAACTCATTCAACAGGAGTCTGAATATGCAAGTCAAATGCCGTAAGCTGCAGGGCTACAGACCAAATGCTGGAAGGTGGGATTCTAATAGGTGGATCGTTTTTTGGCCAGCACAGACATGATGGGCCAAGTGGCCTTTTTCTGTGCCTTAAACTTTCTATGATTTCTACGATTCTATGACATCACAGTGGCGCAGTGGTTAGCACTGCAGCCTCACAGCTCCAGGGACCCGGGTTCGATTCTGGTTACTGCCTGTGCGGAGTTTGCAAGTTCTCCCTGTGTCTGCGTGGGTTTCCTCCGGGTACTCCGGTTTCCTCCCACATGCCAAAGACTTGCAGGTTGATAGGTTAATTGGCCATTATAAATTGCCCCTTGTATAGGTAGGTGGTAGGGAAATATATAGGGACCGGTGGGGATGTTATTGGAATATGGGATTCGTGTAGGATAAGTATAAATGGGTGGTAGATGGTCGGCACAGACTCGGTGGGCCGAAGGGCCTGTTTCAGTGCTGTATCTCTAAACTAAACTAAACTAAACATCAGAAGCCAAAAGCCTAAGGGTCATTTCAAATTTGGCCTCAAATCTCATCAACACGTAAGATGCAGACATAAATTGGACATCAAGAGGCAGCTTGCCATTTTTAAGAGGACCAATTTGGGCCAGCTACCTCCCCGGAGGTTGGAAGGATCAGAGGAGTGGAGGTGGTGAGAGGGAGACTGGTAGAAATCTTCAATAGTGTCAGTATGGTGACATTTAAATTAGGCCCAGGACTTAAAATTACCCTTTAATTTATATTTCCTATATTTTTCTTCCTGCTTTGCAGTCTGCATGTGTCAGTAAGGATTCTTTCTAATTGACTGAAGAGTCTCCCTACTCCTTGACCTGCTCACAGATGCCACAGATCCCCTGTAGAGGGTGCTGTGCTGGATTAGACACCAGATTACTAGAAATCTGCACTGACAAGCCAAGTTGCTCTCTGAGCGAGGTGACCAGCGAAAGTGATCCATTGCTGCTCACAGAGAAATCTGAGCCAATTTCTCTTTGTAACTTCATGCTCCTGTCTACACAACTACTTACTGTACTACCAATCTTTGTGTCATCAGCAAGCTCTCTATTGTGTGATCTAAATCGTGAATAAATAAAGTGAAGAGTTGTACAAAGATCCTGGTGGACACCACTGGGCACTTCCTTCCAATCTGAGTGCAGACTCATTATCCCTACTGTCTTCTACTGCATAACCAAACTCCCAACCAGATCAATAATTTGCCTTCAATTCCATGAGCTTTAATTTACAATAACAGTCTTTTCTGTGAAACATTATCGAATGCCTTCTGGAAGTCTGCACAAACTCGATCCATCGACATTTCCCTGTCTACTACTTTAGTTACTTCCCCAAAAAATTCAATTAGGTTGTTAGACATGATCTACCCTTTATAAAGCCATGTTGGCTGTTTCTAATATGCTAAAATGTCTTTAAGTGCTCAATCACTCTGGTGTTTAATTATAGATTTCATCAACTTCTCATCTTCTTAAATAGTGGAGTTAAATTTACAATTTTCCAAACTAAAGGGGCAATTCTTAAATCAAAAGAGCTTTGAAAGATTACAGTTACAACATCTGCAATTTCCTCTCCTACTCCCTTTAAAACCTTGGAGTAGAAATATTATAAATGCATAAAAAAATAGGAGCAGGGGTGGGCCATTCGACCCCTTGAGCCTACTCTGCCCTTCAATAAAATCATGACTGATCTGATTGTGGCCTCAACTCCATTTTCCTACCTTCCTGTCTAACCCTTGCCTATCTTGTAGATCAAAAATCTGTCTAACTGAGCCTTGAAGATATTCAATGACCCAACCTCCACTGCTCTCTTGGGTAAAGAATTCCAACTATTAACAATCCTCTGAGAGAAGAAATTCCTCCTCATCTCCATCTGAAATGGGGAATCCTTTATTCTGAAACTGAGCCGCCGAGCTCTAGATTCCTCAGGATGGGAGATAATCTCTCAGCATCTACCCCGTCAAGCCCCCTCAAAATCTTATAAGTTTCAATAAGATCACCTCTCATTCGAACGTCCAACAGGCCCAACCTTTCCTCATAAGACAACCCCTTCACCCTAGGAATCAACCTAGTGAACCTTCGCTGAATTGCCTTCAATGCAAGTATATCCATCCTTAAATAAGGAGACCAAAACTATATGCAGTACTCTAGGTTTGGTCTCACAACACCCTGTACAATTCTGGCAAGACTTCCCTACTTTTATACTCCATCCCCCTTGCAATAAAGGCCAACATTCCATTTGCCTTCCTAACTACTTAAACAAAAGAACAAAGAACAGTACAGCACAGGAACAGGCCATTCGGCCCTCCAAGCCTGCGTCGATCTTGATGCCTGCCTAAACTAAAATCTTCTGCACTTCCGGGGACCGTATCCCTTTATTCCCATCCTATTCATGTATTTGTCAAGATGCCTCTTAAACGTCGCTATCGTACCTGCTTCCATCACCTCCCCTGGCAGCAAGTTCCAGGCACTCACCACCCTCTGTATAAAGAACTTGCCTCGCACATCCCCTCTAAACTTTGCCCCTCGCACCTTAAACCTATGTCCCCTAGTAACTGACTCTTCCACCCTGGGAAAAAGCTTCTGACTATCCACTCTGTCCATGCCGCTCATAACTTTGCAAACCCCTATCATATCGCCCCTCCACCTCCGTCATTCCAGTGAAAACAATCCGACTTTATCCAACCTCTCTTCATAGCTAATGCCCTCCAGACCAGGCAACATCCTGGTAAACCTCTTCTGCACCCTCTCCAAAGCCTCCACATCCTTCTGGTAGTGTGGCGACCAGAATTGCACGCAATATTCTAAGTGTGGCCGAACTAAAGTTCTGTACAGCTGCAGCATGACATGCCAATTTTTATACTCTATGCCCTGACCGATGAAGGCAACATTTCCTTAAATGTCTACCACAGCTTATCTACTGTCTTACCATTTAACCTATTTTCCCAGTCTACTTTAGCCAACTCTGTCTTCATACCTTTATTTATGTTTAAGACAGTAATTTCAGACCCAAGTTTCTCACCCTCATACTGAATGTGAAATTTGATCATGTTATGCCCATTCTTCTTTAGAGGATCCTTTACTATGAGAATCCTGTCTCATTGTACAATACCAGACCTGGTAATGTTCCCTGGTTGATTCCACAATGTATTGTTCTAAGAAACTGTCCTAGGGATTTGCCAGTCTTTAGTGTCATTTTTTCTCTGATGTTTTCTTACTTCTGTTAACTTTAGTGAGTTCCAATCCTTGATTCATTTTTAATTTTCCTGGAATGTCACTTATATTATCCTCTTCCTGTACTGTGAAGACTGACACAAAGTAATTATTCAACAAGTCTGCCACATCTTTATTTTCATTTTAAGTGTTACTTTAATCTGTTTTTAAAGGGCCCACATTACCCTTAACTATCCCTTTTCTTCTATTTTAACTGTAAAAACTTTTGTGTTACTCGCACCATGTCCTGTTCACCCATCACCCCTGTGCTCGCTGAGCTACATTGGCTCCTGGTCCAGCAATATCTAGATTTTAAAATTCTCATCCTTGTTCTCAAATCCCTCCATTGGCCTTGCCCTGCCCCATCTCTGTAACCTCCGCCAGCCCTACAACCCTCCGAGATCTCTGCTCTCCTCCAAATTCTGCCCTCCTGAGCATCCCCAAATTTCATCGCTCCACCTTTTGTGGCTATGCCTTCTGAAACTAGTACCTAGGCCTTAATGTCTGGAATTCCCACCTCAAACCTCTCTCTCCTCCTTTAAGACCCTCCTTAAAATCTACCTCCTTTGATCAAGCTTCTGGTTAACTGTCCGATTATTTCCTTATGTGGTTTAGTGTCAATTTTTTCAATAAGGCTCCTTGGCACATTTTACTACTTTAAAGGCATTAAATGAGAGTTTTTGTTAATCTTGATGTCACTTGCAAGTTTTCTCATTCGACTTTACCGCTTTTTTTGTCTTCCTTTGCTGTTTGTTTTATATTTCTCTGCGTCCCCTAATATCTTTGTAATTTTATATGCTCTTTCGGTTAGTTCTGTTATTCTTCACCTCTTTTGTCAATCAGGGCTGATCCATTTCATAAGTAAAGCCCTTTCCCTTTAGGGGTAGTTACTGATCCTGTATTAAACTGAATTTTTTTTTGAACAACTCCCACTGTCATATCCCTCAACCAAAATCACTGAAAAACAGATTTTCTGATCATTATCACAAGGTTGGTTTCAGGATCATGCTGAGCACAAATTGGCTCCTGGGTTATAACAGTGACTATATTTCAAAATTATTGGCGGACAGCCATAAAGGCGGGGCTAAAGTGTGGCGAGTCGAAGAGACTTAGCAGTTGGCAGGAAAAAAGACAGAGGCGCAAGGGAAGAGCCAACTGTGTAACAGCCCTGACAATCAAATTTTTCTGCAGCACCTGTGGAAGAGCCTGTCACTCTAGAACTGGCCTTTATAGCCACTCCAGGCGCTGCTCCACACACCACTGACCACCTCCAGGCGCTTACCCATTGTCTCTCGAGATAAGGAGGCCAAAGAATATTGGCGGCACAGTGGCGCAGTGGTTAGCACCGCAGCCTCACAGCTCCAGTGACCCGGGTTCAATTCTGGGTACTGCCTGTGTGGAGTTTGCAAGTTCTCCCTGTGTCTGCGTGGGTTTCCTCCGGGTGCTCCGGTTTCCTCCCACACGCCAAAGACTTGCAGGTTGATAGGTTAATTGGCCATTATAAAATTACCCCTAGTATAGGTAGGTGGTAGGGAAATATTGGGACAGGTGGGGATGTGGTAGGAATATGGGATTAGTGTAGGATTAGTATAAATGGGTGGTTGATGGTCGGCACAGACTCGGTGGGCCGAAGGGCCTGTTTCAGTGCTGTATCTCTAAAAAAAAATTTCAAAATTACTTCATTGACTGTAGGGTGCTTTTGGACATCCTGAGGCCATCAAAGGCACAATATAATTGCAAGCCTTTCATCATAGTTATCTTACTCAAAAGCATTTCCTGAATGCTGCAGTACTAAATAAACAGCAAAAGAGAATGTCTGAAAAAACAAGGTTGTTGCGTTCCTGTGTAGCATACAGTAATTATCAGGATTTTCTATATAATTCTGTTACTCCTATAGTAAATTTCATTTTTTTTCTTCAACAAAAAGGGGTAGGGGACATCATTTTCAGTACTCTGAGAAACAGTAAAACTTTCCGTTTGCATGTGCCTTCAGTGTATTGTACAACTCTGGGTTTTGATATGGTGAATGCAGCTCAGTTCACTCAGACTACTTTTTCTATCATTGCACCATTAACAGATGGTGTAACTTCCATAGCTGTGCCTGTTTAAGGTGGAAAATGCAATGCAATATACACTACTGTGGATTCAAACCCAAATTACACTTATTAAATTGGGTTATTGCTTAAAATAGTTTAGAAAGTTGGAGCAACAGAGTGTTAAACCACTGAGCAGCAAAATGCAGGTTTGAACAATCTCAGAGCAGTGTACACTGCTCTGAGAGGCAACAACAGGAGGTACCCAGAACACCTGATAGTTAGTCAAGAGCTTATCGGCCTAGAGCGAAAATAAGGGCTACTAAGTGTAAGCTAAGGAACTGCAGAAAAGGATAGACTCAAAAAAAAATATCTTTACCATTACACACCAGGACCAAATAAATGTAGTTCATGGTTTTCTCGACATTTCATGTACTAACAATCTTAATTTAATGTGGTCATATATATTAAACCCATAGCAGCTGGTTCAGTCATAGTGAAACCATTTGATTTGTTCCATTGATGTGGAAACTCACTTCGTTAACCCAATCAGAGGTGACCTGATACAGACATATAAAATAATGAAAAGGCTGGTTGTGTTTATATTGACATGCTGGGAAAGACCTGGGGACATGCATTTAAATTATGTAAGAGTAGGAATAGACTAGCTATTAGGCCGTTCTTCCTTTTCCAGACAGTGGTGCAGTGTGTGCTGCCTTTGAGAGGGAGATAGACTGGTTTTTGGCTGCATTATATAAAAGTTAAATGGATTAACAGTTTACATACACAAGGCCAATGTGATCTCATTGACTCGTTTTGATCATTGGAGACGGTCAGAGAAGAAAGTCTTTCCCCCTCTTATTGGCCTTGGGCTTCTGTCTGTTTTATTGCCTCTGAAAATATTATATGGCTGTGAGTCCAGGAGGAAGGGTTAGGAAGTATTTAGTCATGATGTTCCAGCCATCATGAGTGTGAGGTGGGCTTAATGGACGATCTGCTCTTTTCCTATTTATGTATGTCTGTAAAAGGTAGTGCTATGAGATCACTGGGAAATAAACATTGGCAAATAATCATTGCCAAAAAAAGCTTTACCAACCTGATATAACCACGTCAGAGCACTGATAGGTGAGCCACCATTGCAACCAGCATCCTTATAAGAACAATCTATAACCTCTTGTGCACTCAGCATCTCCAGTTGTCCCCCTTTGATTGCATATGAAGATTCAATACTCTCCACAACACTGAATGCCCAACATCCACCACACTACAATGCAAAATAAACAGTGATTAGTCTGACTGCTGCATAACCCAGATTACTCCCAAGAGTAATCGTCTGTTTTACCATATTTTCCCCACTTGTGAAAATTTCAATAAAGGTTTTTATAATTGTCAATGGCACTTTGATAGACTTTGTAAGTGGCCTCTCACCTTTTTTGGCACTAAGGTGGTCAAAGTAATAAAAATAGAGCTGACATTTGAATATCTTTAGGATTTTCACATCATTATTGGCAAATCAACATATCCACACCAGAGGTTGAATCATTGTGTTGTCAGTCCAGCAGTCTTTAAAATAAAGTGACATGACTCTATGAAGATTTTATTTTAACTCAATATCATTTAGAAATTCTTTTGTGCTACTTTTAGAATAGGAAATGCTTGGGGATTTTCTGGACACATTAGAAGCATCCGGGGAACTGAAAAAAGGTTAATTCTGGCATGCTGGAAAGTGCTTTAGGAGATAAATGATTCACTCTGGCACAGTTCATATCCCTAATTAAAGATGTTAGCTCAAGAATGACACAAATTTGCCAAGGAAGCAATCCAACAGAATGACAAATGTGTCATGGTTCTGCAACAAATAAGGATAATAAGCTATAATATATAAAAATAAAAATATTCATTTAGAATCAATCATTGGCAAGGAACCCGTAGATAATGGTACCCGAGGCACATTGTAGCAAGCAGTTTGTTTTATATCATTCTATCATTTGGCTGCAAGGGCCAGAATATAACCAAATGTTGATTTATTTTAAAGTAGTTTCAAGGGAGAAAAGAAGATTTCATGAAACACCAAACCTTGCTGCCAGTGTGCAATTTTAACATTTAAAAAAGTTATGATGTGCCGGCTTGAGGAATCTAAATAACTACCTCCACTATGCCATGATTAACAAGTCCATTTCCGCAACTACAACACTGCACTCTCTTGGTTTCCTTCTTTTCTAGTACAGTATCTGCTGACATCTATTGGACCTTTATACAACTGCTTTGCTGGATCGAATGCTAAACAAGCAAACAGATCCATTTCAAGAATTCTGCCAACACTAACAGTCATAATGACAGGATTATTAATAATTGAACTTTTTTTCCTAATCATCTGTTTTGAATCATCTATTTTGAAGGTTGCAACTTGATTTTTTTTTTCCCCAAGAACTAACAGGAACAACTAACAGCAACTTAAGAATAACCCTGTGGGCAACATACCAGACAGCTGCTGGCACCCATGAGAATGGAGCCCTGGGAGGAGGATCGGAAGCAAGAGGAGGACCAGCGGTCGGGGTTGTGGCCTGGGGTGGGGGGGGGGGTGGGGTGGCGGAGGGGGGGGAGATGAGATCGAAGGTCAAATGAGAGGATAGAATAACTGGGGGGATATGGTGCAAATAGGAGGTTCGGGGTCAGGATCAGAGTCCGGGTGTTAGAATCAAAGGCTTGGGAGGAAGGATACGAAGCCTTGGGGGATAAAAGGCTGAAGGGGTGAGACAAGGGGGAGTAGGAGGCTGGGACGGGGGTAATGGAGGATAAAAGGATGGGATGATGGCGATTGAGGGAGAGGAGGGACGGTGATCGAGGAGGGGAGCAGCTTCCTGTCGACTTAAAATGTGAAATCAGAAGGAACTCCACATTCAGATAAATAAATTTCAAAAATTGAACTTTTTGGTGGCTGGTGGTTGCAAAATCTACTTTTATTGAGTGCATTGGTGCTGACTCTCCCAGCAAGGTAGATTTGGCGGTTGATAGTAGCCGAGGGTGACAGCAGCCCATGTTATTCCTGTGCAGCCCAAAGGAGCATTCCTGCTCCTCTTGCCCTCACCAAAATCATTTCAAACTTTTGGGCCATCTTTGGCTGTAATACTGGAAAAAAACTGGACAGAGCATGCCAGACTGATGCACACTCCACCTAGCTGCTTCACAAAATAGCAACTGGAGGAGTCCCAATCATGTCACAGGACCTTAAATTGTATGCTAAAAGGGAATATTGCCTGAAACAGCTGAGTGCTCTAGCTGCCCAGCAATAGGTCCCTTTTGCAATAGTGACGGCCAAATAAGAACTGGCAACAGGGCAATGAGATTTTCTCGAGGTTTACCACCCATTTCCACTGGTAGAACCAGTGCTAATTTCCCCCCTTGTTTCAGATGCGGCCTACATATATCCACACTTATTAGTGTTAGGATGATCCTATTTATTTGAGCCCAGTGTGGGAGGAAGGCTTGGGAGGAAGGATACGAAGCCTTGGGGGATAAAAGGCTGAAGGGGTGAGACAAGAGGGAGTAGGAGGCTGGGAGGGGGGTAATGGAGGATAAAAGGATGGAATGATGGTGATTGGGGGAGGGGAGGGACGGTGATCGAGGAGGGGAGCAGCTTCCTGTCGACTTAAAATGTGAAATCGGAAGGAACTCCACATTCAGATAATCCAAGAAATCATTCCTTGTATTGATTAGCCTGCTAGTGAATTGCCGATTGGTGAAGAAATTTCAAGACTATGACCACCCCCCTCACCCGCCCCCCCACCCCTCCCCAATCCTGTCCACACTTCCTATGACCATAATTACCAAAAAGAAGAGGAGAATAATTTTTTAAGCTCAGTCAAGTTCTAAAAAGGTTGCGAGAGGCAGCTTGGCTAACACTGGGAATTAAATTATCGACACTGAGGTTTTTTTTCTGCCAGAGAGTGACTGGAATGAAAGGAACAATGAAAAGTGAGCATTTTGCCCATGATTCGGGATAGCTGAGCACACATTTGTTATTTTATATGTCTGGGAAACATAATAGAAGTTCAAAAAAAAAGTTTGAAAATATTACCCTGTCCAGTTGTATCTGTTCTGCAAAACGAAAGCTTCTGGTTACATCCCGAGGTTGTGTAAGTCAGTACTGTGCAGTAAAACTAACACAGAACCACACAACACAGAAGGAGGCCATTTGGCCCATCATGCCTGTGCCACTTCTTTGAAAAAGCTGGCAAATTATCCTACTTTTTTCTTATTCGATCGTGGGATGTGGCCGCTGCTGGCTAGGCCAGCATTTATTGCTCATACGTAATTACCCTTGATAAGGTGGTGGTGAGCTCTGTTATTGCGTGTAGGGACATCCACAGTGCTGTTAGGAAGGGAGTTCTAGGATTATGACCCAGCAACAGTGAAAGAACCGGTGACATAATTCCAAATCAGGATGGTGTGTGGCCTGGAGGGGAAACTGCACATGGTGATGTTCCCTGTGTCTACTGCCCTTGTCTTTTTAGTTGGTAGAGGTTGCGGGCTTGGAAGGTGCTGTTGAAGGAGCCTTGGTGAGTTGCTGCAGTGCATCTTGTAGATGGTACACACTGCTGCCACTGTGCATCGGTGGTGGAAGGAATGAATCTTGAAGGTGATGGATGGGCTGCCAATCAAAGCAGGCTGCTTTGTCCTGGATGGTGTCGAGCTTCTTGAGCTGCACCCATCCAGGAAGTGGAGAGTATTCCATCACACGCCTGACTTGTGCCTTGTCGATGGTGGACAGGCATTGGGGAGTCAGAAGGTGAGTTACTCGCCACAGAATTCCCAGCCTCTAACCTGCTCTTGTAGCCCCAGCTTTTATGTGGCTGGTCCAGTTCAGTTTTTGGTTAATGGTAATTCCCAGGATGTTGATATCAGGGGAGTCAGTGATGGTCATGCCATTGAACGTCAAGGGGAGATAGTTAGATTCTCTCTTGTTTGACATGTCATTGCCTGGCACTTGTGTGGCACGAATGTTACTTACCACTTATGAACTCAAGCCTGGATGTTGTCCAGGTCCTGCTGCATATGAACATGGGCTGCTTCAGTTTCTGAAGAGTTGCAAATTATGCTGAACATTCTGCAATCATCAGCGAACATCCCCACTTCTGACCTTATGATGGAGGGAAGGACATTGATGAAGCAGCTGAAGTTGGTTGGGCCTAGGACACTACCCTGAGCAGCTCCTGCAGTGATGTCCTGGGACTGAGATGACTGACCTCCAACAACCACAACCATCTTAATTAAAAGCAAAATACTGCAGATGCTGGAAATCTGAAATAAAAACAAGAAATGCTGGAAATACTTAGCAGGTCTGAAATGTTAACTCTGCTTCTCTCTCTACAGATGCTGCCAGACCTGCTGAGTATTTCCAGTATTTCTTGCTTTTTACTTTAAACCACAACCATCTTCCTTTGTGCTAGGTACAACACAAACCAGCACAGCGTTCTCCCCCGATTTCCCATTGACTCCAGTTTTACTCGGGCTCCTTAATGCCATACTCGGTCAAATGCTGCCTTGATGTCAAGGGCAGTCACTCTCACCTCACCTCTGGAGTTCAGCTCTTTTGTCCATGTTTGGACCAAGGCTGTAATGAGATCAGGAGTTGAGTGGTCCTGGCAGAACCCGAACTGAGCATCAGTGAGCAGGCTATTGCTGAGTAAGTGCCACTTAATAGCACTGTCGATGACCCCTTCCATCACTTTACTGATAATCGAGAGTAGGATGATGAAGCGGTAATTGGCCAGGTTGTATTTGTCCTGCTTTTTGTGAACAGGATATACCTGGGCAATTTTCCACATTGCCGGGTGAATGCCAGTGCTGTAGCTGTACTGGGCTAGGGGCGCAGCTAGTTCTGGAGCATAAGTGGGTGGCACAGTGGCGCAGTGGTTAGCACCACAGCCTCACAGCTCCAGCGACCTGGGTTCAATTCCGGGTACTGCCTGTGTGGAGTTTGCAAGTTCTCCCTGTGTCTGCGTGGGTTTCCTCCGGGTGCTTCGGTTTCCTCCCACATGCCAAAGACTTGCAGGTTGATAGGTAAATTGGCCATTAGAAATTGCCCCTAGTATAGGTAGGTGGTAGGGGAATATAGGGACAGGTAGGGATGTGGTAGGAATATGGAATTAGTGTAGGATTAGTATAAATGGGTGGTTGATGGTCGGCACAGACTCGGTGGTCTGAAGGGCCTGTTTCAGTGCTGTATCTCTAAAAAAAAAGTCTTCAGTACTATTGCCAAAATGTTGTCAGGGCCCATAGCCTTTGCAGTATCCAGTACCTTCAGCTGTTTCTTGATACCACATGGAGTGAATCAGACTGGCTGAAGACAACCATGCTGGGGACTTCAGGAGGAGGCCGAGATGGATCATCAACTCGGCACTTCTGGCTGAAGATGGATTCACGACTGGATGTGGCAGGACTGCAGAGCTTAGATCTGATCCATTGGTTGTGGGATCGCTTAGCCCTGTCTATCACATGCTGCTTCCGTTGTTTGGCATGCAAGTAGTCCTGTGTTGTAGCTTCATCATGCCGACACTTCATTTTTAGGTATGCCTGGTGCTGCTCCTTCAGCACTCTTCATTGAAGTAGGATTGATCCAATGGCTTGATGGTAATGGTAGATTGGGGGATATGCCGGGCCATGAGGTTACAGATTGTGGTTGAATACAACTCCGCTGCTGCTGATGGCCCACAGTGCCTCATGGATGCCCAATTTTGAGTTGCTAGATCTGTTCAAAATCCATCCCATTTAGCATGGTGGTAGTGCCACACAACATGATAGAGGGCATCCTCAAAGTGCAGTGATCACTCCTACCAATACTGTCATGGACAGATGCATCTGCGATAGGTAGATTGGTGAGGACGAAGTCAAGAGGTTTTTCCCTCTTGTTGGTTCCCTCACCACCTGCCGCAGACCCTGTTTAGCAGCTATGTCCTTTAGGACTCAGCCAGCCCGGTCAGTAGTGGTGCTACCGAGCCACTCTTCATGATGGACACTGAAGTCCCCCACCCAGAGTACATGCCGTGCCCTTGCTACCCTGACTGCTTCCTCCAAGTGGAGTTCAACATGGAGAAGCACGGATTCATCAGCCAAGAGGCAGGGGGTGGTAGGTGGTAATTAGCAGGAGGTTTACTTGCCCATTTTTGACCTGATACCATTGTCTGGAGTCAATGTTGAGGACTCCCAGGGCAACTCCCTCCCGTCTGTATACCACTGTGCCGCCACCTCTGGTGGGTCTGTTCTGCTAGTGGGACAGGACATACCCAGGATGGTGATGGTGGTGTCTGGAACATTCTCTGCAAGGTATGATTCCATGAGTATGACCATGTCAGTCTGTTGCTTGGCTAGTATGTGGGACTGCTCTCCCAATTTCGGCACTAGCCCCCAGATGTTCGTAAGGAGGACTTTGCAGGGTTGACAGGGCTGGGTTTGCTGTTGTCATTTCCAGTGCTTGTATGTTCATTCCCCACAGCCCTGCAAATTTTTCCTTTTTAAGTTCATATCCAATTCCCTTTTGCCTGAGGGGAGGCGGTGCTGTAGTGCTAATGTCACTAGACGAGAATCTAGATGCCTAAGCTCATGCTCTGGGGACATGGGCTTGAATCGCACCACGGCAGATGATTAAATTTGAGTTCAATTAATAAATGTAGAATTAAAAGCTAGTCTAGTGATGACTATGTAACCATTGTCAATTGTAAAAACCCATCTGGTTCAAGAACGAAATCTGCCATCCTTGCCTGGCCTACATGTGACTCCAGACCCACAGCAATGTGGTTGATTCTTAAAATGCCCTCTCAAATGGCCTAGCAAGCCACTCAGTTCAAGGGCAATTAGGGATGGGCAATAAATGCTGGTGTTGCCAGTGATGCCCACATCTCACAAAAAAAATGTTAAAACGTTGTTATTGAATCTGCATCCATTTCAGACAGTGCATTCCAGATCATAACAACTCATAGAATTATAAAGAATTTACAGTACATTCAACCCAGTTGCTGGTGGTGATATTTAACATAGGAGCAGGAGTAAGCCATTCTACCCATCGGATCTGCTCCGCAATTCAATATGATCATGGCTGATCATCCACTTCAATGCCTTTTTTCCACATTATCCCCATATCCCTTTATGTCATTGGGATTTAGAAATCTATCAATCTCTGCTTTAAATATAGTCAGTGACTGAGCTTCCACAACCCTCTGGGGTAGATAATTCCAAAGATTCACAACCTTCTGAGTAAATAAATTTCTCCTCATCTCTGTCCTAAGTGGCTTCCCCCTTATTTTGAAATTGTGTCCCCTGGTTCTAGACTCCCCATCCAGGGGAAACATCTTATCTGCATCTACCCTGTCTATCCCTTTAAGTATTTTGTAGGTTTCAATGAAATCACCTCTCATTTAAGGTCAACTAATCACCATGTAAACAAATTTCTTCTCATCTTCCCACTGAAGTATTTGCCAATTATCATAAATCTGTGCCCTCTGGTTACTGACCCTCCTGTCTGTGGAAACAATTTATCTCTAACCACTCTATCACCTTCATAATTTTGAACACTTCTATTAAATTACCCCTTAACCCTCTCTGCTCTAAGTCAAACAATCCCTGTCTCTCCAATTTCTCTACATAACGCAGTTCTCTCATCACTGGTATAATTGCAGTAAGTTTCCTTTGCACCCTCTCCAAGGCCACGACATCCTTCTAAAAGTGAAAAGTTGAGAATTGGACACAATGCTTCAGCTGAAGGAGTGATTTATAAATATTTACCATTACTTCCTTTCTTTTGTATTCTATGCCCCTATTTATAAAGCCCAAGGTTCAAGATGCTATTTTAACAGTCTTGTCAACTTGTCCACCAAGTTGTGCATGGGAAATGAAAACAGCAACATTTTGTCATGCATAGGTATGAGGGTAAGATTTCAAGGAGAACGGAAAGAGGGTGAGATGTTTCAAACCCTGCAGAAGTTCCTCCAGCCAATATCGTTCATTCCAGATGGGGTGGATATGGGTTGAAATTGGCCTTATGAGTTGAGTCTTACCTTAGGAATTCTTGTGAGGTCTTACTCTTTCTTTATTCATTGCAGCCAGGTCCTTGGACAAATGCTTCTGGTGCTGGCCTGGACTAGAACCTCTGCCCACTGTTGCCAGAAAGCTAACCAGGAAACCTTCTTGCTCCTGGCTGGAAAGATAAGGTCCCTCCTCCTGCTGACCTTAGAGTCATATAGTTGTACAGCATAGACACAGGCCCTTCGGCCCACTGCGTCCATGCCGACCATAATGCCTATCTATACTAATCCCACCTGCCTGCATTAATTCCATATCCCTCTATGCCTTGCTCATTCAAGTACCTGTCCAGATGTCTGTTAAATGTTGCTACAGTTCCTGCCTCCACCACCTCCTCTGGCAGCTCATTTCAGATATCTACTATTCTTTTGTGTGAAAAATGTACTCCTTTTGTCCCCTTTAAACCTCCTCCCTCTCACCTTAAATCTACACCCTCTAGTTTTAGTCACCCCCTACCATGGGAAACAGACTCTGGCTATCTACCCTATCTATGTCTCTCATAATTTTATATACCTCTATCATGTCCCCTCTCAGCCTCCTTCGCTCCAGGGAAAACAGATCCAGTCTATCCAATCTCTCTTTATAATTCAAGCCCTCCAAACCAGGCAACATCCTTGTGAATCTTTTCAGCATCCTCTCTAGCTTAATCACATCTTTCCTGTAGCGTGGCGACCAGAACTGCACACAGTACTCCAAGTGCGGACTAACCAACGTTATGTACAACTGTAACATGACGTCCCAACTCTTGTACTCAATACCTCGACTGATGAAGGCAAGCATGCCATACACCTTCTTCACCACCCTGTCTACCTGTGTTGCCACTTTCAAGGAACTATGTACTTGCATCCCAAGGTGTCTCTGCTCAACAACACTCCCCAGGGCCCTGCCATTCACTGTATATGTCCTGCCCTTCTCCACCAACACCACCAAAGTAGCATCAAAAGAGCAAGGAGTACCGCCTGCATCTCTTATGTTTGCCCTTTCTGAGATGTTCAGAATGAAGCTGATTGCAGCCTCCCCTTCTAAGAGGTGCTGGCTGCCATGAACTGACATCAGTAATGTCTGACTTCCTGCCACCATTAGGAGAGATGCCAGTAAACAGCAGTGGAAGCTTGCTTTTTTCATGTTCAACCATCATGGGAACAAATAAAGGGCAGCCCCAGCACCCATGTGAACAGCCCCATGATCAGAACATGTCTATTATTTTACAAGAACACAAGAAATAGGAGCAGAAGTAGAACATATGGCCCATCGAGTCTGCTCCACCATTCAATACGATCATGGCTGATCTTGGGCTTCAAATCCACTTTCCTGCCCGCTCCCCATTTCCCTTGATTCCCTGCAAGACTAAAAAAATCTATCTATCCCAGCCTTAAATTATTCAATGATGGAGCATCCACAACCCTCTGGGGTAGAGAATTCCAAAGATTCACAACCCTTTGAGTGAAGTAATTTCTCCTCATCGCAGTCCTGAATGAGTGACCCCTTATCCTGAGACAGTGTCCCTGTGTTCTGTGGTCGTTTCAGCAGCTCTGTCACTGGGGTTGGAGAGGAGGCTTGGATGGCCCACCGACCTGCCGCCTGGAGGCCACCTTCAAGTATATACCAGGCTTTAGACTCAGCAGGGGGCCTGTCTGACACCAGGAGGTTCCGTCGGTGTGGGCTAATGGCCCTTGATTGGGATCTTAATTGGTGCAGGCTCTGTAGAGCAGGCTGCTACTTCCCCTGGCAGCCCACGCCAGGTATGTTGTCTGGAGGTGGGACAGCAACAGCGAGCCACCCCTATGGGGTTTTGCGATACTTTCCTGGCAATCCACCCCTCCGGACTCCAAAGCTGCTTCCAAAGAGCTGGAAAAATTTGGCCCAATACTTTATTTTAAACCCTATCATAAGCTTTCAAAACCTTATCAGGTCACCCCTTAACTTCTGCAAAATAATGAAAAAAAACTCTAACTTCTGTGTAAATGTAACCCCGCCTGGTAATAGCTTAATGAATTTACACTTCATCTTCTCCACAGCTTTTATATCCTTCCTAGAATGGGGGTATTTATAACAGTACAGAATATTCCAATGTCAGTCTAGATTCTTGAACAAGTTTCCAGCATTTTGCTTTTATTTCAATGTTACCTCCTTGCTTTGGCATTCTATGCTTCCAGATTATAAAGAAGTCAAGGATGTAGCTGACCTTTTTGATGGCATATCTACTTTTATTGTCATCTTTGATGATCTCTGTACCCACACATCAAGGTCCCTTTGCAACTCTACTCCATTTAAAATCTTACCATTTATGGTCCACTTTCTTGTTCTTATTTCTAAAAAGTATTACTTCATGTTTCTCTTACTTCATACTTCTCACTGAACTACCTATCTGCTTATCCTGTTAGCCTATGTCTCCCTGCCATCTTTCATAGTCCTTTTTCCATCAATTTGCCATACCCATCCTCCAATTTGGTGTCGTCGGCAAATGTTTTTATTGTTCCCTAAATTCCTAAGTCTGGATCATATCTTTATATAATAAATACAAGTGCTCCAACAGAATCTCTGTTGAATACCGCTAACATTATTTCAGTCTGAAAATCCTTTACCCTCATGCTGCTTTGTGCCTTCCATTAACCTCACAATCTACATGAATTCTTAATTCCATGCTATAGGTACTTTATATCACACCTGATCAGTTAAAAAAAAACATAGATAAACCATGTGGAGTATATTCCTTTCATTTGTCAGCTGTGGCTCAGTTGGTAGCATCTTTATCTCTGAGTCACAAGGTTCTGGCTTCAAGTCCTGCTCAAAGATACTTCATTGGCTTTGAGATGAATGGTGGTTGTAAAAAGCACTATAGAAATGAAAGTTTTTTTTTCTGTTTATCGTCTATTTTCTTTAAAGAATTCTATAGGTTAGTCAAGAACAACCTACCCTTTAGAAATCTGTGTTGACTGACTGATTGATTCATGTTTCTCCAAAGTGTGTAGAAATTTAATGTATTGTACACTGTAATAGTTAACCACCAACTGAAGATGAACTTGCCACTCATATTCTGACTTATTCTTGTCACCATTTTTGAAGACCAGTCACAATTTCCCTTTTCACAGAATTTTGGAAAATTATAGTCGGAATGTCAGCTTATACATTGAAAAATATTACTGTGTGATCTGACAAGATCAGTTTTCTAGCTTCTCAAAAGAAATGTTCCAATGTCTGTATTGGCAGCATTACTGAAATGACTAGTCATTACAGAGAACTTTAGTATGCAATCATCTACAGTACCAGCAAATTTAAAGGAAAAAAGAAACTTACAGATTCTTGATTCTGCACAGGTGTAACAACATTCTTGTCCCTCCAGTCAAATTTTGATGGTAACGCTGGCCTCTTAGTATCCTTGGGAAATGATGTGTATTTGGGAAGTTGCACTGATCTTGAACCTAAATATGTTGCTGCAGGTTTAATTATAAAATATTATTTTTTTCCTTCCTCCTCAATATCAGTTTTTAGTAAAATGTAAGAATATAATTTCAAAAATCCCAGTACATTAGTCCATATTCAGCTCCAAAGAAATTAAGTAGTTCTTCCAAAAAGCAAAGTTCTGCATGGATGTTTAACATGCCCATGTTGCATACCTGGTTGTGTGCTACTGTATTTTAATGCCGACATTAATCCATTTTAAAATGGAAGGCTTTAATAACTAAATAAAAATACATACAGGAACGTAATAGGAGCACATTCAGCATTATTGTGAACTTTTCTATTTGGAGGTCCTCCCCATATGTTCTGATTTCAGTCTGGTTGCAGATAGTCAAGGGATTTCACTTTATAATTTAGTCAGTTTGCACTATAGGTTACAGCAATGAAAGTACAAAAAAGGTAAAAGGTGGCAGTTCTTACAGGTAGTATCTACCTCAATGTCAGTTCCTGCACCTACAACAGATCTGTACTTCTAGCTGGATTCATTGTGCACTCAGTCGAGCAAAGATAAGTGCTTGAAAGCAAGACAGAATATAGTTATCTAGCACCACCTAGTGCTCCATGCTCAAGTAGTATACACTCTCCTTTACACATGCAATCAACCAGAAATGATGATTTGCGAAGAATTCAGAACAGCAGTGTTAGATTTCCTCAGTTCTTTATTTGTACCAAAATTAAAACCAAAAAGAAAAAAAACTTTTTTTTTTGGTATATATATATATATATATATATATATAAAAGACTTGGATATTGGAATACAGAGTAAAATTTCAAAATTTGCTGATGATACCAAACCTGGAGGTGTGGCAGACAGTGAAGATGATACCAATTGACTACAACAGGACAGAGATAGGATAGCAGAATAGGCAGGCGAGTTGCAAATGTAATTTAACATATTTTGGCAGATTGATAGAGAGAGGCAATGTAGACTAAATGGCAGAGTTCTAAAGAGTATGCAGGGACAGAGGGACCTGGGGTTCATGTGCATGGATCTTTGAAAGTGGTAGAACATATGGAGAGTAGTTCACAAAGCATATAGGATCTTGGGCTTTGTAAATAGAGATAGTGAGTACAAAAGCAGGCAAGTTATGCTGAACCTTTTTAAAGCTCTGATTGGAGTATTGTGTTTAGTTCCGGTCACCACACTTTGGGAAGGATGTGAGGGTCCTTGAAAGGATAGAGGAGATTTACCTGAATGGTTCCAGGGATGAGGGATTTTAGCTACAAGGTTAGGTTGGAGAAGCTGGGGTTGTTCTTCCTGCAGCAAAGAAGATTGAGGGGAGATTTGATAGAGGTATACTAGATTTAAGGAGGCCCAAAAGAATACTAGATTATGACAGGTTTGGAATATGTCGACAAAGAAAAGCTGTTCCCATTAGCTGATGGTACAAGGACTAGAGCACACAGATTTAAAGTTATGGGGAAGAGATGCAGGGGGATGTTTAGTTTAGATTAGTTTAGAGATACAGCACTGAAACAGGCCCTTCGGCACACCGAGTCTGTGCCGACCATCAACCACCCACTTATACTAATCCTACACTAATCCCATATTCCTACCACATCCCCACCTGTCCCAATATTTCCCTACCACCTACCTATACTAGGGGCAATTTATAATGGTCAAATTACCTACCACCCTGCAAGTCTTTTGGCTGTGGGAAGAAACCGGAGCACCCGGAGAAAACCCACGCAGACACAGGGAGAACCTGCAAACTCCACACAGGCAGTACCCAGAATTGAACCCAGGTCGCTGGAGCTGTGAGGCTGCGGTGCTAACCACTGCGTCACTGAGGAAGAACACTTTTTATGCAGTGAGCAGTAATGACTTGGAACTAGGTGTCTACAAGCATGGTGGAAGCAGAGACAATTAATGATTTCAAAAGGAAATTGGGGGATATAAATTTGCAGGCATACAGGGATAGAGCAGGGGAATGGGACTGATTGGATTGCTCTACAGAGCTGACATGGGTTCGAAGGGCCGAAAGACCTCTTTCTGTGCCGTAATGACTCTCTGACTACAAAATCTTTCTTGGTGGTCCATTGGCACAAACTAGTGCATTAATGTGCTCAATGTGCTCTTTCATTGCAGCAGCTTATTTGGGAGCAGAGAGTGCGAGCGAGTGAGCCGCTGGGAAGGTCAGTTTCAGCTTAAACTTAATTTCCTTTTGTTTTCGGCGGACCAAGGGGCTGCTGGGTAAGTAAAACCCTATATATTTGGGCCGTTTCTGAACCCGAGACACTACACGGGTAGTGTCTCCCACCCGCCCTCCTCCTCTAACCAAAAAAAAAGGACTCGGTGGTGTGTAGATAAGGTAAGGCTTTTTCTACTTTGTTTTTTATCGTGTGATTGGTAAAAACTTTTCGTTCCTTTTACATTTATCTAAGTTTCAGACTAAGTTAAGCTTAAGATTAAAATTGGCAGGAGATCTCAGACCCGTGTTATGCTCCTCTTGCTCAATGTGGCAGCTCAGGGACACGGCTGATGTCCCTGACTCCTTCACGTGCAGGAAGTGTATCCAGCTGCAGCTCGTTAGACCGCATGATGGCTCTGGAGCTGCGGATGGACTCACTTTGGAGCATCCGCGATGCTGAGGAGGTAGTGGATAGCACGTTTAGCGAATTGGTCACACCGCAGATTAGGATTGCTGAGGGAGAAAGGGAATGGGTGACCAAAAGGCAGAGAAAGAGCAGGAAGGCAGCGCAGGTGTCCCCTGCGGTCATCTCCCTCCATAACAGGTATACCGTTTTGGATACTGTTGAGGGAGATGGCTCACCAGGGGAAGGCAGCAGTAGCCAGGTTCATGGCACCGTGGCTGGCTCTGCTGTTCAGAAGGGTGGGAAAAAGAGTGGAAGGGCTATAGTCATAGGGGATCCGATTGTAAGGGGAGTAGATAGGCGGTTCTGTGGTCGAAAACGAGACTCCCGAATGGTATGTTGCCTCCCAGGTGCACGGGTCAGGGATGTCTCAGATCGGCTGCAGAACATTCTGAAGGGGGAGGGTGAACAGTCAGTTGTCGTTGTGCACATAGGCACCAATAATATAGGTAAAAAACAGGATGAGGTCCTACAAGCAGAATTTAGGGAGTTAGGAGCCAAGTTAAAAAGTAGGACCTCAGAGGTAGTAATCTCAGGATTGCTACCAGTGCAACGTGATAGTCAGAGTAGAAATGAAAGAATATTCAGGATGAATGCGTGGCTTGAAAGATGGTGCAGGAGGGAGGGGTTCAGATTTTTGGGACATTGGGACCGGTTCTGGGGGAGGTGGGACTATTACAAATTGGACAGTCTACACCTGGGCCGGACTGGAACCAATGTCCTTGGGGGTGCTTTTGCTAACGCTGTTGGGGAGGGTTTAAACTAATGTGGCAGGGGGATGGGAACCAAATGAGGAGGTCAGTGGACAGTAAGGAGGTAGTAACTAAAGCCTGTAAGGAACTAGATAATGAAGTCAGCGTGACTAAGGGAAAGAGTAGGCAGGGAGCAGATGATGAAAGCAAAGGGACTGGTGGTCTGTTTTAATGCAAGAAGTGTAGTAGGTAAGGGGGAGGAACTTAGGGCTTGGATTAGTACCTGGGAGTATGATGTTATTGCTATTACTGAGACTTGGTTAAGGGAAGGGCATGATTGGCAACTCAATATCCCAGGATACCGATGCTTCAGGCGGGATAGAGAGGGAGGTAAAAGGGGTGGAGGAGTTGCATTACTGGTCAAAGAGGATATCACAGCTGTGCTGAAGGAAGGCACTATGGAGGACTCGAACTGTGAGGCAATATGGGCAGAACTCAGAAATAGGAAGGGTGCGGTAACAATGTTGGGGCTGTTCTACAGGCCTCCCAACAGCGAGCGTGAGATAGAGGTACAAATATGTAAACAGATTATGGAAAGATGGAGGAGCAACAGGGTGGTGGTGATAGGAGATTTTAATTTTCCCAACATTGACTGGGATTCACTTAGTGTTAGAGGTCTAGATGGAGCAGAATTTGTAAGGAGCATCCAGGAGGGTTTTCTAGAGCAGTATGTAAATAGTCCAACTCGGGAAGGGGCCATACTGGACCTGGTGTTGGGGAATGAGCCCGGCCAGGTGGTTGAAGTTTCAGTAGGGGACTACTTTGGGAATAGTGATCACAATTCCGTAAGTTTTAGAATACTCATGGACAAAGATGAGAGTGGTCCTAAAGGAAGAGTGCTAAATTGGGGGAAGGCCAACTATACCAAAATTCGGCAGGAGCTGGGGAATGTAGATTGGGAGCAGCTGTTTGAAGGTAAATCCACATTTGATATGTGGGAGGCTTTTAAAGAGAGGTTGATTAGCGTGCAGGAGAGACATGTTCCTGTGAAAATGAGGGGTAGAAATTGCAAGATTAGGGAACCATGGATGACAGGTGAAACTGTGAGACTAGCTAAGAGGAAAAAGGAAGCATACATAAGGTCTCGGCGGCTGAAGAAAGACGAAGCTTTGAAAGAATATCGGGATTGTAGGCGCAACCTGAAACGAGGAATTAAGAGGACTAAAAGGGGTCATGAAATATCTTTAGCAAACAGGGTTAAGGAAAATCCCAAAGCCTTTTATTCATATATAAGGAGCAAGAGGGTAACTAGAGAAAGGATTGGCCCACTCAAGGACAAAGGAGGAAAGTTATGCGTGGAGTCAGAGAAAATGGATGAGATTCTAAACGAGTACTTTGCATCGGTATTCACCGAGGAGAGGGACATGATGGATGTTGAGGTTAGGGACAGATGTTTGATTACTCTAGGTCAAGTCGGCATAATGAGGGAGGAAGTGTTGGGTATTCTAAAAGGCATTAAGGTGGACAAGTTCCCAGGTCCGGATGGGATCTATCCCAGGTTACTGAGGGAAGCGAGAGAGGAAATAGCTGGGGCCTTAACAGATATCTTTGCAGCATCCTTAAACATGAGTGAGGTCCCGGAGGACTGGAGAATTGCTAATGTTGTCCCCTTGTTTAAGAAGGGTAGCAGGGATAATCCAGGTAAGACCGGTGAGCCTGACGTCAGTGGTAGGGAAGTTGCTGGAGAAGATACTGAGGGATAGGATCTATTCCCATTTGGAAGAAAATGGGCTTATCAGTGATAGGCAACATGGTTTTGTGCAGGGAAGGTCATGTCTTACCAACTTAATAGAATTCTTTGAGGAAGTGACAAAGTTGATTGATGAGGGAAGGGCTGTAGATGTCATATACATGGATTTCAGTAAGGCGTTTGATAAGGTTCCCCATGGTAGGCTGATGGAGAAAGTGAAGTCGCATGGGATCCAGGGTGTACTAGCTAGATGGATAAGGAACTGGCTGGGCAACAGGAGACAGAGAGTAGCAGTGGAAGGGAGTTTCTCAAAATGGAGACGTGTGACCAGTGGTGTTCCACAGGGATCCGTGCTGGGACCACTGTTGTTTGTGATATACATAAATGATTTGGAGGAAAGTATAGGTGGTCTGATTAGCAAGTTTGCAGACGACACTAAGATTGGTGGAATAGCAGATAGTGAAGGGGACTGTCAGAGAATACAGCAGAATATAGATAGATTGAAGAGTTGGGCAGAGAAATGGCAGATGGAGTTCAATCAGGGCAAATGCGAGGTGATGCATTTTGGAAGATCCAATTCAAGAGTGAACTATACAGTAAATGGAAAAGTCCTGGGGAAAATTGATGTACAGAGAGATTTGGGTGTTCAGGACCATTGTTCCCTGAAGGTGGCAACGCAGGTCAATAGAGTGGTCAAGAAGGCATACGGCATGCTTTCCTTCATCGGACGGGGTATTGAGTACAAGAGTTGGCAGGTCATGTTACAGTTGTATAAGACTTTGGTTCGGCCACATTTGGAATACTGCGTGCAGTTCTGGTCGCCACATTACCAAAAGGATGTGGATGCCTTGGAGAGGGTGCAGAGGAGGTTCACCAGGATGTTGCCTGGTATGGAGGACGCGAGCTATGAAGAGAGGTTGAGTCGATTAGGATTATTTTCATTAGAAAGGCGGAGGTTGAGGAGGGACCTGATTGAGGTGTACAAAATCATGAGAGGTCTAGACAGGGTGGATAGCAAGAAGCTTTTTCCCCAGAGTGGGGGATTCAAATACTAAGGGTAACGAGTTCAAAGTGAGAGGGGAAAAGTTTAGGGGGGATATGCGTGGAAAGTTCTTTACGCAGAGGGTGGTTGGTGCCTGGAACGCGTTGCCAGCGGAGGTGGTAGATGCGAGCACGATAGCGTCTTTTAACTTGTATCTAGACAGATACATGAATGGGCAGGAAGCAAAGAGGTACAGACCCTTAGAAAATAGGCGACATGTTTAGATAGAGGATCTGGATCGGCGCAGGCTTGGAGGGCTGAAGGGCCTATTCCTGTGCTATAATTTTCTTTGTTCTTTGATGCTGAGTGGTTTTGCTGTAATTTTTCAAATTATCATTTTTAGCCAGGTTGTCGGGGGTAAAATGCAGAGAAAGGCCAATGTGTTCCTGCAACTATTGATATGGAAATCTGCAATAACAGTGAATCTAAGCTGCTCTTGTATGCCTCTACTACCAACCTAGGGCTTTGCACAGAGTAATTCATTACTATTTCACATTGTGCTTTCCTCAATCATAACCCAACATGCTGCAATAGTTTCCTGACAACATTTAGTTTGTTGAAGCTTAACTCGTCAATGACACATTCAGCTTTAGGTAATCACAATGTAGTACATTGTGCCCGAGCACAATAATTGGCTTTGATAGTAATAGACTGGCTGTGTATTGAATGTTACTTCACCTCTGAATACTTCAGACGGCATATCAGAAAACTGGTTGATTCCATAAATAGCAGTGCCACTTTCATTTGACAAGATTGAAGAAATATGATTCATAGTATAGTATCTCTGTATGCTTTCCTAGAAAATAAAAGAAAATTCCATAATCAAGTTTCAGAAATAGAAGGATTTTAAAATATTGTTATTTTCCTTAAGATCTAGGATTAAGCCTACCTAAATTTGTGAACAAATGCTGCTTCCCATTTTTGAAACAGCAGTGAAAAGTGTTTAAAATTATCTGATGTTTCAAATCACAGGGACAATAAGGCTGGAAGGATCCGCTGGCATAGAAATTTAGGGGGGACAGTGCCTTTGACCCACCACTGACCTTGCCAGCCACTAACAGCACCATCCTTGATCTGCTGTGAGGCTGCAGGTTAGGCTGTAGGAGGTGGCACAATTCACTGCCCACCTCCTTTCTGAAACATAGGTGCCTCAGACGCAGCTCCTAGCTGAGGTAGAAGTAGGTGATGTGCTGTCATAAAAACATAAGAAATAGGAGCAGGAGTAGGCCATTCGGCCTCTCAAGCCTGCCCCGGCATTCAATAAGATCATGGCTGATCTGCCCCAACCCTCAACTCCTCTATTGTGCCAGCTCCTCATAGCCCTCTTTAAATACTTTCTAGACTCCACAACTCTCTGGGATAGAGAATTCCAGACATTTACTAACTTCTGAGAGAAGAAACTCCTTTGCATCTCAGTTTTAAATGAGTGTCCCTTTATTCTGTAACTATTTCCCCCACTAGTGGAAACATCTTCTCAACATCTACCCTGTCAAGCCCCTTCAGAATCTTGTACATTTCAATAAGATGTTGAGTGGTGCAGTGGTTAGCACCGCAACCTCACAGCTCCAGCGATCTGGGTTTGATTCTGGGTACTGCCTGTGTGGAATTTGCAAGTTCTCCCTGTGACTGCGTGGGTTTTCGCCGGGTGCTCCGGTTTCCTCCCACAGCCAAAGACTTGCAGGTTGATAGGTAAATTGGCCATTATAAATTGCCCCTCGTATAGGTAGGTGTTAGGGGAATTGAGGGAAGGTGGGGATGTGAGAGGGTAATGGGACTAATGTAGGATTAGTATAAATGGGTGGTTGACAGTGGGCCAAAGGGCCTGTTTCAGTGTTGTATCTCTAAATAAAATTTTTTTTAAAAAATCACCCCTCATTCTTCTAAACTCTAATGAATAAAGGCCTAATCTGTTTAGCAGGTCTTGTTAAGTCAACCCCTTCATCTCAGGAATCTAAAGGCCTTCGGTGGGTAATGTTTTCTATTGAGAGCCCTCCTCCTCCCTCTGTACACTGTACTCTGTACTCTTTGCTGTTCGTGACTGTCAAAGTCACTGTCCCCCTAAATTTCTATGCCAGCAGATCCTTCCATCCTTATTGTCCAAGTGATTTGAAACATCAGATAATTTTAAAGACTTTTCACTGCTGTTTCAAAAAGGGAAGCAGCATTTATTCACAAATTTAGGTAGGCTCAATTTCCAAGTTATACTGTAGCCCAAGAGGGACTGCAATGATAGCCTCATTACGGCAGTGGACTTTCTCCCGACAGGCCAACCAACTCTTCTGATCTTGTTGTCAAGATTCAGCACCACTCTCTTGAAAAATTAGCACAACTCCTCCAGTAACACAGAACACAATATTTCCACTAACTGCACCAGCAAACATAAGTCAAAAGCACCTCACCTGGAAGTTGAAAGGTTGGCCCTTTAAATAACACAAGTTGGGTGGTGGGTGGGGTGGGGGAAGGGGAATCATGCAGCTGGGAATTATTATATTAGGCTGTTACCTGCATGGTTTACATTAAGAGGCTGTTTGACATCACAACCTGCCCACTCTGCATGCTTCTGGCACACACACGACATGCCCAGACTAGCACCCTGTCAGTCAGGGCACGACTTACGGGCTGCACTAGAAGTGATCGGAAATGTTCAGGCCGATTTTTTTTTCAGTTCAGGGCTTCCATACCGCCAGTTCCAGTGGAACTATACAGGTGAATTTCACAGCCTTTATCTTTATTTATTTTATCTATACCAGTCAGGATTTAAAACACCTCTCCAAAGATCTGCTCTTAGCTTTCTTGGCTCCAAGGAGAACAGTTTCTCCAGCCTATCCAGTTCACTATAATCCCTCATCCCTAGAACTATTCTAGTGAGTTTCATCTGTATCTTCTGCATAGTCTTCATGTCTTTTCTAAAGTGTGGTGCCCAGCATTCAAGACAATACTCCAGCTGGGGCCGAATTGGACTAGTGTTTTATATGGGTCTAGCATAACTTCCTGGCTTTTGTAGTCCATGCCTCTATTTATAAGAACAGAAAAATAGGAGCAGGATTAGATCGTATGCATTCTTGAGCCTGATCCACCACCCAATACAATCATGGCTGATCTACTCCCTCAAATCAATTTTAATCTCAGGCCTAAATGATCAACTGCTTATCCTGAGACTGCCACCGTGTTCTAGATTCCCCAGCTAGAGGAAACAACCTGTCAAGCATCTTCAAAATACATAAGAACATAAGAAATGGGAGGAGTAGGCCATTCAGCCCCTCAAGCCTGCCCCGCCATTCAATAAGATCATGGCTGATCTGCCCCAGGCCTCAACTCCTCTTTTGGGCATGCTCCACATAAGCCTCGACTCCCCGATATTTCAAAAATCTATCTACCTCCTTCTTAAATACATTTAGTGACCTAGCCTCCACAACTCTCTGAGGTAGAGAATTCCAGAGATTCACCACCCTCTGAGAAAAGAAATTCCTTTGTAATGCAGTTTTAAATATGTGACCCCTTATTCTGTAACTATGCCCCTTAGTTCAAGATTCCCCCACCAGTAGAAACATAGTCTCAACATCTACCCTGTCAAGCCCCCTCAGAATCTTATATATTTCAATATTTCTCATTCTTCTAAACTCCAATGAATAGCCATTCTTGATAAGACAACCCCTTCATCCCAGGAATCAGCCGAGTGAACCTTTTCTGAACCTCCTCCAATGCTAATATATCCTTCCTTAAATATGGGGACCAAAACTGTATGCAGTACTCCAGGTGTGGCCTCACCAACACCCTGTACAGTTGTAACAAGACATCCCTATTTTTAAACTCTTAACCCCCTAGCAATAAAGGCCAAAATGCCATTTGCCTTGCTAATTACTTGCTAACATTTTGTGTTTCATGTACAAGAACACCCAGATCCCTCTGTACTGCTGTATTTTGTAGTCTTTGTCCATCTAAATAATAATCTTCCTTGTTATTATTCCTACTAAAGTGGATGACCTCACACTTTCCCACATTGAACTCCATCTGCCAAGTTTTTGTCCACTCACTTAACCTATCTATATCCCTTTGCAGATTCTTTGTGTCCTCATCACAACATGCCTTCCCACCTATTTTTGTACCGTCAGCAAATTTGGATACACTACACTCTGTCCCTTCCTCTAAATCATTAATATAAATAGCTGAGGCCCTAGGACCATCCTTGTGGCACCCCACTAGTTACGGCTTTCCAACCTGAAAAAGACCCATTGATCCCGACTCTCTGCCTTCTGTATGTTTGCCAATCCTCAATCCGTGCCAACACATTACCCCAATACCGTGAGCTCTTATTTTGTGCAATAACCTTTTATGTGGCACCTTATCGAACACCTTCTGAAAATCCAAATACACTATATCTACCAGTTCCCCTTTATCCAATCTGCTTGTTATATCCTCAAAGAACTCTAACAAATTTGTCAAACATGATTTCCCGTTCATAAAACCATCTAGACTCTGTTTGATTGCATTATGTTTTTCTAAACGTTCTGCTATTTCTTCTTTAATAATGGACTCAAGCATTTTCCCAATGACTGATGCTAAGCTAACTGGTCTATAGTTTCCTGCTTTCTGTCTCCCTCCTTTCTTGAATAGGGGTGTCACATTAGTGGTTTTCCAATGCACCCTACCAGAATCCAGTGAGTTTTGGTATATTATGACTAATGCCTCCACTATCTCTGCAGCCACTTCATTTAAAACCCTTGGATGCAGGCCATCAGGTCCTGGAGACTTGCCTGCCTTTAGTCCCATCAGCTTGTCAAGCACCTTTTCCCTCGTAATAGAGATTGTGACAAGTTCCTCCCTCCCTTGCTCATCTATTATTGTTGGGATGTTTATAGTGTCCTCCACCGTGAAGACCGATGCAAAATATTGGTTTAAATTATCTGCCATTTCCCAGGTCCCTGTTATTAATTCCCCAGTCTAATCCTCTAAGGGTCCCACACTTACTTTAGCTACTCTCTTCCTTTTTATATACCCGAGGAGCTCTTACTGCTTGTTTTTATATTTTTTGCCAATTTACTCTCATAATCAATTTTCTCCCTCTTTGTTAGTTTTTTAATCATCCGCTGCTGGTTTCTGAAAAAATCCCAATCCTCTGGCCTACCAGTAGCTTTCACTGCATTGTACACCTTTGTTTTTGATTTGATACCTTCCTTAACTTCCTTTGTTATCCACGAGTGGTTCAACATTCTCATCGAGTCCTCCCTTCTGACCAGAATAAATGTTTGCTGAGTATTATGAAATATCTGCTTAAAAGTCTGCCACTGCTCATCTACTGGCTTTCCCTTTGTCTATTTTCCTAGCCTGCTTTAGACAACTCTTTCTTCATACCTCTGTAATTGCCCTTGTTTAAGTTGAAGACACTGATTTGAGACCCGAGTTGCTCACCCTCAAACTGAATTGGAAATTCTACCATGTTATGATCGCTTCCCCCTAGAGAATCCTTAACTATGAGATCTCTTATTAATCCTACCTCATTACACATTACCAAATCTAAAATAGCCTGTTCCCAGATAGGTTCTACAATGTATTGTTCTAAGAAACAATCCCTGATGCACTCTACAAATTCATCTTCCATGTTACCCTGGCCAATTTGATTTGTCCAGTCTATATGCAGATTAAAATCACCCATGATAATTGCAGTACCCTTCTTACATGCCTCCATTATTTCCTGATTAATATTTTGTCCTACAGAAAGGCAACTCCTCAGGGACCTATAGACCACTCCCACCCGTGATTTCTTTCCCTTGTTATTCCTTATTTCCACCCAAACTGATACTACATCACGATCTATGACACCTATATCATTACTCACAACTGCACTGATCCCTTCCTTTATTAACAAAGCTACCTTACCTCCTTTTCCTATCTGCCTATTCTTCTGGAACATCGAATATCCTTGAACATTGAGTTTCCAGTCCTGGTCATCCTGCAGCCACGTCTCCGTGATAGCTATCAAATCATATTCATTTATTTCTATTTGTGCCATCAGCTCATCTATCTCGTTACAAATGCTATGTGCATTCAGCTAAAGAGCCTTAAGCTTTGACTTTTTACCTACTCTGGTTTGAATTTATGCTGTACTCTTATGCTTGTATTCTCTGTCCCTTCCTGTCACACTCTGATTAATGTATGCTCCTTCACTACCCTGCACCTCTGCTCTCTCGTTACTTTTCGACTTTTTAAACTTCACTTCAATTGAACCCTCTCCCCCCACTATTTAGTTTAAAGCCTTACCTAAAACCCTAGTCATACGATTCACCAGGACACTGGTCCCAGCATGGTTCAAGTGAAGCCCATCCCAACGGAACAGCTTTCTCTTTCCCCAGTACTGGTGCCAGTGCCCCATGAATCGGACCCCATTTCTCCAACACCAATCTTTGAGCCACGCAATCTTGTATGTTTCAATAATATTACCTCTTAATCTTCTAAACTCCACAGCATATAGGCCCAATTTATTCAGTCTCTTGTCAAAGGACAACCCTTTCATCACAGGACCTATCTTGTGATGGCTCACACTTGTCTACCTTTACTTCTCTCAGCAACCTAGGATGCATCCCATCAGACTGGATGACTTATCCACAATTTAACACGTTCTTTATCTATTTTCATTCTGTATGCTGGAAACCTCCTTGTTTACCCTAGCTTTGGCAAAGTCCTCTCTCTTATAAACACTGCTGCAAAGTACTCATTTAGTACCTCAGCCATGCCTTCTGTCTCCAATAGGTCTCCATGCTGGTCCCTAACTGGCCCCATTGTTCCTCTGACAACTCTTTTGCTGTTAATATGCCTATTGAAGACATTTAGAATCCCTTTATATTAACCGCCAATTTATTCTGATAGTATCTCCTTGCCCCTCTTATTTCCTTTTATACTTCTCTGTACTTTTTATAGTTAGTGTGATGTATTGTCAAGTTGACATCTGTCATACACCTTTTTCTGCTTCATCCTACTCTTTAACTCCTTTGTCATTCAGGGAGCACTGGATTTAATTATTCTACGTTTCCCCCTTGTGCAAATGTACCTAGGCTGTACCTGAGCCATCTCCTCATAAAAGGCCTCTCATTGCTCCATTACATTTCTGCTGGCCAGTCTTTGATTCCAATTTACCAGGCCAGATCTCTCTGCAAATCACTGAAATTAGGCCTCTTTGAGTTAAGTATTTTTATTTTAGATTGCTTCTTGCTCTCCTAATCTAAATCATACGATACTATAATCACGATTCCCAAGATGCTTACCGACTATGGCATTCTACACTTGAACCACCCCATTCCCTAGAACTAGATCCAACATTGCCTCCGTCCTCATTAGGCAGGGAACAGAATAATCAAGAAAATTCTCCCAAACACACTTCAGAAATTGTTCCCATTCCCTGCCCTTAACCCAATCACCACTCCATTCAATATTGGGTAGATAAAGTCTTCCATTATCACTACTCTATAGTTCTTGCACCTCTCACCTCACCTCTTTGCAAATCTGCTCCTCTATTTCCACCCCACTTTTTGCTGGCCTATAAAATGCACCAGGTAGCATAATAGCTCCTATATTGTTTCTTAACTGCAATCAAATAGACTTTGTGTTTGACCCACCAAGGACATTCTCTCTTTCTAGCATTGTAATATTTTATTTAACAAAAACTGCTACTCCTCTTCCTTTTCTTGGTTCCCTATCTTTCCTTAATACCTTGCAACCAGGAATACCAAGCATCCAATCGTCTCCTTTTACATTTGAACAAACAGAAGGGATATTGATTTAAAGTCTTATTCAGAGGACATGATACTGTGGCCACATTCTCTGGAATCTGAAAATATTTATAATATCCTTACCAAAAAAAATTAGAATGATACCAGAACTCAGAGGTTATAGTTATCAGAAAAGAATAAAATTCTGAGGGGTTGATAGGGTAGAATAGAGAAAATGTTTCCACTTATGAGTCCAAAACTAAAGAACATAAATGTTAGATTGCCACTAATAAATCTAATAAGGAATGAAAGAGAAACTTCTTTAAACCAGAGAGGGATTAGAATGCGGAACTTATTACCACATGAGGTAGTTGGAGTGAATGGCATGGATGCATTTACAGGAAGCTAGAAAAGTATGAGGGAGAAAGCAATAGGGTTAAATGAAGTAGGATGGGAAGAGGCTGACGTGGTGCATAAACATCAGCATTGTATCTGAGCCAAATGCTCTGTTTCTGTGCTATAAATTCCATGTAATTTCTATGGTTCTGAAATTAATTATAATCTGTATTGACATTTTTTTAAAAGTTTCCTTGTATTTTCCTTATTAGCCAAATTTTGCATGGTAATGATGGTAAGTCTGCGCTCGTTGTCATTACTCCACTAAACTGACAGCAACTTCTGGAGTCCACAAATACAAAAATAACACAGAAAGCCAGAAGTTGCTGTCAGCGATGTTACACTCTACAAGCGGGTGTACTATTGGGGTACTCCCATTCCCCATGCTATCTCTTAGCAATCTGTGAACTGACAGAAACTTTCACATTTACACTTTTTATCTTGCTATAAAGACCCTTGAAAAACTGATACCTTGTTGAATGAGGTGTAATTGGGTTTTAATGCTGTACTAACTCATTGTTACTGCTAAACCCTCTCATTGTCAGTTGTGGCTCAGTTGGTAGCACTCTTGCCTCTGAATCACGAGGTTCCCACTCCAGAGCTTAAGCGCAAAAATCAAGGCCAATATTCTAGTGCAGTACTGAGGGAGTGTTGCACTTTTGGAGGTGCTGTCTTTTAGATGAGATGTTAAACTGAAGCCTTATCTGCCTGCTTGTGTGGATGTAAAAGATTCTGTGGCATTATTTTGAAGAAGTTATCCCTGGTGCACTGGCCAATATTTATCCCTCAATCAACATTACAAAAACAGATTATCTGGTTATCATCACCTTGCTGTTTGTGGGAGTTTGCTGTGTGCAAATTGGCTGCCATGTTTCCGACATTACAACAGTGACTAGATTTCAAAAGTACTTCATTGGCTGTAAAGGACTACGAGACATCTGGTGGCTGTGAAAGGCGCTTTATAAATGCTTTTCTTTCTTTTTACTGGCCTTGAAAAACTAATTGTAGAATGTCAAAACTCTCCATTATGATAAATTCCATAGTTTTTAAAAATTTGTTGATAACATTTTAGCTTTAATCTTAATCTAATAAGCATTTATTTCACTATTTGAAATCGTAAATTAAATGTGAAGGGATTCAGTGTTTTTAACTTCCTGGTTTGCTCTCTGTAAGAATACTTTGCTGTCGACCTATCCTGCTTGTGGACATCACTGCTGCTGGACACCCCGGTCCTCTTGACCTGGCACCTGATTCAAACTGATGTCAGGAAAGACAACTCTAGATCTTTGTGGGCAGCTTTCTTTGAGGTTAGAGGAGAGTACTGTTGTTTTCCTCCTCACTGGAAAATGCAGCCATTGTTTTAGTCAGAATAACATTTTCTTCTCTTCTGCCATTTTCTTTTCAAAACCTTTTTCGCTTGCTATTTTCCTCGCTATATTCTATTTTGTCTTTTTTGTTGTATTTTCAATTCACCTGAAGAGGTAAAAGAAGAATGCATCATAGTTTTAAAAATCCCATTTTGAGGACTGTGTAGTTTGGGTTAATGGGCAGGGGAAGAAACCATGAATCCTAAAATATTGCCAGATCCACACTATCTCAAACAAATCTGTTGATTCACTACCAGTCTCCTTTTAATTTGCACCACTATTTAGCGCAGTTAGTTGAAAATGATTTTACATTTCAATGGGCTTGCGATTCACATCGCAGCTCATTAAGAACAAACAACAGCTGATTCCGTTACGATCCGGCTTTTGGCAATTGTACCATGAGAGCCGGAGGAGACAATACAGCACAGTGGCCCAGTACTGTACCTGGAACACTTGGTATTTGTGAATGAACTGGGAGCTCGCTGTCGCGTAACTCCGGTTATATTTCGTTACAAACCGCTGGAAGAGGTTCTCTGTGTGTTCGGTAATTGCCTCTCGGCTATCGTTCCCCAGCTGCTGGAAATGGAGCGGGTGCCGGACATTGCAGCGTCCGGGGAAAGCGAGCTGGGCGCCGGAGAAGCACAAGAGCAGGAATGCCCAGAGCATCGTGCTGGACTCAGGGAGTCGAGTGTAAAGAAAGAACTTCCTGAACCCCGAGTGTCAGCCAAGCTACTGCTCCCGCCCGACTAACATCCGGACCACGAGCTACAGATCCCAACAACATCCGTTGCTTTCACTTTCACTTTGACAATCCTCTACTTAGTTGGCCGAAGCTAATTTACCCCCACTTTTGATTGAAACAAATCTCAAATTCTTCTGAAATGCGGTGCCTGAAAGGGTGATGGTCGCAGATTCAAGAGTAACTTTCAAAAGGGAATTAGATATTTACTTGAAAAGGAGAAATTTGCAGGACTGTGGGGAAAGAATCCCCCAAATGGAACTTACTGGATAGCACTTTCAACGAGCTAGCACTGGCACAATGCGTGGACTGGCTTCATTCTGTGATGTATAATTCAACACTCTCAAAATCTTGAAAGGAACAATTGTTTTTAACTCTCCCAGATCCACACATTCCCTCACAAGCAATGCTTTCTCTTCCCCAACCCATATAATAAATAAACTGTACACTTAATGGACTTCAATAAAGGATCATCATTGTTGTGGGAAGAGAAAATAATGAATTACTTGTTTGTGGAAGAATTTTTTGATATATACAGCCCAGGATCATGTCATTCATGCACTTGCGGCTAGGTTAGAAGCGTTAAAAGCCAAATAGATCATATCAGAGACATTAAATGGATATTTCAAATCATGTTGTGTGGCACTACCACTGTGTTAAATGGCATAGATTCAGAACAGATCTGGCAGCTCAAAACTGGGTATCTATGAGGTGATGTGGACCATCAGCAGCAGCAGAATTGTATTCAACCACAATCTGCAACCTCATGACCCGGCATATCCCTCATTTTATCATTACCATCAAGCCAAGAAATCAGCCCTGGTTCAATAAAGAGTGCAGGAGGGCGTGCCAGGAGGAGACCAAGCATTCCTAAAAATATGAGGTGTCAACCTGTTGAAGCTACAACACAGGACGACTCGCATGCAATGAACAGAACTAAGCAATCCCACAACCAACGGATCAGATCAATGCTCTGCAGTCGTGCCACATCCAGTCGTGAATGGTGGTGGACAATTAAACAATTAACAGGAGAAGGAGGCTCCACAAATATTCATATCCTCAAAGATGGAGGAGCCCAGCATATCAGTGCAAAAGAAAAGGCTGAATCATTTACAACCATCTTCAGCCACAAATGCCGAATGGATGATCCATCTCGGCCTCCTCCCGAGGTCCCCAGCATCACAGATGCCAGTCTTCAGCCAATTCAATTCACTCCACGTGATATTAAGAAATGGCTGAAGGCACTGGATACTGCAAAGGTTGTGGTCCTGACAACATCCGGCTGAAATACTGAAGACTTGTGCTGCAGAACTAACTGTGCCCCTAGCAAAGCTGTTCCAGTACAGCTACTACCCTGCCATCTACCTGACAATGTGGAAAATTGCCCAGGTATGTCCTGTCCACAAAAGCAGGATAAATTCGATCCAGCCAATTACAGCCCGATCAGTCTACCCTCATTCATCAGCAAAGTGATGGAAGGTTTCATCGATAGTGCTATCAAGCACCACTTAAACAGCAACAACCTGCTCACTGATGCTCAGTTTGGATTCCGCCGGAGCCACTTGGCTCCTGACCTCATTACAGTCTTGGTACAAACATGAACAAAAGAGCTGAACTCAAGAGGTGAGGTGAGAGTGATTGCCCTTGATATCAAGACAGCATTTGATTGAGTGTGGAATCAAGGAGTGCTAACCAAACTCAAGTCAATGGGAATAAGGGGAAAGCTCTCCACTGGTTGGAGTTAGACCTATCACAAAAGAAGATGGTTGTGTTTGTTGGAGGCCAATCATTTCACCCCAGGATATTGCTGCAGGAGTTCCTCAGGTTAGTGTCCTAGGCCTGACCATCTTCAGCTGCTTTATCAATGACCTTCTGTTCATCATAAGGTCAGAAGTGGGGATGCTCGCTGATGATTGTATAATGCTCAGTACCATTTGCAACTCCTCAGATACTGAAGCAGTCCCTGTCCATGTGCAGCAAGATCCAGACAACATTCAGTCTTGGGCTGATAAGTGGCAAGTAACATTCACACCACAGAAGTGCCAGGCAATGATCTCAAACAAGACAGAATCAAACTATCTCCCTTTGATGTTCAATGGCATTACCATCACTGAATCCCCCATCCTCCACTATCAATGTCCTGGGGGTTACCATTGACCAGAAACTGAACTAGACCAGCCATATAAATACAGTGGCTACAAGAGCAGGTCAGAATCTGAGAATTTTGCAGTGAGTAACTCGCCTCCTAACTCCCCAAAGCCTGGCCACCATCTACAAGGCACATATCAGGACTGTGATGGAATACTCTCCACTTGCCTGGATGAATGCAGCTCCAACAACACTCAGGAAGCTTGACACCATCCAGGACAAAGGACCCCACTTGATCATCACCCCATGCACCACCGTAAACATTCACTCCATCCACCACCATCACACAGTGGCAGCAGTGTGTACCAAATACACACCACACTTCCTTCGACAGCATCTTCCAAACCATGACTTCTACCACCCAGAAGGATAAAGACAGCAACCTCATGGGAACACCAGCATCTGCAACTTTTCCTCCAAGTCACATAACTTCCTGTCTTAGAAATGTATTGCTTTTCCTTCACTGTCACTGGGTCAAATCCTGGAACTCACTTCTGAACAGCACTGTGGGTGTACCCACACCAGATGGACTGCAGCGGTTCAAGAAGGCAGCTCACCACCATCTTCTCAAGGGCAATTTGGGATGGGCAACAAATACAACACCAATATCCTAGGAAATGAATAAAAAAAGAAATCAGACTTCAGAAATGAAGATGGGGCAAATTACAAAAGCAGTCTCTTTGCTCAGGTAGTTGGACCAGGTTGGATTAAGCAAGATTTAAATTTATATTTTATGACTTTCATGATGACATGGCTGCATCTGAGGGCTTGGTGATATCCAATATTATCCTGTATACAAAAATGGAATTTGATACAAATAGTCGTTTGGTAGTACAGAGCTTGAGCATTGCTGAAAAAGGAGACATTTTGTGGAAGGTTTTGTCTTGCATGCATCAGGACAATTCGCTAACTTGACAATTTGTGCTGTAGCACTATATCATGGCGATCTAGACCTGCCACCATTGCATGAATCGGTATTCATTGAACATATGAACTCAGCAACTCGAGCAGTTCAGTTTTACGACACCATGTGTGCCCAAATAGACGGTGTTGCCATGGGATCCTCTCTAGGTCCAGCTCTCGCAAACATCCATGTTGGGTTCCATGAGAAATGTTTCTTCAAGGGAATGACACCTACCTCCCACCTCTTGCATATTTCCGATATGTCGGGGATACTTTTGCGATATTTGAATTTGCAGCTGCATGTAATACTTTTCTTACACATCTTAATGGGCTCCATCCTGCACTCAAATTCACCTTTGAAATGGAGCAGTCAAATGAGCTCCCTTTCCTGATGTACTAGTTGAGAAATCTGCTAAGGGGTTCTCTACTATGGTCTACTGCACACCGACCTTCACTGATCAATACACGCATTGGAATTCTTACAGTTCCACGCGATATAAGATTGGCCATATCGGCAACCTCATATATAGGGCCCGAGCCATTTGCTCACCATGTAAGCTTGATGCTGAAATAAGGCGGATCAAAGGCATCTTGCATGACAATGGCTACCCTGAACAAATCATCTCTCACTGTATATCGCGCAAACTTATGAATGGGCCTAAAGCCATCATTTTCAGTCCTGAAAAGTGCCTAGTTTACCTCAGATTACCCTGGAAGGGTAATGTATCCCAAAAATTTGAGCAACAGGTGAAGCTACCTGTTTCATGCTGCTACTATGCAGTAACAACACGTGTGGTATTTGCCACTAACAGGATGCTGCCATCAAGCCAAAAATATGTTCTGCCTATAACACAAATGAGTAATGTGATCTCTGAATTTTAATGCCAGTGTGATGCTAGAGTGGTGCAGTGGTTAGCACCGCAGCCTCACAGCTCCAGTGACCCGTGTTCAGTTCTGGGTACTGTCTGTGCAGAGTTTGCAAGTTCTCCCTGTGACCGCGTGGGTTTCCTCCGGGTGCTCTGGTTTCCTCCCACATGCCAAAGACTTGCGGGTTGATAGGTAAATTGGCCATTGTAAAAATTGCCCCTATTGTAGGTAGGTGGTAGGAGAATTGAAGGAAGGTGAGGATGTGAGAGGGAAAATGGGATTAATGTAGGATTAGTATAAATGGGTGGTCGGCGCGGACTTGTTGGGCCGAAGGGCCTGTTTCGGTCCTGTATCACTCTGTGACTCTATATAGGCCATACGTCCCAAAGACTGGTGGATCGTATCAAATAACATGTTCCTTCCGCTGTTCGCAACAGACAAGGTACAGACTGTACCCAACCAGCAAGTGCTTGCAAAACTCAAAACACAGTGTCCAACATTAGATGTGATTCCATGATTGGACAACATTTGCTAAATAATCCTCAGTTTGCTAAGAATTACACTGACAACCAATTTAAGATTGTCAGTAGGGCTCGCAGTGTGGTGCATTTGTATGTACTGGAAGCTACATATATTAATACACAGGGCTGTGTTCTTTGCAACATGTAAACACATTGCGCCTGTTTCAGCTAAATAAGATAAGTGATAGCCATTCGCTGGTTCATTCTCAGGGCAATGCCTTGACCAATCAGAGTCAAACTGCCTGGTTTAAATTTCAAACAAAGCTTGGCATTTAACTGTCAAGTCACCATAAACTGGTACATTCTCTATGGCAACGCCTCTACTAATCAGAGCCCACTTGCCAACCAATCAGCACTCTCTTATATAGTATAAATTTGTTGCTTCCCTTACATTGGTATTCTTGCAAATTGTCCTGATGACAAAAAGCTTTGACAAAATGTCTCTGTTTTCAGCAATACTCAATTTGATACTAAGTCAGTAATGATATGTCAATTTGTTTACATATGTACGGCCACCAGATTCTGACGCCACTAGTACATCCTGCAGATCAGGTCTCCAACGATCTACGTATTTATTTTATGTAAATAAAATCAAAATACTGCAGATGCTGGAAATCTGAAATAAAAAACAAGAAATGATGGAAACACTCAGCAGGTCTGGCGGCATCTGTGGAAAGAGAAGCAGAGTTAACGTTTCAGGTCAGCGACCCTTCTTCAGGTCAGTGACCCTTTATGTGATGGGCATCAGATTTGCTCAATGTAGTTTCATTTTTTTCAATTTGCAGTTAAAACTTTAGTCTATCTGACCCTGTCTATTCTCTAGTCTGTGTGGTGTCTCTGGTTGAGGCTTGAGGTTGAGTACAACCTCTATGTCCTCATTTGAAAATGTTTCAAAAGTTTTGGTGAAGCTCCCTAAGACTAGGAGATGGCTGTCAGTATTTTCTCTCACCTCAACAAGTGACTTGTCCTACCACTATCACCACCAGCACCATCCCATAAAAGAAAAAAATTTGCATTTATGCAGGCAGATAGAGAATAGATGACCCCCAGGTAATCAAGGAGGACCAGGCAGGTAGTGTAGGAGTCCCCTGAGTGCTTTTCGCTTTCTAACCGGTACTCAGTTCTTAATACTGGTCAGGGTGATGATTTCACTGGGGAGTGCAGCCAGAGACAAGTCCATGGCTGGATCAGCTGTACAGGAGGGTGGGAGAAAGATTGGGAAAGCAATAGTGATAGGGGATTCAATAGTTAGTGGCTGCAGACGTGACTGCAACATGGTATGTTGCCTCCTTGATGTCAGGGTCAAGGATTCTCACTGAGCATCTGCAAAGCACTCTTGGTGAGGAGTGGTGGGGGAGTGTGAACAGCCTCCGATCGTGGTCCATATCGGTACCAATAACATAGGTAGAAAGAGAGATGAGGTCCTGCAGGCAGATCTTAGGGAGCTAGGAAAGAGATTAATAAGCAGGACCTCGAAGGTAATTATCTCCAGATTACTTCTGGTGCCATGCACTAGTGGGCATAGAAATAGGAACATAGAACAGACAAATGCATGGTTGGAGAGATGGTGCAGGGATACATTTCATCTGGGCCTGGGGATTTATCCACTTTCGAAAATGCTAAACCCCTTAATACTTCCTCTCTCACTATGTTAATTTCATCTACTATTTCACACTCCTTTTCCTTTATTGCAATGTCCCTCTCTTGTGAAAACAGATGCACAGTTTTCATTAAGAGCCACACCAATGTCCTCCACTTCTACACACAGGTTACCCTAATAGGCCCTATCTTTCGTTAGTTATCCTCTTGCTCTTTATGTATCTTTAAGTTTTCCTTGAATATTCTTGCGAAATTGTTTTCATTCTCTCTCTTTGCTTTCCTAATTTCCTTTTTAATTTCACCCCTACACTTTTTAATACCCCTCTAGGTTTTCTGCAGTATTGAGACCTCAGTATCTGTCATGAATTTCCTTTTTTTTTCTTTATCCTCTCCTTTAAACCCCTTTCCATCCAGGGGCTCTGTGAATTTGTTAAGCCTACCCTCTTTCTTTAAAGGAACATACTTGCTGTGAATCCTCACTGTCTCTTCCTTGAATGCCTAACGCTGATCTGGCACTGATTTACCTTCAAATAGCTGTTTCCAGTCTACTTTGGCTAAAATACATCTCAGCTTAGTAAAATGAGCTTTTCCCCAATTAAGGACTTTTTTCCTGGTTTATCATTGTCCTTGTCCATAATTAACCTAAATTTAATCGAATTATAATCACTTCCACTAAAGTTCTCCCCAACAGATACCCCTTCCACCTGCCCACCTTGATTCCCTAAAACTAAGTCCAGAGTCGTGCCCTCTCTTGCTGGGCTTGCTATGTACTAGCTAAAAAATTCTCCTGAATGCATTTTAAGAATTGGCTCCCTCTGTGCCTTTCACGCTAATTCTACCCCAGTTAATATTAAGAAAGTTGAAACCCCCCACTATTACTGCCCTATTGCAATTGCACTTCTCAGAGATTTGCCTACATATTTGCTCTTGTATCTCCCTCTGACTGTTTGGGGATCTATAGTACACTCCCAGTAGTGTGATTGCCATTTTTTTGTTCTTCAGTTCAACCCATATGGCTTCATTTGATGATCCTCCTACCATATCATCCCTCCTCACAGCTATAATTGTTTCTTTAATCAATATTGCGACACCCCTCCTTTTTTATTCCCCTCTATCTCTATCTCATTTGTAAACCCTGTAACCAAGAATGTTGAGCAGTCATTCCTGCCCTTCTTTCAGTCATGGCTCAGTAATAGCTGTAATATCATACTCCCATGTGTCAGTCTGTGCTCTCAGCTCATCTGCCTTATTCCCTGGACTTCTTGCATTGAAATATAAATAATTTAACACTGTCAAACACCATTGTTGTCTATTTTCTAGCCTTTATTTCCTCTGCCTTCCAAATACACTTACTAATTTTCTGACTTACATTTCCAACTTTTCTTTTCTCCTCTCTGAATTGACTCTGAGGTTCCCACTCCCCTGCTAAACTACTTTAAATGCTTCCTAACAGCACTGGTAAAGCCTCCTGCGAAGATATTAGAGCTGGCCCTATTGAGGTGCCATCCAGTTTAGAGTCATAGCTTGTACAGATCCCACCTTCCCCAGAAACAGTCCCAGTGCCTCAGGAATTTAAATCCCTCCCCCCTGTATCATCTCTCCAGTCATGTATTCATCAGCTCTGTCTTCCTATTTATGTACTCACTAGGGTTCTGATGAAAGGTCACAGACCTGAAATGTTATGTTTTTCTATCCTCATGTGCTTCATGAATTGTTGAGTATTTCTAGCATTTTCTCTTTTTGTTTCAGATTTCCAGCATCTGCAGTATTTTGCTTTTGTGTACTCACTAATAAAGCCTGGCTACCCGACCCGAACCTGACTAGACCCGACTACATGTGTCGGGTTCGGGTCGGGTCGGTCTATGTTCCAAATCCAGCATTCGGGCTCGGCTCGGGTCGGTCTGGACAGTGCTGCTTCCAGGAAATCAAGAGATCAGGCTTACCCATGATTCCCCACAACTCCATCTGCAGGAATAGCCTGCCGCTGGAACGGATGAAGGATATTTGGGTGGGGTCGGGTGGAGCGCGAAAAAATATTAAAGGACTCGGGCTCGGGTCAGTTTCGGGTTGTCTGTGTTCGGATTGGGCCTGGGTTGGTTTTTCATTTTATACCCAAGCCAGGCTTTACTCACTAGCCTGTGACACTGGGAGTAATTAGGAGAATATTACCTTTGAAGTCCTACTTTTTCAATCTCTCTCCTAGCTCCCTAAACTCTGTCTACAGGGCATCATCCCTCTTTCTGATTGTGCCATTCGTGCCAACATAGTCCACGACCTCTGGCTGTTCAACCTTCCCCCTTCGAATGTCCTGCAGCTGCTCAGTGACATCCGTAGCCCTGTACCAGGGAGGCAACATACCATCCTGGAGTCATGTCTGCAGCCACAGAAGCACCAATCTATTCCTCTCACTATTGAATCCCCTACCACTATTGCTTTTCCACTCTTCTTCCTCCCTCACCAGTCAGCTAGGCCACCCACTGTGCAGGGGACTTGGCTCTGTCTGCACTCCCCAGCGGAACCATCACCCTCACCAGTCTTCAGAACTGAATACCAGTTGGAGAGCGAGATACACTCTTGGAATTCCTCCCTGCCTGCCTGGTCCAAATTGTCCCTCTGGCATTCACCTATTCCCTCTCTGCCTGCACAATTTTAAGCCAAGGGGTGACCACCTCCAGACATGTGCCATCCACAAAACTCTCAGCCTTGCAGATGACCCATGGTGACTCCAGTTGCTGCTCAAATTTGAAACTCGGAGCTCGAGCTGCTCTAGCTGCTGACATTTCCTGCACATGTGGTTGTCCAGGCCATGAGAAACATCCAGGATTTCCCACAGGATGTGCATTCAAAGGGGCTGACGTTCTCTGCCATGGCTTCACTTTCTAGACTATTAAACTAGAAACACTACTCAGCTAATCTCAGCTACTCAGCAGGTCTGGCTGTCTCCTCTTCCCTTACTCGGTCCATTCCTTGTTTTGGAAAAGACCAGAACAACCTCTGTGGTTGTTCTCCTTAGAGAAGAGAAGGTTGAGAGGAAATTTCAGAGACGTGATCAAAATCATGAGGGGTCTGGTCAGAGTAGATAGGGTGAAACTGTTCCAATTGGAGGAAGGGTCGAGAACAAGCAGACACCAATTTAAAGTGAAAGGTAAAAGAACCTAAGGTAACATGAGGAAAAACTTTTTTTCCGCAGCGAGTGGTTAGGATCTGAATGCACTGCCTAAAAGTGTGGTGGAGGCAGATTCAATTGTGGCTTTCAAAAGAGTATTGGATTATCTGATGAGAAAAAGTTTGCAGGTCAACAGGGAAAAGGAGAAGGAGTGGGACTAGGTGAGTTGCTCTCGCAGAGAGTCAGGCACAGATATGATGGGCCGAATGGCCTCCTTCTGTGCTGTAACAATTCTATGATTTCTTCACAGCTCCAGCGACCCTAGTATAGGTAGGTGGTAGGGGAATATAGGGACAGGTGGGGATGTGGTAGGAATATGGGATTAGTGTAGGGTTAGTATAAATGGGTGGTTGATGGTCGGCACAGACTCGGTGGGCCGAAGGGCCTGTTTCAGTGCTGTATCTCTAAATAAAATAAAATAAAATAAAATAATAAAATTCCCCGAGTTAATTATTCTGTCAAAGAGCAGTACTCAGTCGAACTGGACTCTGTGCTACTCTGTTCATAAGCAAAAGCCTCCTTTATTTATGCTAACAAAAATTCCAAAGACCTGGGTCAGCCCCTGCTGACCTGATAACCGATTCTAACTAGCCACCTAATTGATTAACTGTGCAGCTGCCAACAGAAAGCAGTTTGTTTATCACTGACTAGGACTGTGAAAGAAACTACAAGTTATGCTAAATGCAAAATTTGGCTAGATTTTAGAAAGAGATTAACTCTTTAAATTCCCTCACTCACCAAATTCCCTGAGTTAAATACTCTGTTGAAACAGTACTCCATCCAGCTGGACTCCACTTAATTCCAACCTTATGATGGAGGGAAGATCATTGATGAAGCAACTGAAGATACTTGGCCTGGGACACTCCCCTGAAAGCTTCTGCTGCGATGTCCTGGTCTGAGATGTCTGGTCTCCAACAACCACAAACATCTTCCTTTGTGCTAGGCATGACTCCAGCCAGTGGACTCTTTTCCTCTTCACCTCCATCGACTTCAGTTTTACTAGGACTCCTTGGTACCACTTTCGGTCAAATGCTGCCTTGATGTTAGGGGCAATAAATCTAACTTCACCTCTGGAATTCAGCTCTTGTATCCATGTTTGGACATCATGCTGTCGTAAGGTCTGAAGCTGAGTGGTTCAGGCAGAATCTAAACTGAGTGTCAGTGATTATTACTGAGTAAGTGCTGCTTGATGTCAACACCCTCCATTACTTTGCTGATGATTGAGAGTAGGCTGTTGGAATTGTAATTGGCCAGATTGAATTTGTCTTTTTTTTTTGGAGACAGGAAATACCTGAGCACTTTTTCACAGTCAGGTAAATGCCAATATGTAGATATACTGGAATAGCTTCGCCAGAGACATGGCTAGTTCTGGAATACAGGTGTTCAGCACTATAACCAGGATGTTACCAAGGCCCTTTGCCTTTGCTGTGTCCAGTGAATTCAGTCATTTCTTGATATCACATGGAGCAATCAAATTGGTTGAAGACTGACATCTGTGATGTTGAAGATCTCAGAAAGAAGCAGAGCAGGATCATCCACTCTGCACTTCAGACTGAAGATGGTTGCAAATGCGTTAGCCTTGTTTTTTGAGCTCTAGCATCGTTCTTTTTCTCCCATTAGTTGCTTAATTGTCCACCACCAATCATGACTGAATGTGACAGGACTGCAGAGCTTTGACCTGATCCATTGGTGGTAGGATTGCTTAGCTCTGTCTGGGCATACTGATTCCACTGTGCATGTAGCTTCACCAAGTTGACACCTCATTTTCAGGTATGTCTGGTGCTGGTCCCTGCATGTTCTGCTACACACCTTATTGCACCAGACTTTATGGGGAGGGATATGCCAAGTCATGAGGTTACAGATTGTAGTGGAATATAATTGAGATGCTTTCAATAGCCCAGTGTGCCTCATGGATGATCAGTTTTGAGTTACTAAACTGTTCTTAATATATCCCATTTAACACTGTAGTAGTGCCACACATGATGCAATAGAGGGTGTTCTCAGTCTCCTTCAGGGCTTAGTCAGTATTGGTGATGCTGAGCCACACTTCACTTCATAGAATCATATAGCACAGAATGAGGGCATTCGGTCTATCATGTCTGTGGCGGCCCTCTGAAAGAGCTATCAAATTAGTCCCACTCACCTGCTATTTTCCCATAGCCCTGCAAATTTCTCCGTTTGAAGTATATGTCCAATTCTCTTTTGAAATCTGCTTCCAGCACCCTTATAGGCAATCCATTACAGATCATCACAACTTGCAGTGTAGAAGAATTTCTCCTTATCTCCTTCCTCAATTTTTTCTTTGCCAATTATCTAAAATATTTGTGCTCTGGTGACCCACCCTCCTTGCCAATAGAAACAATTTCTTCCCACCTGCTCTGTCAAAACTGTACTTCAGTTGTGTGGGCTCTTATGACCATGGCCTAGTGGCCCATACTGGAAAGACGATGTCCATCCGTCCATCTATTTATCTATCATACATATGTACATCTATAATATATTAACAATAGTACCTCTGCATGCAGTTCCTCCCTGAGCCATTTGACTTACTATTGTCATGATGTCACATCTTCTATATCAACTTTTCCAGTATAAATTCCAACACACACATGCCATGTAAACTAAGGGCGGCACAGTGGCGCAGTGGTTAGCACCGCAGCCTCACAGCTCCAGCGACCCGGGTTCAATTCCGGGTACTGCCTGTGTGGAGTTTGCAAGTTCTCCCTGTGTCTGCGTGGGTTTCCTCCGGGTGCTCCGGTTTCTTCCCACATGCCAAAGACTTGCAGGTTGATAGGTAAATTGGCCATTATAAATTGCCCCTAGTATAGGTAGGTGGTAGGGAAATATAGGGACAGGTGGGGATGTGGTAGGAGTACGGAATTAGTGTAGGATTAGTATAAATGGGTGGTTGATGGTCGGCACAGACTCGGTGGGCCGAAGGGCCTGTTTCAGTGCTGTATCTCTAAACTAAACAAATAAACAAAACTAATTGCTCTGTACTATGGCCAATTGGTTTGGGATGTCTGCTTTCCTGTCAGCCACCCACTGGGTTATGCTAATGAAACCCAGCCCTCAAAATGGATCAGACTTCCTGTTGGCGTTATCAGGCTGCCAGCACACTCCACCAGTTGGCTACCCATTAGTCACTATCCAACCCACTGAGACAATGGCACGGGTTTTATGTTAAGAATAACAGTGAGGCTATTATGGAGTAAATGGATAGCAAGTTCTGGTGTCTGCACATTCATATGCAAGTGTGGAAGTACGAAATGCTGTCAGAAATACCCTGCTTCTCCAAAGGCTGCATTGTAACAGTGCTCGCTGCTAAATTCAGCACTGAACTCAATTTGCTTACTGTAATTACTCACTAAGTACCTGATAAAAATGCCAGAAAATATTAGGGCTAGGACATTCAGGAATTTTTAACTTTGTGAAAAGTGATAATTACTGCCAAATAAACTCTCTTGCCCTGAAAATTTAACTTTACAAGTGACGTGCCTCAATCCTTTAGAATTTAATTAGAGTTGGAGATTTAAAAACAAATTGTTTTTACTTTTTTTCTGTCTCTTACCTCTCCCTCTTTTAATACCATCTTTCTTTCCCAATCTGTATTTCATTTTCTGAATTTGATTTCACATTGAATTAAATCAGATTTGAATTTCCTTGTTTAGACTTTGTGGGCTTGATTTTCAATTTCCGGGTCCCAATGCCACACCTTCAATGCAGCCCTCACGCAACGTTCTTTTTAAATTCTAATGGCCTGATTTGGGCCGAGCACCTCCAGGAGGCAGGAGTTGGCTGCTTGGCACCAAGGCAAAGGCAAGCAGCAACCACGATGGAGTCTGCTGCTGCCTTGTCGAGGAGAGCAGGCAGCTCCTCAGAGGAACAGCACCAAATACTAAATGGAATGGAGGAAACGGCCAAATCAAAGATACTGTGCACATCCCCACACATGATACTGGTGCTCCTGATGATTTTAAACAGTTAAAAATAAAACTTGCCCTTTGCCCCACAGCAAACCTGACAGCTGGGCACTAACGTGCACCAGACTATTCAGGTTCGCCAGAGTCCCCTTCCAAAGTCGCGGTGCTCACCTCCCCGGCCCGATAACAAGCTCTTAAAGGAGCTTAATGGGCCCTTAAATGGAGGCAAGCAACTTCCCTGTTCCCTCCACCCCCCTCCTCCCCGCCTGATATATGGCCTCTGGGACTGCGATCTTCAAATTGCACCTGCTCCAACTCCCAACCTCTTTGAAAATCTGGCCCCGCGTGTCTCACCGAGAATTTTTCAATCTGATTGAATGAAGATCCTCACTGTTTCTTGCCCTGCTTACGCATGCCACAGATCCCCTGGAGATGATGCCACGCCTGAAATGATCTCTGAATAATGCCAAGTTGCCAATCAAAAGTTGTTAGCATGATGATTAACAAGCATCGTTAATTCGCCACTGATGGTGGGCTAATGGGCTAATATCTTTAACATTTAAAATGCCTCTCACACTGCTGCCTGCAGGTGGAACAGTTACTGCAGGTAGTTCTAATGCATTTTTAATGAAATCCAAATTGATTATATATTAGCTATGTTTTAGAGATACAGCACTGAAACAGGCCCTTCGGCCCACCGAGTCTGTGCCGACCATCAACCACCCATTTATACTAATCCTACACTAATTCCATATTCCTACCACATCCCCACCTGTCCCTATATTTCCCTACCACCTACCTATACTAGGGGCAATTTATAATGGCCAATTTACCCATCAACCTGCAAGTCTTTGGCTTGTGGGAGGAAACCAGAGCACCCAGAGGAAACCCACGCAGACACAGGGAGAACTTGCAAACTCCACACAGGCAGTACCCAGAATTGAACCCGGGTCCCTGGAGCTGTGAGGCTGCGGTACTAACCACTCCGCCACTGTGCCGTCCCTATTGCATAACTCGTTGAATGAAATAGTTACTTTTAAAATATTCTACAATACAGATTAAAGGTGAGAATGAACATTATGTATATGTTGCAATATACTTTTGTCATGTGATACTGAATTGTATACAATTCTACTGAATGTTAGATATGGTCAAAGGACATGATAACATTGTAATGTTCGGAAAATTTACCTCAATCTGTACACTCAGTTCATGTGGTCTCTTCTACTCTTATAACATTCAAATTAGAGTTACTATCCATTCTGCAACAGTCTTTCCAGAAACATGGGCACACAATTCAATGCAATTCTGAGGAAATGTTGCACTGTCAGAAGTGCCATTATTCAGGTGAGACATTAAACCGACGCCCCATTGATCCCTCTCAGGTGGACAGAAATTATCCCATTGCACCATTCGAAGAAGAGCAGGGATGTTTCCTGGATAATATTTATCTTCAGTCAACACGTAAAACAGATAATCAGCTCATATAATAAAAGCAAAATACTTCAGATACTGGAAATCTGAAATAAAAACAAAAAATGCTGGAAATACTCAGCAGGTCTGACAGCATCTGTGGAGAGAGAAGCAGAGTTAATGTTTCAGGTCCAGATGTTGCCAGACCTGCTGAGTATTTCCACATTTTTTGTTTTTATAATGGGCTCATATATTGCATTACAGTTTGTGGGACGCTGTACACAAGTTGACTGTCATGTTTCCCTACATGACAACAATGGCTACACTTCAAAAGTACTTCATTTGCTGCAAACCACCTTGGGACATCCTGAGGTTGCGAAAGGCACCGTACATATGCAAGAATTTTCCTTGATTTGATCTGACTCCTTAACCTTCCTTCTAAGATATTTATTGTACTCCACAAAAATGGGACATTCATTTTATGCCACTTAACCATTGTTCAACCATCTTCAGCATTCCTGGTGGTATGGAGGAGCCCACAGGTTCCAGTTTTAATTTTATAGGTTATTACACCAATATATAAAGCTCAGTCCCTGAGGATCTTTCTCCCTGATATCTGGAGGTTTGCTTTTGCACAGCATGTCATTCCATTTTATTACCATTGTGGGAAAGAAAACATATCCACTTACAAAGGTTAAGTGGTTCATTTCTGCTTATTAAATTGATTAATCTGCCTGATTCATTCAAATGTTTGACTGGCTTGCTTGACTTGCCACTGTAAAGATGCTTTTAGATATCGCTTCAGTATCTGTTGGATTGTTACAACTGAAAGAACATTTACAGACACATGCAGGATGTCAAACTTTTGATACAAAAGCCATTATTAAATTAATTAAAAGCAATATTGCTATAATGATATAGTTTTTAAATGCCATTATGAGTTTAAATATTGCTTGTTATGCAATATCTCTTTTTCTGATTTCCTGATTTCCATTGCAGTCATGATCTCTTTTTCCATCTACTCCAGTGAGAGGGAGAGCTGTGTGCATCCATAATGGCTTCATGTGCTTCAATGAGGGAAAGCTTTTTACTGGTGGAGTATGCACTGCTGTCCATTTGGTAACCTGCTTTTCCAGGACCAGGTCAATGTACACCCTCAACCAACACCCACCCCAACTTCTGTCTCCTTCAAACTTTTTTTAAATACTCCCTTTATTTATCATTTCAATATTCACAATATAATGAAAGCTGTGATGTGAGATGAATTATTGTTTTCTTGATCTCATCTGCAATTCTGAATCAAGGGGCTGAATTTTATGGGCACCACTCGGGATGGGAACAGAGGTGGAGGAGGGCCCATAAAATTGCATTGGAAGGCAGTGGGTGGGCGGGCACGGAGTGCAAAATGCCTTCCTGACGTCTTCCAATTTAATCTGGGGTGGAGAAGGCCAAGGGTGGCCTTTCCACCCCAGGCTAATTGAGGCCCTTAAGTGGGCAATTATTGGCCACTTAAGGGCCCTTGCCTGCCTCCACCTCAATTTAAGAGAAGGCAGAGTGGCACACCTTCATGGGGAGATGCCGCCAGGTAAACCTGGCAGCCTCCTAGAGGGCTTGGGTTGGGGGGGGTGGGGTGCGGCCGTCCTTTGGCCGGAAGCTCTTGGAGGCGGCAGCTCATCCCTCAAAAGGATGGCATCCCCGACGGTGGGCAGTTAATTGCCTGCCTGCTGTGAATTGCAACAGGGTTCCGATGGACGGCTGAGGTGGGGTCTCCCCCCACCTTCCTGCCTGCCATCAGTACCCTCGCCTTCAGAGCAAAATTAAGCCCAAGGTTTATATTATTAGAATCTCGATGGAAAATATACATTCCTGCCCCTTTAGCAGCAGCACAAGTGGATCAAACAAGTGGGCCCCTTCCAATTCTTTAGTTAGAATTTAACATTCAAGTTTAATATAGTTTGCACCATTTGTACACAAAAGTAATGCTGACATGACTTGTGTTGAAGGAGAAAACAGGCAAACATGAACAGATATTCTTACAGTGAACTGCACACACCCTTATGTTTGCCATAGACTTACTTTTAAAAATATAGGGCTAAAAGTTGGTGTGCATTGTTTTTTGAATGCAGGGGTTACAATTCGTCACCTTCCTGCACCGTTCAGTCGAGATAGAAGCGTGCAAATTTGGTGCTGCCACTATCTTTCCATGACGGTAGCATGGCACCGAGTGTCTGCCATGCTGCTGGCAGCCTCTAAGCTCAGTAGGGGATTGAATAGAGTTTGCTCATCTCACATGGTACAGCATGTGTTCTGAAAGGAAGTCTGTCCCTCTGAAAGAGAAGTTGCACTGAATCACAAGAAGCTGCTACTGAATACTATCTCTGCAATTCTAAACAAGGAAAATCAAATGCCAAAGCTGAGGGAAGGCTCCAGGGTCACAGATGTGGTGCTGGAGGCCTTAATGGTGGAAATCAACAGGAGCAGAAATGCCTAGAGTCTGCAGGGGGCCAGCAAGCCCACAAGAACAACCCTCAGAAGAAAATGGGAGCAGGTAACCAGGGAGCTGAATTCCTACTGTCTGGACCCGAGGCAGCAGTGCCAAAAGAAGTCTAATGACCTCATGTGGGTCATTAAGGTCAGTGATTGTATCATCACATGGCATCATCTCCCCAACACACCAACTGCTCGACACTGATCAATGCACCACACCACCATTACTCACCAAGCAGCACTCCCTGGCACTCAGAACTCATGCCCAACATTGAGATGCTCCATCTTACCCTCATACACATACCAATGCTGCTAGCCTCACGCCCATCTCTCACTGCCCCCACATACCTCCAGCTATTCAGCTATGGCAGGCTCATGACCCAAATGCAATACAACACAATCACTGACATTTTGCCCTCCCTCTTACAGGCGAAGTTGACACACAATAGAAGGCAGCCGAGCAGAGCCAGTGGATGAGGACACCTGCATCTCTGAACCCTGCAGAGGAGTTGGTTCTGCGCATCATGGGGCTGGCTGTGGCAGAGCCTGTGGCATCTGGCATTGCAGAGAGCTTTCAGGATGATGGTACGTTTCTGCTTTATACTCCTTCTAAACTCCCAGCTCACCCTCATCCTGCGAGCTGGCATGATGAGCAAGTTGCAGATGGTTTCACCATGGACCTCTTGCTTTCCACCCCATCTCACTTCCCACATCCTAACCTTCCCCTACTGATTTTATGCTTTCAGGCACACAAGAATTTCCATCTGCCCAGCTACAGCAGGCCCATGAAGAGGAGAAAGAGCAACAGCACAGCATGAATAAAGAAGCCCAATCAGTTGATGTGACACTCACAGCCACCAGCTCAGATAGTGGCACTGCAGGTACTTTAAAGGCTTACATAGAGTTGATGAGTCACTGGGCATCAGTGTGCTGCAGCCAGGTGCAATGAATGTTTCATGTGCAGCTCACTGGAGGATGAGATTGCTGACAAAATCTGCTCTAGGGGACTCAAATGAGGACCTCAGTGAGATGGCACAGAAGGAAACACTGATTGGCATGCACACCAAGAGGCTAGATGCATTATTTGGCCTGCCAGACCGCCTCCTGTCACTCAGGAAGCATGTAAGAGTCAGCTTCAATTTGGCAAAGGCTATCACACAGAGCTTGCCCTCTCCCTAGCCTCTGCTTCATCTTCCTGTCGTGCTGCAAACCAGAGGCACTGCAACTGCAGCCGACATACCTGTTGCAGCCTTTGTGTGGATAGTTCACCTACTCTTCTGCCCTTCCTGTGAAGATGCTGCAATACTCACTGCTCCAGCAACTCACCACAACTATGGGGCAGCACAGTGGCGCAGTGGTTAGCACTGCAGCCTCACAGCTCCAGCGACCTGGGTTCAATTCTGGGTACTGCCTGTGTGGAGTTTGCAAGTTCTCCCTGTGACCGCGTGGGTTTTCACTGGGTGCTCTGGTTTCCTCCCACAGCCAAAGACTTGCAGGTTGATAGGTAAATTGGCCATTTTAAATTGCCCCTAGTATAGGTAGGTGGTAGGGGAATATAGGGAAGGTGGGGATGTGGTAGGAATATGGGATTAGTGTAGGATGAGTATAAATGGGTGGTTGAGGGTCGGCACAGACTTGGTGGGCCGAAGGGCCTGTTTCAGTGCTGTATCTCTAAAAAAAAACACTCCAGTGTACTTTCAGACACTTTGCAATAGCAGAACATCTTCAAAATTACCCTACCTGCAAGTTGGGTGCCTGGCACTTTAATAACAGTAGTGGTGGGCTCCTCTTGGAGCTGAACACTTGTTCTTTGGTGAGTGACAAGCAAATTCGTGGAATGGACTTGTATGGTTCTAGTTTGGAAAATGAGTGTCACATCAGCCAGTAGGATTGCGTTGCATTATGATATCACAGTTCAGTTGCTTTTGGTGCTCGCCGGGGATTCTCGCACAAGCGCCATTCTCCATATGGTGCATTGCGAAGTACGTACCGGAAGCGGCTGGTGACACAGAACACACTGCCAGGTGGGCTAGCGGATTCCGTAATTTAATCTCCAGAGGTGCTATAGGTCAAAATTTCGGGCCCATAATCTCTTCATAAGCAGGCTAAGGATCTTGGGATGCTTTTTTTTATGTTAAATGAAAATTGTTGTTGCTTTTGCAGAGGTTTGTCTGTAGAAGGTAAAAGCTGTTGCTATGGATGCCCGTATGGGTCCTAGTTATGCCTATCTTTTTGTGGAATATGTTGAACATTCCTTCTTCCAGTCCTTCTCAGGCCACCTTCCCCCATCTCTTTTACCGGTGCATTGCTGATCAATGCCGTTTCCTGCTCCAGCCCAGAATTAGAAAACTTTATGAATTTTGCTTCCAATTTCCACCCTTCTCTCACCTTTACATAGTCTATCTCTGACACTTCCCTTCCTCGACTTCTCTGTCTCCATCTCTGGGGATAGGCTGACTATTAATATCCATTATAAGCCCACCGTCTCCCACAGCTACCTCGACTACAATTCTTCACACCTTGCCTCCTGTAAGGACTCCATTCCATTCTCTCAGTTTCTCCGTCTCTGACGCATCTGCTCTGATGATGCAACCTTCCACAACAGCACCTCTGATATGTCTTCCTTTTTCCTCCATGGTTAAAAAATAAAATATAAAAAAATGGCCAGTCATGCTCTGAAGTTATTGAACTCAATGTTCATTCCTCAAGGCTGGAGAGTGTTGAATCGAAGATTCCCCCCCAATGTGGTTGACAGGGCCTTCAACCATGTCCGGCCCCGTTCCCGCACTTCTACCCTCACGCCTTCCCCTCCTTCCCAGAACCACGACAGGGTTCCCCTTGTCCTCACTTTCCACCCCACCAGCCTCCACATCCAAAGGATCATCCTCCGCCATTTCTGCCACCTCCAGCGTGATGCCACCACCAAACATATCTTCCCCTCCCCTGTCAGCATTCCGAAGGGATCATTCCCTCCACAACACCCTGGTCCAGTCCTCCATTACCCCCGACACCTCACCCCTTCCCACTGCACCTTCCCATGCAATCGCATGAGGTGTAATACGTACCCTTTACCTCCTCTCTCCTCACTATCCAAGGGCCCAAACACTCCTTTCAGGTGAAGCAGCGATTTATTTGTACTTCTTTCAATTTAGTATACTGTATTCGCTGCTCACAATGTGGTTTCCTCCACATTGGGCCGACCAAACCCAGTTTGGGTGACCGCTTTGCTGAACACCTCTGCTCAGTCTGAAAGCATGACCCCGAGCTTCCGGTTGCTGTCCATTTCAACACTCCCCCCTGCTCTCATGCCAACATTTGTGTCTTTGGTCTGCTCCAGTGCTCTAGTGAACATCAACGCAAGCTCGAGGAGCAGCACCTGATCTTTCGATTCAACACTCTCCAGCCTTGAGGAATGAACATTGAGTTCAATAACTTCAGAGCATGACAGGCCATTTTTTAATATTTTATTTTTTAACCATGTGCTTACATTTCATGCAGTCAGAGCTGCTCATTATTCCACTATCAGCACTCTCTCTGAACTAATGCTTTGTCTGTCACCACAAGCATTAACACATGCTTTGCCTTTGTCCCAGGACAGTTTTGTTATTTAATCTCCCTCTGCCCTATCAAACACCTTCACCTTTGTTCTCTCCCCTAATCCCCTCCCCTTCACTTGCTTAAAACCTAATTCTTTTCTAACCCTTGCCAGTTCTGGTGAAAGGTCACAGGCCTGAAACATTAACTTTGCTTCTCTCTCTACAGATGCTGCCAGACCTGCAGAGTATTTCCAGCACTTCTTGTTTTGTCTGAACCCTGGATATCTGAATTTTCATTGTGGCAGGTTGTCTCTGATGCCATCACATGGAACGTCCTATTTAAATTGCTGGAATAGAATTGGTGAGGCAGAAGAAGCCTTGTTAAAATAAAGTGGATTATAATCCTTGCCCCAGATAATCATTGTCACTTAAGGTTGAGAAAGACAGGTGTCACAGACACTTGAATGGGTCCGAAGAACTGATCTAACTTTCCCCAAAGGAAAGGAACTAGCCAAGAATGTTACCGTCCTCCAGAGAGGCTTTTTTAAACAGGTTTTAGCCAGATTATAACAACCTGGGTATTATAAGGGTCAGGCAATGTGTACCTCCCCAATGAAGAGTGTATGGAGATGGGTTCTTGAGTTTGCGAGACAGAAGACTATATGAGACAATATATTTTTTAAATTATATAAAAGTTTATTAAAGAACCAAACGTGCAATTCACATGATGGGAAGTCAATCACATCGGGACCAGGTACGTTTATTTGCATATTTTAAAATTAATTTTAATATTAAAATGAAGGCCCTGCCGCCAAGCGGTGGCGGGCGGCACCAAAGCCGCGCCGCCGCCGGTAAAATGCAACGGGGCTTTCTCGGTGTCAGGGTCGAGGTGGGCCTCTCCTGGAAGAATTTTCCAGGCCCCCTCCACCACTGAACCCTGACATTGGAGGGCTGGTAAAATTCAGCCCAACATTTCCCATTCTTACCCATAAGAAATATAAACCAAACAGCTGCACTAGAATACTCATCAGGAAGATTAGCATGTGAAGTATTGCTAAAAATGACTAGTTACATGTTCTTTGGGTCACCTAAGAATGGGAACTTCAGTATGCTTTTCTCCAGATTTAATTTTTTTATTGTTTTATTTTCCCTTAAAATATTCTCAACTTTAAGGTGTTTCATCATAGTACTTAACTCCAATACATCAAAACTAGCATCTGACAGGCTTCACAATTGCTCTGTCTCTTCTTTAGATATAACAACATCTTTCTGTGATGGCCTGGTATGATTAACCAGGATGGGAGTGAAAATCCCTAAATAGGACTATTGAATTAAGGTTATTCCAGACCTTCTATGCTTAATATCTAAACCAGTGTATTTAAAAGCCACAAGGCTGACTCCAAGAACTGAATTTTACCAGCCCCCCGATGTCGAGGGTCGTGGCGGGGGAGGCCTGGAAAATACTTCCGGGAGAGGCCCGCTACAGGCCCCGTCTCATTTTACCAGCAGGGGCGAGGCCTCAGGGCGGACCCCTGCCATTCAGCGGTGGAGCCTTCATTTAAATATTTAAATTAATTTAAATCAATGCATAAACAGTAACCTTGTCCCGATGGCCGTCCCACGAAGATATTCTGGCCGGTGGACGGAATTCCTTCACCTTCGGATCTCCGTTTGGAGATCCGAGGTGTGGCACTGGTGGGAAGGGGGGAGGACTGAATTTTTCAGAGCGGTGGGAATGGCAAAAGCAGATGTGATTGGCTGAGGGGACGGTGGGAAGGGGTTGAAGCTTAAAGGAAAGAAAGTTTGTGGGGAAAAGGCCGTGTTCGAAAATTTACATTTTTTGGGGCGTAGGATAAATAATAAACGGATTATTCATTGGTGCGAGTAGGAGACAGGATTAAAAGTGTGGATAAAATTTTTATTTCAATTTATTCGAAAAGCTGCTTCAAAATTTTAAATGTAAGTGAAGGGCTTAAAGCCCTTTAAAAATGGCACCAGGGCCTGTGCAGTGGAGCCAGATGCCGTTGCCGGGTATGATGCGCCCATCCCCTCTATGTTATCGGAGGCGGGCACTCCCCCCTCCATGTTAATGAGCCACTGCGCAAAATATCGTGGCAGCTTCGCAGCGCATATTCAGCCCCTAATGTTAAATTCTATTCAAATCTTATTAATAACACATTTCTCAAATTCTGCCATACCACCCCGTACGAAATCAACATGCATCGTGCAGATGCATGAACATTTCCCTTTGTGATATCGATAAACCATGTTGTAATCTGCTTTTAGTTGAACACAACTTATCTTCAGAAAAACAGATCTCATTGAAAAATACCACAACCTGGAAGTATCGTTCAGGCCATGGACATATTTAATTAGTTTCCATAGTTTTCCTTCTGCAACTGCTGCCTATCTGGGTGGTTTCAGAAACACTTCTCTCTGAAAAGTATCACTCTGCAGAAATGTAGCTTTTATGTTGAATCGTCTACACTCCCATGAATAAGTGATCAAAAGAACTAGAAAGATTTCAACGGGCTGAAATTTATGCTGCCGCCACTGTAATTGGCGGTGGACGTGAAATATGGCGGAGTCACCGCGATATTAAACGCAGTGGATCATTTACATGGCTGCAACTCCCAATGAGGTGGAGGGGGCAGACGGTCCGTCCCTAGAAATGGTGTCAGGCGCCACTGCGCAGGCGCTGATGCCATTTTAAAGGGCTTCAAACCCTACATTGCCATTTTAAATTTAAAAGGATATTTTAAAAAAAATTAAATAACTTGATCCAGACCCTCCCCCCCCACTAATAACCATAGGCTTAAGTAGTTACCAACTCCCCCCCACTCCCCCAAAAACCCCCTGGTGCACCTGATCTTCCCCCCACCCCCCAAAGTTCATGTACTTTAAACTTTACTCCTTCCCACCATCCCCTCGACCAATTAACTTACTCTGATGCCACTCCCCCCTCCCCCCACACAGAGAAACATGCCTGTTCCCCCCTCCCCACCAGTGTTCCACCTCAGATCTCTGCACGGAGATCCGAAGGTGTGGGAGTGCCGGCCATCGGCACCAATATCGGAGCGGGACAGACAGTGAGAGCGGGTAAGTAACTTATTCATTTATTTGCATTTTTAAAAATGCACATTTTTCTCCCGTTGCTGAGCAGCGGTGGGGCTGCCACGAGCCCTCACCACCACCGGCAATTTCAGGCCAGACCTTCCTGGCGTGGTACCCATGGTGGGCTTCTGCCGGAGGCATTTTCTGGCCCCCCACTGCCACAGCCCCCAACCTTGGGGTGGGTGTGTAAAACCCAGCCCATCATGTCTTTTCCAGCTTGGGATCCATCTGTATCACTTAGTCATTCTTCAAAACCTCTAGCAACTAAAAACATAAGAAATAGGAGCAGGAGTAGGCCATTTGGCCCCTCAAGCCTGCTCCACCATTCAATAAGATTATGGACGATCTGATTGTGGCCTTAATTCCACTTTCCTGCTGCTGCCCATAACCCTTGACTCCCTTGTCAATCAAAAATCTGTCTAACTCAGCCTTGAAGATATTCAATGACCCTGCCTCCACTGCCCGCTGGAGAAGGGAATTCCAAACTCCAATAACCCTCTGAGAGAAGAAATTCCTCCTTATCTCCATCTTAAATTGGAGACTACTTAATTTGAAACAATGCCCCCTAGTTCTACATTCCCCCATGAGGGGAAACGTCCTCTCAGCATCTACCCTGTCAAGCCCCCTCAGAATCTTTCAAGTTTCAATAAGCTCACCACTCGGTGTTCTAAACTCCAATGACTATAGGCCCGACATGTCCAACCTTTCCTCATGAGACAAACCCCTCATTCTAGGAATCAGCCTAGTGGACCTTCTCTGAACTGCTTCCAATGCAAGTATGTCCGTCCTTAAATAAGGTGACCAAAATTGTATACAGTACTCTTGGTGCACCAATGCCCTGTACAGTTGTAATGAGACTTCCCTATTTTTATACTCCGTCCCCCTTGCAATAAAGGCCAACATTTCATTTGCCTTCCTAATTACCTGCTGTACCGTAAAATGCTAGCAGGAGCGGCCCACCACAACCCAGGAAAGAGATGAGTTGAGTGGCTTCTCTCTTAACAGGCTACACACCAATTGACAATTTAAACAGTCCAAGCCAAATCAACAAGCCAAAACTCCTGACAACCATAAACCTATACATTTGACTTCTCTGTAAACAACTCCAATAGCCAGCAAATGTCCTTATTTTTATTTTAGCACTTCATTGCCTCTTCCAGTAAGTGTTTAAAAAAAAATCCGAAGTGTCCTTCCAGTAACATCGAAATTCCAGCTGTGGAAGTCCCGCGCCTTTGGATGTCCGCATGGACATCTGAGGCGTGACACTGGTGGCGAGGGGGGAGAATTGAAATTCTCAGGGGGAGTGGGGAACAGTCTTTTGATTAGTGGGGGAGGGGGATGGTGGGATGAGATTAAGCTTTAAAGTTAATAAAGGTCGGAGGGGAAAGGTTGGAGTCTGCATAAAGGTTTTTGGGGGGGGGAGGGAAATTAATGAATCGATTCTTCCTTGGGGGTGTGGGTTAGGGGAGTGAAAATGTTGTTACATGTTACTTTAAGTTTGAACATTTGTTCCTTTTACAAATGCAAATGCGAGTGAAGGGAATGAAACCCTTTAAAAATGGTGCCGCGCCTGCGCGGTGGCACTGGACGTCATTGCCGGGGACGGAGCAGCCGCCCCCTCTATATCATCGGGGACAGTCATTCTGCCTCCTCCATTTAAATGAGCCCCTGTGTGTAATATTGGGGGGGGCTCAGTGACAGCGCATTTGCGATGGCAGACCGCCAACTTCAAAGCACGATTTGCAGCACCCTCATAAAATCCAGCTTATTGTCCTTCAGCTTGGAAAGCTAAGAAAATGTAAAAGGTTGTTAAACATACCTTGGCTGTGAAACACTGGTTCATTTAATGGGCTGGATTTTATAGGGGCCTTCACGTAGGTGGCGGGGGGCGGGGGGCATGAAGATTGCCCCGGATGAGGCCTGGCAAGGACCTCGACGCTGGCAGGGCCCATCCTGATCGTACTGGCGGCGGTGAGGCCTTGTGGAGGCCCCCCCGCCGTTCGGCAATGGGATCTCAATTTAAATATTTAAATAAATTAACTTACCTGCATTAATGAAGTACCCATCGTCTTCTGATGTTCCGCTGCAATCTTCATCCTGGTGGCTGGCACTAACGTGCCTTCGGATCCCCGTCTGGGGAATCCAGGCGGGACACCTGTGAGAAGGAGGGAAGAGGTAAGTTTATCAGTGCGGGCGGGGGCAAGCAGGGTCAAATATACTTGATTGGTCTAGGGAGTGATGTGAAGGGGTAAAGTTAAAAGTTTCTGGCCTTTGGAGGGGGGAAAGGGTTCCAGAGGAAGGGTTTCTCAAATATAATGTTTTGTACAGAATTTGGAGGTTTTTGATTTACATTGTTTTGAAATTTTGTTTGTACATATAAACACTAAGTTTTATTTAAAGGAAGAGAAGGGAATCTATTAATTGTATGCTAACTGTGCTTAATGGTATGCAGGTGGTGGGCATGAACTGGGGATTCACTTGTGCCCCTATAAATAGACACAGACTGAAACTGTGGTTGTTAGTTAGGAGGTGCATACTTGTATGTGTAACTGTAAATAAATCCTTATCAAAGTGTGTAAAGATTGGTTCCAGTTCTATCCTTTGTGGAGTGGAACGAAGACTATGGTAAATTTTATTTTAGTTGATCAGCTTGTTGTGTTGTCTAAATTGAAAAGGCACAGAACCTCATTTTAGACTGATGATGCATAACCAATTCCATTGCAGCGTTCTCTTTTGCATGCTTGAATCCAGTTGGAATTAAATTGGTCAGCTATGCCATGAATTTCCACTGACATCTGTTTTGAATTGGTTCCCAGTGTGATAAAATTGGGATCCTGGTTACATTGAGGTGAACGTGCATTCTCAAAGTTAATCTTTGGGAGGCAGATAATTAGCTAGAGCTCATGAAAATGTCTTAAAAAGTTGTTGACACGCATCTTTAACACTGTTTTATTAACAACGTCCCTCAATTATTGTAATTGCTGAGCACCCTAATGTTTGTTTACAGTCTGTCAAAAACTAATCCAAATCAATACTGCATCATAACCTAATTAGTGATAATTTTACCTATTTTCCTTTGCATTTTATAATAAAGGGATATTGATAGTGAGCATCTTTTTTCCAAAATTCTCTTGGGATAAAGCTAGACAAGAAAAGAATTTTATTAACATCCTTAACAAGTATCGGGGGCACAGTGGTGCAGTGGTTAGCACCGCAGCCTCACAGCTCCAGGGACCCGGGTTCAATTCTGGGTACTGCCTGTGCGGAGTTTGCAAGTTCTCCCTGTAACTGCGTGGGTTTTCGCCAGGTGCTCCAGTTTCCTCCCACCGCCAAAGACTTGCAGGTGATAGGTAAATTGGCCATTGTAAATTGCCCGTAGTGTAGGTAGGTGGCAGGGAATATGGGATTACTGTTCTTTTCTTTCTTTTCTTTTTCTTTTGGGCCTCCTTATCTCGAGAGACAATGGATACGCGCCTGGAGGTGGTCAGTGGTTTGTGAAGCAGCGCCTGGAGTGGCTATAAAGGCCAATTCTGGAGTGACAGGCTCTTCCACAGGTGCTGCAGAGAAATTTGTTTGTCGGGGCTGTTGCACAGTTGGCTCTCACCTTGCGCCTCTGTCTTTTTTCCTGCCAACGACTAAGTCTCTTCGACTCGCCACAATTTAGCCCTGTCTTTATGGCTGCCCGCCAGCTCTGGCGAATGCTGGCAACTGACTCCCACGACTTGTGATCAATGTCACAGGATTTCATGTCGCGTTTGCAGACGTCTTTATAGCGGAGACATGGACGGCCGGTGGGTCTGATACCAGTGGCGAGCTCGCTGTACAATGTGTCTTTGGGGATCCTGCCATCTTCCATGCGGCTCACATGGCCAAGCCATCTCAAGCGCCGCTGACTCAGTAGTGTGTATAAGCTGGGGGTGTTGGCCGCTTCAAGGACTTCTGTGTTGGAGATATAGTCCTGCCACCTGATGCCAAGTATTCTCCGAAGGCAGCGAAGATGGAATGAATTGAGACGTCGCTCTTGGCTGGCATACGTTGTCCAGGCCTCGCTGCCGTAGAGCAAGGTACTGAGGACACAGGCCTGATACACTCGGACTTTTGTGTTCTGTGTCAGTGCGCCATTTTCCCACACTCTCTTGGCCAGTCTGGACATAGCAGTGGAAGCCTTACCCATGCGCTTGTTGATTTCTGCATCTAGAGACAGGTTACTGGTGATAGTTGAGCCTAGGTAGGTGAACTCGTGAACCACTTCCAGAGCGTGGTCGCCAATATTGATGGATGGAGCATTTCTGACGTCCTGCCCCATGATGTTCGTTTTCTTGAGGCTGATGGTTAGGCCAAATTCATTGCAGGCAGCCGCAAACCTGTCGATGAGACTCTGCAGGCACTCTTCAGTGTGAGATGTTAAAGCAGCATCGTCAGCAAAGAGGAGTTCTCTGATGAGGACTTTCCGTACTTTGGACTTCGCTCTTAGACGGGCAAGGTTGAACAACCTGCCCCCTGATCTTGTGTGGAGGAAAATTCCTTCTTCAGAGGATTTGAACGCATGTGAAAGCAGCAGGGAGAAGAAAACCCAAAAAGTGTGGGTGCGAGAACACAGCCCTGTTTCACGCCACTCAGGATAGGAAAGGGCTCTGATGAGGAGCCACCATGTTGAATTGTGCCTTTCATATTGTCATGGAATGAGGTGATGATACTTAGTAGCTTTGGTGGACATCCGATCTTTTCTAGTAGTCTGAAGAGACCACGTCTGCTGACGAGGTCAAAGGCTTTGGTGAGATCAATGAAAGCAATGTAGAGGGGCATCTGTTGTTCACGGCATTTCTCCTGTATCTGACGAAGGGAGAACAGCATGTCAATGGTCGATCTCTCTGTACGAAAGCCACACTGTGCCTCAGGGTCGACGCGCTCGGCCAGCTTCTGGAGCCTGTTCAGAGCGACTCGAGCAAAGACTTTCCCCACTATGCTGAGCAGGGAGATTCCACGGTAGTTGTTGCAGTCACCGCGGTCACCTTTGTTTTTATAGAGGGTGATGATATTGGCATCGCGCATGTCCTGGGGTACTGCTCCCTCGTCCCAGCACAGGCATAGCAGCTCATGTAGTGCTGAGAGTATAGCAGGCTTGGCACTCTTGATTATTTCAGGGGTAATGCTGTCCTTCCCAGGGGCTTTTCTGCTGGCTAGAGAATCAATGGCATCACTGAGTTCCGATTTGGTTGGCTGTATGTCCAGCTCATCCATGACTGGTAGAGGCTGGGCTGCATTGAGGGCAGTCTCAGTGACAGCATTCTCCCTGGAGTACAGTTCGAGGTAGTGCTCAACCCAGCGGTTCATTTGCTTGCGTTGGTCAGTGATTATGTCCCCCGATTTAGATTTGAGGGGATTACTGTAGGGTTAGTATAAATGGGTGGTTCTTGGTCGGCACAGACTCGGTAGGCCGAAGGGCCTGTTTCAGTGCTGTATTTCTTAATAAAGTACAGCTGTCTCATATAAATTAGCTTCCAGCAAATCTGCCGCATTATGGATCTCATTCATGCAATAATTTAGTCGAGATTTATGAAATGAGCATCAACGAAAATTGAGACCTCCGACTTGCAAGTTCAGTCTAATAAAACTCTCTCCATCTGCGCTTGTTATCAGTTTTCAGTGTGATATTGTTTTCAAGTTATTTTTCTCCAAGGTTTTATTTTCATTTGATTTTCATGAACTTTATGCATAATGATCTTCAAACAGATGTACCCATAAATCTTTGCCTTATGTTATAGCTGAGGTTGGAGGAATGCACTGTCTTTCTCTAGTCCCACGATTCCACTGGTCACTACATACGTTTTAATGTTTTACCCAGTTACCGATACAGCTAATTATATACTTTATCTATATTAGTTTCAGAGTAACAATCCGCCAACCAGATTTTTTAAATAAACAACAAAATTATAAAACAAGACTTATTCAATAAAGATGTAAAGCTTATGAACACACAGCTTGAAATATGAAAGTATAAATATCTACCCTTCTAAAAGTATTAATTTATTATGAAACAAGACTTAGTCAATAAAGATGCAAAGCTTTAGCACACAGTTTGAAATATGACAGTAAATATATATATAATATATATATTCCCTTCTAAATACCCAAAACACACACACACACACACAATTACTCACACACCGGTTAAAGGAAAAATAAAGATGCCTTGGCCAAAGTACTTGTTAATTCTTAAAGAAAAAGGCATAGGCTGGAATTTTACGCCACCCCAGTGAGCCGGATGGTGGCAGGGGGAGAGGGGGTGGTGGCGTAAAATTGAGCAGGAGGCTCCAGGAGGCCTTCCTGACCCACTCCTGCCTCCGTCCCACTTTACGTGGGCCGGGGGGGGGGGGGGGGAGCGGAGGGGCGAAAAACGGGCTGCCCGCTCTAGGCCAGTTAAGGCCCTTAAGTGGCCACTTAACAGACACTAAGGGCTTTCGCGCGCCCCCCCCCCCCCACCCCACAGGGATTTTACATCTGGGAGATGTGAAATATTGCCCAGTGAAAGCTGGCAGCTTCTCAGCATCCTGGGTTGGCCATGACAAATGGGAACAGGGTGCCCGATTGAGGGCTGCCCCCGCTTCCCCAACCATCCCCAGGACATGAGACGCCCCCCCTTCCCCCCACACGACCACCCTTGCCTCACCGGAGCTCGGCTGATAACCCTGGCAAGGCAACCCTAACTTACCTGTGGTCCTGGCTCCATGTCCTCGACTGGGCTGCAGACCCAGCAGTGGCCACCGCTCCTGGTGGGGCTGCTGGGATTAAGATCTGCTGGCCTGATGATCGGCCAGCAGCTCAATAGGGCGGGACTTCCTACCTCCCCGGGTGGAAGTCCCACCTCAGAACAATTAAAGCTGGGGGACCCGTAAAATGTGGGACGGATCCCAGGGCCGAGCGGAAGTGGGTCTGCCACCAGCTTTTACGTCAGTGGCCAGCTTCCATCAGCCCGACGTAACATCCAGCCCATACGTCTGTCGTCTGAACACACATAAATCTTTTCAGTTCAGTTAGGGGAGGTTGAGAGGAAGTTTTCCAAACATTTTCAGGAGAAATGCAGCATCAGGCATTATAGCGATCACACACCGGATTTTTTGCAGGGTTTCTCAGACAGTTGAAAAAAGATGAGCTGTGTGTTTCTTTCAGCAGGCTACAAACCCAACTGACTCAAAACAGTATTCAAAAATGAAACCCACTCTTCAGCACCATAAATCTTGACATGTCACTTCTCTTGTAAACAACTCCCATAGTCAGTAGGCACCTGTTGTTTACATTAGCTGAAGAGATGTGACATCCAGTAAATGTTGTTTTTAAACAGAGTCCTTCCAGTAACTCTTAAAAAAAAAGTCCAGCATCTGTGGAATCACTTCAGTCCTCCAGTGAATCCACCTTCACAATTCTAAAAAATGAGTCCTCAAAAAATATTTAAAAATGGAAGCACTTTCATAACACCATAAATCTTTGCCTTATCCTATTCCAATTTCAATCACTTACACAGGGTGCTCAAAATCGGGTTGCTTTGTTGCCCATTGAGCATCATCAGAGCAAATACTTTCATGTGTCTATTTGACGTTAAACTATGAAAGTGCTTTTTAGTCGTAATTTATCACAGAATGCTTTCATTTGAGCCCTTGCTATTAAAAACTTTTGGCCTTTCATTTGAGTGCTGTAATTTGTTATTATTTGGCTACAAACACGATCAAGTAACTGGAAATCCCTAGGCAAACTTCCATTTACTTGAAACTGCAGAATAAAATTGATCAAAACAATTCTCGTACCGGAAGAGATTGCAGCAAAGTAATAAAAGGTAATACAAACTTTCAGAAAATTCTCTCTCAATTTAATTCCAACTACAAAATTCATCAAAATGAAATCTGCAGTGTAAATAGAAGCCATAACGGGTTGCATATGAACTGGAAGGGGACCAATATCCTTGTGGGGAGGTTTGCTAGCACTACCCGGAAGGGTTTAAACTAGTCTTGCAGGGGGGTGGGACCCAAAGTAGTAGACTCTCAGATGAGATAGTTGAGGCAAATGAAGAGGTTAAAGCAAGCAAGTCCAATAGGCAGGCCGGGCAGGGGCAGGACAGGGAGCGTGGAAGGTCTTATAGGCTAAACGGCATTTACTTTAATGCAAGAAACCTTACAGGTAAGGCAGATGAACTCAGAGCATGGATCAGTACATGGGATTGTGATATTATAGCTATTACGGAAACGTGGTTGAGGGATGGGCAGGACTGGCAGCTCAATGTTCCGGGGTACCGATGCTTCCAGCGTGACAGAGGTGGAGGTAAGAGAGGAGGGGGAGTTGCACTATTGATTAGGGAGGACATCACGGCAGTACTTAGAGAGGATATCCCGGGGGGAACGTCCAGCGAAACCATATGGGTAGAACGTAGAAATAAGAAAGGGGTGATCACTTTGATGGGATTATACTATAGGCCCCCAAATAGTCAGAGGGAATTGGAGGAGCATATATGTAGGGAAAATCACAGATTGGTGTAGGAATTATAGGGTTGTAATAGTAGGTGATTTTAACTTTCCTAATATTGACTGGGACTGCCTTAGTGCAAAGGGATCAGATGGGGAAGAATTTGTTAAGTGTGTCCAGGATAGTTTTCTGAAGCAGTATGTGGATGGCCCTTCTAAAGAACGGGCTACACTCGACCTCCTCTTAGGAAATGAGGCTGGGCAGGTGGTCGATGTGTCAGTGGGGGAGCATTTTGGGACCAGTGACCATAACTCTATTAGCTTCAAGATAGTTATGGAAAAGGATAGGACTGGTGCTCAGGTTGAAGTCCTAAATTGGGGGAAGGCTAATTTCGATGACATCAGACAGGAACTCTCAAAAGTTGAATGGGAGAGGCTGTTTACAGGTAAAGGGACGTCTGGCAAGTGGGAGGCTTTTAAAAGTGAGATAGGAAGAGTTTAGGGCCGGCATGTTCCTGTTAGATGGAAGGGCAAGGCTGGCAAGTTTAGGGAACCTTGGTTGATGAGGGTTATTGAGGGTCTGGTCAGGACAAAGAAGGAGGCATATGTCAGGTATAGGCAGCTGGGATCGAGTGAGTCCCTCGAGGAGTATAGGGGATGTAGGAGTATACTTTAGAAAGAAATTAGGTGGGTGAAAAGGGGCCATGAGATTTCCCTGGCAGATAAGATGAAGGAGAATCCTAAAAGATTCTGTAAGTATATTAAGAGTAAAAGGGTAGCTAGGGAGAGAGTAGGTCCCCTCAAGTTTCAGTGTGGTAATCTATGTGTGGCGCCACGGGAAATGGGCGAGGTCTTAAATGAATACTTCTCGTCTGTATTTACCACGGAGAAGGTCATGGAAGCTCCTGAGTTCAAGGGAGGGAACAGCAACATCCTGGAGCATATCAACATTACAAAGGAGGAGGTGTTGGAGGTTTTGAAGCACATTAAGGTGGATAAATCCCCAGGGCCTGACCAGGTGTATCCTAGGATGCTATGGGAAGCAAGGAAGGAGATTGCTGGGGCCCTGGCAGAGATTTTTGTCTCATAGTTAGCCACAGATGAGGTACCGGAAGACTGGAGGATAGCTAATGTTGTTCCTTTATTTAAGAAGGGCAGCAAGGATAAGCCTGGGAACTACAGGCCAGTGAGCCTTCCATCAGTGGTGGGAAAGTTATTGGAAGGGATTCTGAGAGATAGGATTTATATGCATTTGGAAAGGCAAGGTCTGATTAGGGATAGTCAGCATGGCTTTGTGCGTGGTAAATCATGTCTCACGAATTTGATTGAGTTTTTCGAGGAGGTGACCAAGAGGATTGACGAGGGCAGGGCAATGGACGTTGTCTACATGGACTTTAGCAAGGCCTTTGACAAGGTCCCGCATGGTAGGCTGGTCCAGAAGATTCGAACACATGGGATCCAGGGTGAGCTAGCAAATTGGATACAAAATTGGCTTGGTGATAGGAGGCAGAGGGTGGTAGTGGAGGGTTGTTTTCCAGATTGGAGGCCGGTGACCAGTGGTGTGCCGCAGGGATCGGTGCTGGGCCATCTGTTGTTTGTCATATATGTTAATGACTTGGATGTGAATGTAAGGGGCATGATTAGTAAGTTTGCAGATGACACCAAAATTGGTGGTATAGTGGACAATGAAGAAGGTAGTCTAAGGTTATAACAGGATATAGATCAACTGGGAAAGTGGGCAAGGGAGTGACAAATGGAATTTAACACAGACAAGTGTGAAGTGATGCACTTTGGGAAGTTAAACCAGGGCAGGACATATACAGTGAATGGCAGGGCCCTGGGGAGTGTTGTTAAGCAGAGAGACCTTGGGGTGCAAGTACATAGTTCCCTGAAAGCAGCAACACAGGTAGACAGGGTCGTGGACAAGGCGTATGGCATGCTTGCCTTCATTGGCCGAGGCATTGAGTACAAGAATTGGGACGTCATGTTACAGTTGTACATAACGTTGGTTCGGCCACACTTGGAGTATTGTGTGCAGTTCTGGTTGCTGCACTACAGGAAAGATGTGATTAAGCTAGAGAGGATGCAGAAAAGATTCACAAGGATGTTGCCTGGTTTGGAGGCCTTGAGTTATAAAGAGAAATTGGATAGGCTGGATCTGTTTTCCCTGGAGTGAAGGAGGCTGAGAGGGGACATGATAGAGGTATATAAAAATTATGATAGGGTAGATAGCCAGAGTCTGTTTCCCATGGTAGGGGTGACAAAAACTAGAGGGCTTAGATTTAAGGTGAGAGGGAAGAGGTTTAAAGGGGATCAAAGGGGTAAATTTTTTGCACAAAGAATAGTGGCTATCTGGAATGAGCTGACAGAGGAGGTGGTGGAGGCAGAAACAGTAGCAACATTTAGGATGCATCTGGACAGGTACTTGAATGAGCAAGGCATAGAGGGATATGGAATAAATGCAGGCAGTTGGGATTAGTATAGATAGGCATTCTGGTCGGCATGGACGCGGTGGGCCGAAGGGCCTGTTTCTATGCTGTAGGACTCTATGACTCTATAATATGGGAGAAAGCAATTCTGGGGGTTATTTTTAATTGAGAATGTACCATTGTTCCAAATCAGCTAATAATCTGGGTTTGTTCCATGACAACACAGAATATATAAAGAAATGTGCTTAATTTTAAACTCAGCTTTCATATTGCCAATTGTCTTAACTACTGCAAGTTGGTATGTTATTAAGCTTAATTTAATAAAAAGAGCATATAAGAATTCCAAACAGAAAGAAACGATAAAACTGATTTACAGGTAAAGGTTTAGCAGTAAATTTAGTGGGCTGAATTTTTCCAGCTTGCCGTCGAGATTGGCGGCGAGCTTTAAAAACGGTGTGGTGCACACGCGAGATGTGAGCCGCAGAGCCGCTGCGATATTTTACGCAGCAGCTCAGTTATACATCCGGGGTGCACCACCCACAGGAGAAGGGCCCCCTCAAGCCCACAGGGAAGTCACCTCGCTTTACTGGGCAACCTCCCCGCATAGCAGAGGCCTCACCCCTGCCACTGGTTAAATCCCAGTGGTGGCAGGAAGAGGCACTTAAGTGGCCTAACAGTTGATCTCTGGGCAGGAAGGTCGTCGTCAGCCTATCCCGCCGCCAACAAAATTGCATTATGAGGTGGACCTCTGCCCCCCTCAACCCGTCTTCTGTTGCAATTCTATGGGAACCTCTTCCCCACCAGAACCCGTCTCTGGGGGCTCATAAAACTCAGAGTATTTCCAGCGTTTCTTGTTTTTATTTCAGATTTCCAGCATCCACAGTATTTTGCTTTTATTAACCTATGTGCGAAGATGGAAGATGTGGGTATGGTTCTTAATGAATATTTAGCATTTGTCTCCACAAAAGAGGGGACGATTCAGACATTGTAGTTAAGGAGGAGGAGTGTGAAGTATTGAATGTGATAAACACAGGGAGAGAGGAATTAATAATGGGATTAGCATCCTTGAAAGTGGGTACATCACCAGGGCTGGATGAAATGTATCCCAAGCTGTTAAAAGAAGCCAGGGAGGAAATAGCAGAAGGTCTGACCATTATTTCCCACTCCTCACTGGATACAGGTGTGGTGATGGAGGATTGGAGGTCTGTTAACATTGTACCTTTGTTTAAAAAGGGAACGAGGGATAGACTGAATAATTGAAGGCCTGTCAGTCTAACCTTGGTAGTGGGCAAATTATTGGAATCAATTCTGAGCGGCAGGATAAACTGTCACTTAGAAAGGCATGGATTAATCAAAGATACTGAGCATGGATTTGCCTAACTTGATTGAATTTTTTGATGAAGTAACAAAGAGGATTGATGAGGGTAGTGCAGTTGATGTGGTCTACATGGACGTTAGCAAGGCTTTTGACAAGGTCCCACATGGCAAACTAGTTAAAAAAATGAAAGCCCATGGGATCCAGGGGAATGTAGCAAGCTGAATACAAAATTGGCTCAGTGGCAGGAAACAAAAAGTTATTGTGGATGGGTGTTTTTGTGACTGGAAGGCTGTTTCCAGTGGGGTTCTGCAGGGCTCAATACTTAGTCCCCTGTTTTTTGTGGTATATATTAATGATTTGGATTTAAATATAGGGGGAATGATCAAGAAGTTTACAGACAATGCAATATCCAAGATTTGGCCGTGTAGTTGATAGCGAGGAGAATAGCTGAAGACTGTATGCAGATATCAATGGACTGGTCAGGTGGGCAGAAAAGTAGCAAATGTAATTTAACCCAGAGAAGTGTGAGGTGATGCATTTGGGGAGGTCAAACAAGGCAAAGGAATACACGATTAATGGGAAATTACTGAGAAGTGTAGAGGAGGTGAGGGACCTTGGAGTGAATGTCCACAGATTCCTGAAAGTAGCAGGATAGGTCGGTAACGTGGTTAAGAAGGCATATGGAATCCTTTCCTTTATTAGCCGAGGCATAGAATATAAGAGCAGCGAGGTTATGCTGGAACGATATAAAACATTATTTGGGCTACAACTTGTGTACTGTGTGCAGTTCTGGTCACCTCATTACAGAAAGGATGTAGTTGCATTTGAGAGGGTACAGAGGAGATTTACAAGGATGTTGCCGGGACTGGAAAATTGCAGCTATGAGGAAAGATTGGATAGGCTGGGGTTTTTCTCCTTGCAACAGAGAAGGCAGGGGAGATTAGATTGAGATGCACAAAATTTTGAGGGGCCTGGATAGACTGGATGGGAAGGGCCTATTTGCCTTAGCAGAGAGGTCACTGACAAGGGGGTATAGATTTAAAGTGATTGATAGAAGGATTAGAGGAGAGATGAGGAAAACTTTTTTTACCCAGAGGGTGGTGGGGGTCTGGAACTCACTGCCTGAAAGGGTGGTAGAGGCAGAAAATCTCATCTCATGTAAAAGGGGCTTGGATGTGTGCCTAAAGTGCCGTAACCTGCGGGGCTACAGACCAAATGCTGGAAAGTGGGATTAGGTTATGTGGCTGTTTTGTTTTTCTTTGGACGGCGCAGAAACGATGGGCCATGTGGCCACTTTCTATGCCGTAAACGTTCTATGATTCTAATATCCAAAGAATGCGTGGGTTTTTATTATAACTTACCTGCAAGATATATAATAATCATATATACAGCTACTGCAGGAACCACACCAACACACATCATACTCTGTCGGGCTACACCCACTACTCCCTGGTCATATGTGAGGCAACATCACTTCCTCCGGTGATCTTCACTTACAGTCTCTCAAGGTGGTTCCACAAGAGTAACCTCTCAGCACAAGTACTGTGAAAAAAAACATTTCCTCCAAGCAGGTATTAAAGCAGTCTTGAATATTGAATACTTATTGTGCTGCTTTAACTGGTGAATTCCAGGAAGCCAAGGGCCCATGGACCCAAAGTTGAAGTAGAAACCCCATGTCAATATTGCTTTAATTGAGTAATTACTTTTCTTAAGTGGAAACCTGTCTTTCCTGAGTGAGTTGTTCACATGCAACACCACGCACTGCAGTGAAATATGTAAGTCAGGGGGTTGGAGCTGGCTTCCTGACACACTGTCAATTTTGCTGGTTTAAAATCTCCCCCATTCACATCAAATCCGCGAGCTCCTGCAGATTAAAATTTAGCCGTATATCTTTCTTTAAGTAGTAGGTGAAATAAAGGAGAAAATATTTAGGTCCATCTGTGTACTTTTTAATATCTAGGAGGACATTTAAATTAATGTGAAAATATTTGAAATGAGCACAATGAATTGTAAGGGATTAGAATTTTGCTTTAATCTTCGCTACGGCTTTTAAGTTGATTTGAGTTTACATATCGCATTCCCGATTTAAAGCACAATGCTTCCTTGTATCGAAATCAATTTAAATGGGAAAATTAAAAATAGCTGCAAGATAACTGACTGGAGGGGGGGAAGTGGAAGGGAATCAGAATTAAAAAAGGGTCAGCCGCATTTTTATTTGTAAATACATCATGATCTATACTCCAGTGCAATATGCCTGTTCCATTCTCTTTATGCCCTTGATCAAGCACATTGCCTTCACTGAATCATGCATCTAACAAGCTGTATAGAGTTTCCAATTTGCCATCCAAGTGAAGGCTCATACAATTACCAGCAGAGGATAGTTCACCTTCCAGACAGCGGCATGAGACATTAATGCCTGTGATTTCCAGGAAACACATTTTTCCTTTTTGTTGTTGGCCATTTGAAATTGTTTTTGAGGGTTTAGATACAGTGGGCCGGATTTTACCAGCCCCCTAACATCAGAGGTCGTGGCAGGGGTGCCCAAAAAAATGCCTGTGGGACAGGCCCACCATGCTCCCCGACACCGGGAAGTGCCCGCCCCATATTACCGGCAGCAACGAGACTTTGTGGCGGCCGCTCCCCCCCCCCCCCCCGCCACTCGGTGATGGGAGCCGAATCTACATACGTAAAGCGCTACTTATCTTGCCTGTTTAGCCATCCTGCTGTCACTTTGAAAACAGTTTCACATTTTCAGCTGAATAGCTGTGTCTCATGTGCCTTCCCATTCCTGACTGATAAAAGCCGCAGGACAGAAGTTGCAGTACTCGGAGCCTGTGAAGGTTAGTGTGGTGAGACAGGGGCAAATTTTTGCATACGTGTAGGGAGGTGGGAGAGGGGATGGTATTACTGGGGGCACAACTCTGCATTTTTTTTTATTTGTTCATGGGATGTGGGCATCGCTGGCTCGGCCAGCATTTATTTCCCATCCCTAATTGCCCTTGAGAAGGTGGTGGTGAGCTGCCTTCTTGAACTGCTGCAGTCCATGTGAGGTAGGTACACCCACAGTGCTGTTAGGAAGGGAGTTCCAGGATTTTGACCCAGCAACAGTGAAGGAACGGCGCAGTCAGGATGGTGTGCGGTTTGGAGGGGAACTTGCAGGTGCTGGTGTTCCCATGCATTTGCTGCCCTTGTCCTTCTAGATGGTAGCTGTTGCGGGTTTGGAAGATGCTGTCTAAGGAGCCTTGGTGCGTTGCTGCAGTGCATCTTGAAGATGGTACACAGTGCCACTGTGCATTGGTGGTGGAGCAAGTGAATATTTGTGGATGGGCTGCCAATGAAGCGGGCTGCTTTGTCCTGGATGGTGTTGAGCTTCTTGAGTGTTGTTTGAGCTGCACTCATCCAGGCAAGTGCAGAGTATTCCATCACACTCCTGATTTGTGCCTTATAGTGGACAGGCTTTGGGAAGTCAGGAGGTCAGTTACTCGCTGCAAGATTCTTCGCCTCTGACCTGCTCTTGTAGCCATGGTATTTATATGCTACTCAAGTTCAGTTTCTGGTCAATGGTAACCCCCAGGATGTTGATAGTGGGGGATTCAGCGATGGTAATGCTGTTGAATGTCAAGGGGAGATGGTTAGATTCTCTTTTGTTAGGGATGGTCATTGCCTGGCACTTGTGTGGCGTGAATGTTACTTGCCACTTATCAGCCCAAGCCCAGATATTGTCCAGGTCTTACTGCGTTTCTACACGGACTGCTTCAGTATCGGAGGAGTCGCGACTGGTGCTGAAAATTCTGCAATCATCAGCGAACATCCTCACTTCTGACCTTATGAGAGAAGGAAGGTCATTGATGAAGCAGTTGAAGATGGTTGGGCCTAGGACTGAGGAACTCCTGCAATGATGTCCTGGAGCTGAAATGATTGACCTCCAACAACCGCAGCCATCTTCCTTTGCGCTAGGTACGACTCCAACCAGTGGAGTGTTTTCCCCCGATTCCCATTGACTCCAATTTTGCTCGGGCTCCTTGATGCCATAATAGGTCAAATGCTGCCTTGATGTCAAGGGCAGTCACTCTCACCTCACCTCTTGAGTTCGGCTCTTTTGTCCATGTTTGAGCCAAGGGTGTAATGAGTTCGGGAGCTGAGTGGCCCTGGCGGAACCCAAACTGAGCGTCACTGAGCAGGTAATTGCCAAGCAAGTGCCGCTTGACAGCACGGCTGACGACCTCTTCCATCACTTTACTGATGATCAAGAGTAGTCTGATGGGGTGGTAATTGGGCGGGTTGGATTTGTCATGCTTTTTCTGCCCAAGCTCCCTGACTTTGACATGGCAGTAGCACACATGTGCCACTCTGTGTGGGTACACCCAGGTTTAAGGGAGCCATGATACAAAGTGCCACTTACTTTTGCAGAGTGAATCAGATCGTTCATTCCCTTGTGGCACTAGCCAGTCATGCCGGATGGCTACATGGCTACTGACCTCCTCTGCCACCTCCAGCCAGACTGCCTTGGTCAGGTGGGAGGCCCTCAGAGGACCTGCCATCTTGCCTGCACAGCCTGGAGGAGAGTGAGCAGGGCGGCATCGCTGAATCGTGGGGCTACCCCGGAACGCACCTCTGCCATCTTCGTATTTTGATGCTGTTCTTGAACTTAACTGGTCAATGCACTGTCTGAAGAATTGAAGCTGCAGCTCACGGTTGTTGCATCAATAGATTTAAGTGAACAGGGCTGGAATCCCTTTAAATAGGGCCCCAGCCCCTGCTCCTCATGTGACCTGACGCTGAGCACAGTGCCGGAAATCCCACCCCTCCACATCATTTTGGGAGGGCAGTGCGTCGTATTTATGATGATGAGTTGCCGTGCTGAATATCGTGGCAGCTCTGCGATGGGCAGTACGCATGGGCGACCTGCCATTTTTAAAGCACGCTGCCGAGATCGGCGTTGCAACAGTAAAATTCAGCCCATTTTCTAATTATAATTTAATGTTTGATATTCGCATTCCTGCATTTGTAAAAGAAAATAGAAATGCATTTGTTCCCGAATAAAACTATTGCTCCCAGAACACTAAATTCTTTAGGTTTCATGATGGTACTATCATGCAGGTCACTCAGCTTCAGCACACTATCTGTTACTTGAACATCCCCCTTGGAATTTCAGTGTCTTTTTATTAAAAACAAAATGAATTTCTGTGCATAGGAATTAAATTTCAACGAGTGTCACCATTAGCTCCAGCTTTAAAAATCAATTAAAATGGTTTACTGCCAGAGAAAATCAGTTTCAGGCAACATAACAGCTACTGCAGCATAGGGAAATCACATAAGTTAATTACCCACAAGTGATATGCAGTTCACATGTTTTGAAATGTGAAATGTCATTATTCAATTGAGTTTAAACTCCAGGTTGGCCTTTATACAGAAAAAAAATAGCTATGATTTCCTCTGGTTTGAATCTTGCATTAACAGCTCCATCTTTGTTGTCCCAAAGGAAGAATATTGTGAAAAAAATCCATAGTTTAGTAAGCAATGCAGTAATCAAGGAAAAATGGTTGCATAGATGGATATTCAAAGAAGAGAAAGCAGGGAATAGGAGTAAATGAATGTTTTTTTCATGACTAGGCAAGATGTTGCGAATAATATGCCCGAGTGATTTGTGTTGGCATCTGTTTTGCTCTCCATATATATAAATGATTTGGACACAATCATAGATGGAAACTATAAAACTGTGGAGCAAAGCAAACTAAGGATAAAAGACTGCAGCGGGTGCTTAGATAGGTAAGAGGAATGCACAAATATCCAGATATGCAATTCAATAAAGATAAATGTGAAAGTACAATTTGGGGAAAAGAAAACAGAAATTATAAATGTACCTTGAAAGATAAAATGCTCAACCGAGTGGAGCAACAGAGAGATCTAGGCGGTACAGATAAAGTATGATAACATAGTGGCTATGTTACTGGATGAGAAATCCAGAAGCTTGGACTAATTTTTATTTTTATTTAGAGATACAGCACTGAAACACGACCTTCGGCCCACCGAGTCTATGCCGACCCTCAACCACCCATTTAAACTAATCCTACATTAATCCCATATTCCTACCACACCCCCACCTATATTCCCCTACCACCTACCTATACTAGGGGCAATTTATAATGGCCAATTTACCTATCAACCTGCAGGTCTTTGGTGGTGGGAGGAAACCGGAGTACCCGGCGAAAACCCACGCGGTCACAGGGAGAACTTGCAAACTCCACACAGGCAGTACCCAGAATTGAACCCGGGTCGCTGGAGCTGTGAGGCTGCGGTGCTAACCACTGCGCCACTGTGCCACTAATGATCTGGCGACATGGGTTCAAATCCCACCGTAGCAGCTGGGGAATTTAAGTTCAGCTAATTAAATAAAGCTGACATCCAAAAAAAAAAATGAGTAATGGTGACAGTAAAATTATAGGATTGTTGTAAAAACCTGTCTATTGCACTAATGTACTTTATGGAAGGAAACTTGTCTATATGGCACTCCAGAACCACAGCAACATGGTTTGACTCGTAGCTGCCCTAGTGAGCCATTCAGTTGCATCAAACTGCTACGCAAAGTTACTATAAGAATAAAGCTGATGGATTACCCAGCATTGCCCTAGCAATTGAATTCAGACACAACAAAGGCATTCCCAGCCTAGTCGACCCTTCTCACTATCATCTGGCATCTGATTGCTTTAAGAGTGATGTCCCTTTAAAAACTCAGTATGCAAATGAGCTAAGTACCAGGATGTACTCATGTGACAAGAAGCCAGAGTCAGTCTTCACTGTAATACCCTGGACAAAGGTTCTGTATATAGTTTGCTCTGAATTGTGTGTATCAGTTTAGCTGTTAATAAAACTTCTAGAGATCTTCAAGGAACTGGAATCCATGTACCTCATTGTATTGCTTAAGAAAACACAAAGAAACCTATGATATGGTGGTAGCAGTGGAGAAAAGACAAGATATAAGCTTGAAGACCACTAGTAAAACAGCAAACAAATGAAGAAACTTTAAAACAAGTACCTGAAAGGAGTGAAAGAAAGCTACATACCTTAGAAAGGCCGAGAAAAGCTCCATAGAACAGAAGCGTGGCTGAAAAGCAAGTGATCGGGTGAGTCATTGTGCCGATGATCGAGAACTTTTGGTTCAAAAAAGCCCTTAAAGAGTTTCTCTAAAGGCTCCATGTGAGCAAGAGGAAAAAAAAGGGGGAAAACCCTGAAAAGCGCGTGAACTACAAAAAACAAAGTCTGATCATGAAAAAGGTGCAGACCAGTCAAGCATGAAGAAGATAAATAAATTCTGGAAAAAAAAACAAGAGGAAAACCCTTGTCGAACAGCTATGTACACATACAAGTGAAGTGCTGAAAGAGAAAAAAGCAGAGAACACTGTGAAGCACCTGTTACACTCCATCAAAGCAGCTAAAAAAAAATTGCTTAAAGGGGGAACAGCGCAGTATCAATACAACAAGTATTAAAACAGGTTTTAAGCCACAAATAGAAAACACAGTGCTGAAGGCACACACAGACCTGAAACAGGTTAAATATAGAGCAGGAACGAAAAGAACAGCAGAAGGGTGGATATCAAATTTCCCAGCATGAACTGAAAGGCCATTGATATCCTATCAGAGTTCAAACTTTTTAAACAAATGATGCAGTTATGGTTCATAGACCAAGCGGTTGCAGAACCAGAGAAACAGGCTGTGAATATACTGATAGCAATTGGAAATGAGGAGTTATACAGAATCAATACCGCTGGCTTATCTGAAGAGGACCAGAAAGATCCCATAACAATATGGAAAGTGCTAGAAAATCAGCTTTGGGTAAGAGTGAATTTTAGAATTCAATGCCAGGAATTGATGTCCCATAGGCAACAGCCACAGGAATCAGTAGATTTATCAGTATAGGCCGTAGTAAAGACAACGAATGCGATTTTTCAGAAACTGATCTGTCAGAGCGAATATTGGAGCTGGTGATTGTCTCACCACCTACTGAAGCATTTCAAAAAGAGCTCTTGGGAGAAAATGAAAGTTCACAGCATTAATGCGCTACTTGAAGATGGCAAGCAATATGAATCCATTGTAGCTCAACAACAGCATTTGCAAGCACTAAGTGCAGCTGACAATATCAATACTGTAACCAGGTCAGAAAAAGCAAGAAAGCTGGTGTGTTTGTCCCACTCACCATGAAGCTGTCCTGCATTTCAAGATCGATGCAAGGCATGTGGTGCAAAAGGGCACTGGACCCAGCTATGTGAGAAATCTGGCTCTATAGACACAGCCAGAAGTCACCATAGGACACAAAAAAACAGAAGACAGGTGCAGCAACATGGCAACAGCAGCAAGCAGAGCACCAGAGACCTGCATAAACGCAAGCCGATACATGATGTCCACAGTGAAATAGACCTGAGACAAGACTCAGAGTGGAGAGATTCTCAGCCAGGAGATGAGCAGGTGTTTCACATTGTGAACCTGATACATTGGCCTGGATTTTACATTGCCACCGCTGAAATCGGTAGTAGCTGTAAACTATGACGGTCCGCATGCATGGACCACTCATCACAGAGCCGCCACTATATTAAACGCAGTGGCTCATTTAAATGGCTGGGGTGGACACCACCCCCCCTCCCCCGATGATGTGAGGCACCGATGCCATTTTTAAAGGGCTTCAAGCCCTTCCATTTCGTTTACATATTTCAAGAGATAGACATTGTAAATTTAATTTTAAAAATGTCAGTCAAGATCTGTTTCAGCAGCATATGGACAGAATTATAGAAAACGTGCCTAGACATATGTGCATTACCGATGATATTGCAGTAATTGGCACAACCAAAGAAGAGCATAATTGAAATCTTCATTCACTGATGGCACTAGCCCATTGCGAAGGGCTCATTTTTAACAGCATGAAGTGCCAGGTGAATGTAAATCAGATCCATTCTTTTGGCTCCATCTATTCAGGTTAGAAATCTGTCCAGACCCAGGCAAAGTCGAAGATGCAAGGCATATGCCTACTCCACAAGACAAAGAAGATCTATAGTGATGTCTTGACACCATACATTCCAAATTTTTCTGACAAAGCATTATCACTGAGAGAGCTCTTAAAGAAAGACATACCATATGCATGACAGCAGGACCATCAGCATATGTTTGAGTTTCTCAAACAAGCATTGTCAGCAGAAACCTGTACCCTGCAGTACTATGATCCAAGAAAAAAAACAATCCTGGAAGTCGATGCCTCACTGAAGCGGCTAGGAGCGTGCATCCTGCAGGATGGCAAAGCAATTGCATTCAGATCGAAAAGTTTATCCTCAGCACAATCCAATTATTCAAACATAGAGTGTGAAAGACTTGCTCTGATGTTTGAGATCACAAGATTCCACACCAGGTCACTGTGGAAACCGACCACAAACCACTGGAGATGATCTGGCGCAAACCATTGACAAGCGCACCACCTCAACTACAGCAGCTCTTAGTGAAAGCACAGGGGTATGACTTTGACATCTGCTACAAATCAGGTACCAAAATGGTCACCTTGGATATGCTGAGCAGATTGCCAAATAAATCCAAACAAGAATGAAGAAGTCCTATTGGATCTACAAGTGGACAGCATGGACATCGGAGGGGTAAGATGTGCTCAAAATCGAAAGCTTTTAGCAGAGCTTTAAGAAGCACATCAAAAGGATAGTTGGAGACCAGAGAGAGGGGGAGAGCATGGCAGGAGCAGAGTTTTAAAAAGTACACCAAAAGGACAGTCAGAGACCAGAGAGAGAGAGAAAGAAAGAGAGAAAGAGAACAAGGCAGGAGCAGAGCAGGGGAAAAATTGAAAAGTGACATCAGAGTTATATCACAGTCAACAGAGAGAGCAGGGAAACAGAAAGCAGCTGGGGTGAGTATACTGGTAAACTTTTAATTTATCTTAATCTCAATCAGTCAAATATAAAATAAGACTTGATCAATTAAGTGTTGTATAAACTAAAAACTAAAGTGGATTTTATAATTTATAATAGAGTGAAAGAGAGAGACCAGCAAGGAGTGTATTCGCTCAAATTCGCCCAATTTAATACAGAAGCTGTATTAAGTATTATTAGCATTTATCAGTATTTGTAAGGTTTACTAATAGTAGTAATGTTTATTAGAATTGGCAAACTTTATTAGCATTGGTCAGGTCTATTACCAGGAGGAAGGTCTACATATCTGTGTAATTGAGAAAAGTAGAACTTTAGAACAAGTGAGTAACTGGTGAGTATTTTTTTTTGTTTGAGGTTTATTTTAGCTAGTGAACTGTATTGATTTTTTAGCAGGATTCATCAGTAGTCCCACCGAATGAATGCTAACGAGGGCCCATTCCTCAAAACTTTGTGGGCATTGCTCCATAGAAAATATAGCATAACTAAAATGAATTAGAAGACTTTCTATATTTCTGTTGGGATACTCTGTGATTATCCAATTTAAATTTTCAGGCACTCTAAAACTGGATGATCTGATTCAAAACATAGCAGAATTTCTGCGGGCATTACTCCATGGAAAATTGAGCATAACTAAAATAAATTTAAAAATGTTCTTGGTTCCTCCATCTTTTAATTGCTTGCTAATGGGTTTGACTTTACATATGCCCTTTATCTTCACTTTGGAATACCTGGAAGATCAATGATCCTCGTGGACTAGCTGATTGCAAGTGAAATTTAAACAAATCAAATTTTGAAGTAATTTAGTTTTACACTTTAGTTTCAGACTAGTTGAGGGTTGTGTAGGTGTGTGCATGCTTGTATGATGAAACTGCTCCCTTCCTGTGAATCACTGATTTGCCATGTTACTGTATATAGTAAATAAGATGTAGAGTTGAAAAATTACTTCACTGCCAAAAATAACGTTCCTGCTGCAGAAAATCTTCTATTAATTGGAAACAAAAGCAAACAGATGCTGGAAATCTGAAATAAAAACAGAAAATGCTGGAAATACTCAATAGGTCTGGCAGCATCTGTGTAAAGAGAAAGAGAATTAACATTTCAGGTCTGTGAGCTATCATTTATTAACCTTACCATTTTCAAAACCAAAAATGAAATTCAACAAGAATAATTATAATTAAAATGTGTAGCATAAAAATTAACTCTAATTTCTTGTCTCATTCTGACAAGATAAAATAAGAATTTATTTTTTAACTTGGATCTTCTCCCTATTTCTTCTCTAATTTCTATTCTCTTCTTGTTGGTTTGACTACTGCTCAAAATTGTTCCCCACGTGCCCTCCACTATTTTGTGCAAAGGCTATTTTTCATGTGCCCAGTCAAAGATTGTCTGGAAAGTATTCAACTGTGGATGATGTCACAGCCTGATCCTGTCCCAATCTAGTGTCCGCAAATTCACACTTTCAAACAGGAGTTGCAAAACAGTGATTTGGACTAAAACCCCTGGCATATTTTCAGGGGCAACCTAATGGCACAAAACACTGTGTTGAGATCGGCTAACTTAGTACGAAGGGCAGTTTCAACCTGGTACCTTCCTGTTCTGTAATATTCAATTCCACGTTAGGCAATACACTTATCATTCCCTTGATATACCACTTTGCAGTATTATGAGATTATAGTTAATATAAAATTACAGGTGCTACGGTCCTGTTAGGGTCTGTTAACTTTTCAAAAGAGCAAGTTGAATTTCCAGTTATTACTGAAAGAATTACGCTACAAGATTTCACATTTTAAACAAAAAACTTTACTGTACAAGAGTTAAACAAAGCAAAACACAACTAACTTAACAATACAATTTGGAAACATATTTTAAATTTAAAATCTTAACAGAACATGAAGATGAATACTTTAAACTCTAAATCTCAACAGAACACTCCTGTTTGACTGTTACTTTCACCCCAAGAGTTCCTCTATACCTTACAGGATCTTGGCGGGTTCTTCACTAATCGTGGGACCCATCCAAAGTGTACCACAGCTCTTAAGAATTCATTTCACTTTTCTTTAATTTCTCAACTGTCCTGAGAATTTGCTGGGAATTCTCCTGCTAGCATCCGCTAGGCAATCCTCCAGTTCTCTTCCAACATCTCCCAAATATGGACTTCCCAGCTTGAACACGGGCCTATGTCAAAGCAGAAACATCTCTGGTTCCCAATGGCCTCTTCTGAGTCAACTGACTTCCAAAAGCTAACTGCTTTCTCTGTGACCAAAAGCTTATCTGAATCCAGCAGCTTTCCAAAAGCCAACTGCTTTTCCAAAAGCCAACTCCTTGTCTGTCAGTAAGCACATGGATCAAAACACCAACAGGCACCCCTGCATCATCTGTCTCCATAGCAATGTGGTACATATAGGATGTCCCAGATATCAATTTAAACTAATTATTTCCAACTCCAAATGTTCTTTTTGTTCTGGGAAATCATATGAATACTTTAAACCCCTGATTAAGGTAGCTGCAGACATACTATCTCCATCAAGAAGTTCAGAGAGGTTCCTACTGTTTAGGATCTTCACACTTCCCTTCATAAACTTAGTAAATAAACATGGGGCACCCTTTGATTTGTAGCCACCCTAGGTTTGTTTACCAGCTCCTCAAACCAGATTGTTCAAAAGTTCAATTTCCAAATTGAAAGTTACCTCTAAAATATTAATTCAATCAGATGATTGCAACATGGGAAAATTCTGCATCATTTTTAAAAAATGTTTTATTCATTCATGGGAATTGGGTGACGCTGGCCAGGCCAGCATTTATTGCCCATTCCTAATTGCCCTTGAGAAGGTGGTGGTGAGCTGCCTTCTTGAACTGCTGCAGTCCATTTGGGGTAAGTGCTGTTAGGAAGGGAGTTCCAGGATTTTGAAATAGTTCCAAGTCAGGATGGTGTGTGACTTGGAGGGGAACTTTCAGGTGGTGGTGTTCCCATGTATTTGCTGCCCTTGTCCTTCTAGTTGGTAGAGGTCGTGGGTTTGGCAGGTGCTGTCTAAGGAGCCTTGGTGCATTGCCGCAGTGCATCTTGTAGATGGTACACACTGCTGCCACTGTGTGTCGGTGATGAAGGGAGTGAATGTTTGTAGATGGTGTGCAAATTAAGCGGGCTGCTTTGTCCTGGATGGTGTCGAGCTTCTTGAGTGTAGCTGGAGCTGCACCCATCCAGGCAAGTGGAGAGTATTCCATCACACTCCTAACTTGTGCCTTGGAGATGGTGGACAGGCTTTGGGGAGTCAGGAGGTGAGTTGTGTGATTGGTAAAAACTTTTCCTTCCTTTTTCATTTATCTAAGTTAAGACTAAGTTAAGCTTAAGATTAAAAATGGCAGGAGATCTCAGACCCGTGTTATGCTCCTCTTGCTCAATGTGGGAGCTCAGGGACACGGCTGATGTCCCTGACTCCTTCACGTGCTGGAAGTGTGTCCAGCTGCAGCTCTTGTTAGACCGCATGACGGCTCTGGAGCTGCGGATGGACTCACTTTGGAGCATCCGCGATGCTGAGGAGGTCGTGGATAGCACGTTTAGCGAATTGGTCACACCGCAGATTAGGATTGCTGAGGGAGAAAGGAAATGGGTGACCAAAATGGGCGGCACAGTGGCGCAGTGGTTAGCACCGCAGCCTCACAGCTCCAGCGACCCGGGTTCAATTCGGGGTACTGCCTGTGTGGATTTTGCAAGTTCTCCCTGTGTCTGTGTGGGTTTTCTCCGGGTGCTCCGGTTTCCTCTCACAGCCAAAAGACTTGCAGGTTGGTAGGTAAATTGGCCATTATAAATTGCCCCTAGTATAGGTAGGTGGTAGGGAAATATAGGGGCAGGTGGGGATGTGGTAGAAATATGGGATTAGTGTAGGATTAGTATAAAGGGGTGGTTGATGGTCGGCACAGACTCGGTGGGCCGAAGGGCCTGTTTCAGTGCTGTATCTCTAAAAACTAAAACTAAAAGGCAGAGAAAGAGCAGGAAGGCAGCGCAGGTGTCCCCTGCGGTCATCTCCCTCCAAAACAGGTATACCGTTTTGGATACTGTTGAGGGAGATGGCTCACCAGGGGAAGGCAGCAGTAGCCAGGTTCATGGCACCGTGGCTGGCTCTGCCTTTCAGAAGGGCGGGAAAAAGAGTGGAAGGGCTATAGTCATAGGGGATTCGATTGTAAGGGGAGTAGATAGGCGGTTCTGTGGTCGAAAATGAGACTCTCGAATGGTATGTTGCCTCCCAGGTGCACGGGTCAGGGATGTCTCAGATCGGCTGCAGAACATTCTGAAGGGGGAGGGTGAACAGCTAGTTGTCGTTGTGCACATAGGCACCAATGATATAGGTAATTTAGGGAGTTAGGAGCCAAGTTAAAAAGTAGGACTTCAGAGGTAGTAATCTCAGGATTGCTACCAGTGCCACGTGCTAGTCAGAGTAGAAATGAAAGAATAGTCAGGATGAATGTGTGGCTTGAGAGATGGTGCAGGAGGGAGGAGTTCAGATTTTTGGGACATTGGGACCGGTTCTCGGGGAGGTGGGACTATTACAAATTGGACGGTCTACACCTGGGCCGGACTGGAACCAATGTCCTTGGGGGTGCTTTTGCTAACGCTGTTGGGGAGGGTTTAAACTAATGTGGCAGGGGGATGGGAACCAAATGAGAAGGTCAGTGGACAGTAAGGAGGTAGTAACTAAAGCCTGTAAGGAACTAGATAATGAAGTCAGCGTGACTAAGGGGAAGAGTAGGCAGGGAGCAGATGATGAACGCAAAGGGACTGGTGGTCTGAGATGCATTTGTTTTAATGCAAGACGTGTAGTAGGTAAGGCAGATGAACTTAGGGCTTGGATTAGTATCTGGGAGTATGATGTTATTGCTATTACTGAGACTTGGTTGAGGGAAGGGAACGATTGGCAACTAAATATCCCAGGATATCGATGCTTCAGGCGGGATAGAGAGGGAGGTAAAAGGGGTGGAGGAGTTGCATTACTGGTCAAAGAGGATATCACAGCTGTGCTGAAGGAGGGCACTATTGAGGACTTGAGCAGTGAGGCAATATGGGCAGAACTCAAAAATAGGAAGGGTGCGGTAACAATGTTGGGGCTGTACTACAGGCCTCCCAACAGCGAGCGTGAGATAGAGGTACATATATGTAAACAGATTATGGAAAGATGTAGGAGCAACAGGGATAGGAGATTTTAATTTTCCCAACATTGATTGGGATTCACTTAGTGTCAGAGGTCTCGATGGAGCAGAATTTGTAAGGAGCATCCAGGAGGGTTTTCTAGAGCAGTATGTAAATAGTCCAACTTGGGAAGGGGCCATACTGGACCTGGTGTTGGGGAATGAGCCCGGCCAGGTGGTTGAAGTTTCAGTAGGGGCCTATTTTGGGAATAGTGATCATAATTCTGTAAGTTTTAGAATACTCATGGACAAAGACGAGAGTGGTCCTAAAGGAAGAGTGCTAAATTGGGGGAAGGCCAACTATACCAAAATTCGGCAGGAGCTGGGGAATGTAGATTGGGAGCAGCTGTTTGAAGATAAATCCACATTTGATATGTGGGAGGCTTTGAAAGAGAGGTTGATTAGCGTGCAGGAGAGACATGTTCCTGTGAAAATGAGAGATAGAAATGGCAAGATTAGGGAACCATGGATGACAGGTGAAATTGTGAAACTAGCTAAGAGGAAAAAGGAAGCATACATAAGGTCTCGGCGGCTGAAGAAAGACGAAGCTTTGGAAGAATATCGGGAATGTAGGACCAATCTGAAATGAGGAATTAAGAGGGCTAAAAGGGGTCATGAAATATCTTTAGCAAACAGGGTTAAGGAAAATCCCAAAGCCTTTTATTCATATATAAGGAGCAAGAGGGTAACTAGAGAAAGGATTGGCCCACTCAAGGACAAAGGAGGAAAATTATGCGTGGAGTCAGAGAAAATGGGTGAGATTCTAAACGAGTACTTTGCATCGGTATTCACCGAGGAGAGGGACATAACGGATGTTGAGGTTAGGGATAGATGTTTGATTACTCTCGGTCAAGTCGGCATAAGGAGGGAGGAAGTGTTGTGTATTCTAAAAGGCATTAAGGTGGACAAGTCCCCAGGTCCAGATGGGATCTATCCCAGGTTACTGAGGGAAGCGAGAGAGGAAATAGCTGGGGCCTTAACAGATATCTTTGCAGCATCCTTAAACACGGGTGAGGTCCCGGAGGACTGGAGAATTGCTAATGTCGTCCCCTTGTTTAAGAAGGGTAGCAGGGATAATCCAGGTAATTATAGCCTGACGTCAGTGGTAGGGAAGCTGCTGGAGAAGATACTGAGGGATAGGATCTATTCCCATTTGGAAGAAAATGGGCTTAACAGTGATAGGCAACATGGTTTTGTGCAGGGAAGGTCATGTCTTACCAACTTAATAGAATTCTTTGAGGAAGTGACAAAGTTGATTGATGAGGGAAGGGCTGTAGATGTCATATACATGGACTTCAGTAAGGCGTTTGATAAGGTTCCCCATGGTAGGTTGATGGAGAAAGTGAAGTCGCATGGGGTCCAGGGTGTACTAGCTAGATGGATAAAGAACTGGCTGGGCAACAGGAGACAGAGAGTAGCAGTGGAAGGGAGTTTCTCAAAATGGAGACATGTGACCAGTGGTGTTCCACAGGGATCCGTGCTGGGACCACTGTTGTTTGTGATATACATAAATGATTTGGAGGAAAGTATAGGTGGTCTGATTAGCAAGTTTGCAGACGACACTAAGATTGATGGAGTGGCAGATAGTGAACGGGACTGTCAGAGAATACAGCAGAATATAGATAGATTGGAGAGTTGGGCAGAGAAATGGCAGATGGAGTTCAATCCGGGCAAATGCGAGGTGATGCATTTTGGAAGATCCAATTCAAGAGTGAACAATACAATAAATGGAAAAGTCCTGGGGAAAATTGATGTACAGAGAGATTTGGGTGTTCAGGTCCATTGTTCCCTGAAGGTGGCAACGCAGGTCAATAGAGTGGTCAAGAAGGCATACGGCATGCGTTCCTTCATCAGACGGGGTATTGAGTACAAGAGTTGGCAGGTCATGTTACAGTTGTATAAGACTTTGGTTCGACCACATTTGGAAAACTGCGTGCAGTTCTGGTCGCCACATTACCAAAAGGATGTAGATGCTTTGGAGAAAGTGCAGAGGGGGTTCACCAGGATGTTGCCTGGTATGGAGGGCGCAAGCTATGAAGAGAGGTTGAGTAGATTAGGATTATTTTCATTAGAAAGACGGAGGTTGAAGGGGTACCTGATTGAGGTACAAAATCATGAGAGGTATAGACAGGGTGGATCGCAAGAAGCTTTTTCCCAGAGTGGGGGATTCAATTACTAGGGTTCACGAGTTCAAAGTGAGAGGGGAAAAGTTTAGGGGGGATATGCGTGGAAAGTTCTTTACGCAGAGGGTGGTGGGTGCCTGGAACGCGTTGCCAGCGGAGGTGGTAGACGCGGGCACGATAGCGTCTTTTAAGATGTATCTAGACAGATAAATGAATGGGCAGGAAGCAAAGAGATACAGACCCTTAGAAAATAGGCGACAGGTTTAGATAGAGGATCTGGATCGGCGCAGGCTTGGAGGGCCGAAGGGCCTGTTCCTGTGCTGTAATTTTCTTTGTTCTTTGTTCTTTGAGTTGCTCGCCTCAGGATTCCTAGCCTCTGACCTGCTCTTGTAGCCACGGTATTTATATGGCTACTCCAGTTCAATTTCTGGTTAATGGTAACCCCTAGGATGTTGATAGTGGGGGATTCAGCGATGGTAATGCTTTTGAATGTCAAGGGGAGATGGTTAGTTTCTCTCTTGTTGGAGATGGTCATTGCCTGGCACTTGTGTGGCGCGAATGTTACTTGCCACTTATCAGCCCAGTCTGGTTATTGTCCAGGTCTTGCTACATTTCTACACGGTCTGCTTCAGTATCTGAGGAGTCACAAATGGTGCTGAACATTGTGCAATCATCCGCGAACATTCCCACTTCTGACCTTATGATTGAAGGAAGGTCATTGATGAAGCAGCTGACGATGGTTGGGCCTAGGACACTACCCTGAGGAACTCCTGCAGTGATGTCCTGGAACTCAGATGATTGACCTCCAACAACCACAACCATCTTCCTTTGCTCTAGATATGACTCCAGCCAGCGGAGGGTTTTCCGCCTGATTCCCATTGACCTCAGTTTTGCTAGGGCTCTTTGATGCCATACTCGGTCAAATGCTGCCTTGATGTCAAGGGCAGTCACTCTCACCTCACCTCTTGAGTTCAGGCCTTTTGTCCATGTTTGAACCAAGGCTGTAATGAGGTCAGGAGCTGAGTGGCCCTGGCGGAACCCAAACTGAGCGTCACTGAGCAGGTTATTGCTAAGCAAGTGCCGCTTGATGGCACTGTTGATGACACCTTCCATCACTTTACTGATGATAGAGAGTAGGCTGATGGGGTGGTAATTGGCCGGTTGGATTTGCTTTTTGTGTACAGGACATACCTGGGCAATTTTCCACATTGCAGGGTAGATGCCAGTGTTGCAGCTGTACTGGAACAGCTTGGCTAGGGGCGCGGCAACTTCTGGAGCACAGGTCTTCAGTACTATTGCCGGAATATTGTCAGGGCCCATAGCTTTTGCAGTATCCAGTGCCTTCAGTCGTTTCTTGATATCACGCGGAGTGAATCGAATTGGCTGAAGTCTGGCATCTGTGATGCTGGGGACCTCAGGAGGAGGACGAGATGGATCATCAACCCAGCAGTTCTGGCTGAAGATTGTTGCAAATGCTTCAGCCTTATCTTTCGCACTGATGTGCTGGGCTCCCCCATCATTGAGGATGGGGATATTTGTGGAGCCACCTCCTCCAGTTAGTTGTTTAATTGTCCACCACCATTCACAGCTGGATGTGGCAAGACTGCAGAGCTTAGATCTGATCCGTTGGTTATGGGATCGCTTAGCTCTGTCTATCGCATGCTGCTTACCATCATATTATACACATGAGATTGGTAAAAAGAACTCTTCTGAGTTCTCTCTGTCATAATTTATAAATAAAACCAATGGGAAAACATGAGTTGATAGTGTAGTTATTATCAGGCAACATGGAAGATTTGTTCATTGACACTGCAGATGACGGATTGCAGGAAAGGCTCCAGCGATTACAAAATGCTTTGTCTTTTGCAAGAAATAGATGGTTAAATTGCAAGCTTATTCTCTGAATATTAATAAAGAGTCATGTTTAGAGATGTGCTGACCTAAAAGAGTTGTCTTTCGTTGGCTGATGCTTCATTACCTTGCAATGTAATAGAGTTTTTTCACCTGCTGCGTCATACCCATAGACATGTGACAAACCTTTCAAATGGAAAGTTTTGCAAGTGGTGCTCAGCTAAATTGGCTAAGTAATTCACACAATGATGTTGTTGATGTATTACCCTGCAGAAATAACTAAACAGCTGCATAAGCCCATGAAAGATTGATGTTGTCACCATTACAAAATGTGATGGATAGTTCAAACCAACACTTAATTGGCAATCAATATTTAATTGTTCCTTACAATTTGAACTATTTGCAAATTCTTTCTCAAGTAAAGCAGGGATATAAGAAACAAAAATTGAGATAGGTTGTTTACCAGCCAAGGATTTGCCCACATTCTTTTTGTCATACTGTTCAATTGTCAGTGTTGTTAATCTGCAACTTTCTATTTGATTCTCCAAGCCTTAAGCATCTACAGGTCAATAAAATCTTCTGTGCAGCACATTTATGATCCAGAATTTGCAGATTTTAAAGTTTCAAAATTTTAAAGTATTCTTTCATTTTATTTTAATCTGCTACAACTCAATACAATCATAATTGCTACAAATATTTGTTTGAATTGAGACAAGACATATTTGCATCATATTTCACAAACAAATATGACAACCTGGTCACCCACCCATTTGTGTCATGCAACTCTTTTGCAGCATGCTTTAATGGAGGGGGCAGCGGTCGCATTGACATAGCATGTAACACAGCATGGGCAGTGAAGTTTTTATCCATTTAGATTAAATGCTAGTTAATATCCCTGTAAAGGAATGCTCAAAAATCCCATCCTTGATATTCCTGTGCAAGTAATGAAAAGAAAAATCAATCTCAAGATAAATATGGATGAGGAAGCATCCAACTATTTCTTAATGATACCAAGGTTTTCATCTTCATTATTCTGCCTCAAAGTTGATCTCATTTTGAGATGGAACACAGTCAATGCATCTCGTAGGAACAGTCATGCGCGATTTAGCCGCTTGAGTCTGTTCTGCCATTCGAAGAGATTATGGCTGATCTGCAAACTCAGTCCAGGGACCTGCCGTTGCTCCATATCCCTCTAAAGCATTGACTAACAAAAATCCATTTGTTGGTTAAAAATCTAGCATTAATTGTCACTTACGAAAGAGAGGTCCAAACTTCTACCACCCTTCGCCTGTAGTGTTTCCTAATGACCTGAAAGGTCTGGCTCTAATTTTTAGAATATTCCCCCTAGTCCTAGACTCCCCAACCAGCAGAAATAGCTTCTTCCTATCAACCTTATCTCTTCCTCTTAAGATCAGATCACAACTTAATCTTCTTAAATTCCAGGGAATAGAACTCCAGTTGTATTCAGTTTGTGTAATCTCTCCACATAACCCTTGGAGTCCAGGTACCATTCTGGTAAATCTATGCTGCACTTCCTCCAGAGCTAATATATTCTTCCTGAGGTGTGGTGGCCAGAACTGCTCACAGCATTCCAGGTGTGGTCTAACCAGGGTTTTTTTTAGCTGAAGTATGACTTCTACCTGCATGTGTTCTATTCATTTCGAATAAAGGCAACATTTCATCAGCTTTTTTGATTGTTTTCTGTACCTATGTCATGAATTTTCATGATCTCTGTACCTGGACCCTCAAGTCTCTTTGGAACTCCACTGACCAGGATTTTATCCTGGTGGCAGGGATCCCAGTGCCGGGCTGGAAGGTTGGGGGAGACCATGTCTCAGCCCTCTGCTGGACCCTGGTTGGGATGTCACCATGGGCAGCCAATTAACTGCCAAAGGTCAGGGACACCGTCCCTTTAAAGAACGAACTCCCACTCCAGAGATGTTGGCTACTTCCAGTATTGCAGTGAACAAGATGTTGGAGAGCCCTGAAGTGCAGGTAGGTGAGGTCGGGATTGCTGGGAACAGTCAGGCATGCCCTGGTGAAGGGTTGGCGGGGGTGTTGGTGAAGGTGAGGGGGTCTTGCATGGGGTTGGCCATCACCACCGGGGGGCCCTCCAGGGGCCATGGATTGCCACCAGAGGAGGGACCCCTATCACTCAGCCCACCAGGGGGCCACCAGGTTTCATCTAGCGGTACCTCCACATAGCGGCAGGCCCATCCGACTTCAATACAATCAGAGCAGAGGCGGGAGTCTTCCCTTAAATGTCCATTAATTAGCCACTTAAGGGCCTCAATTGGCATCCGCCTTCCCCGTCCTGGACAAAATGGCATGGGGCTAAGACAACATCAGACACACCGGATGAAGCCACACCTTGGCATTTTGTGTGCTCCCCCCACCCTCCCGTTCTCATCTCCAAGTCAGGATAAACTCCTACCCACTGTTTCTAGCTTTTCACCATTTAGAACATACTCTGTTCTATCCTTTATAGGTCCAAAGTAGATGACCTTACATTTGCTTATACTGAAATCTATTTGCCACAGTTTTGCCCATTCACTTCACCTCTTTGTAATTTGATTCTTCCACCTACACTGTTTACAATCCCGCCCAGGGAACCAAACCTTTCTGCAATGCATTTGTCAGCAGCTTTTTAATGCAGGCACTGCATTACCATCTGACTTGTGGTTTCCAGCTTAATTATCATGAGCAGGTGAGAAGATGACCCTTTTGTGTCTATTTCAGCTGACCTATTAAAGGGACACTGCGGTACTGATAGCAGAAGGATTGTTTAGGTGTTCAAACAGAAAGAAATTGCAGCAGTGGATTCCCAACATAGCAAGCTGTGCATCGCTTTACAGATGCCTTCCCAGACGTGATGCTGTGATCTGTAAAGGCCCGCAGGGAGAAGTTCTCCCCTGCTGATGGAAGGAAGAAGTCTGCCTCAGAGAACAAGAAGGTGCAGCTGGAGATTTCAGAGGACGTTAACAGCAGGAGTGTGGTGCCTCATTCTTGGATAGAGTGCCAGAAGAGGTTTACTGACCTAGTTCGGAAATGTGAGTGCAATGGCACAATCAAGTACATGTGTGCCTTTTGTGTCTAACCCCAATCCTTCATAATCTGCTTTCCCAAGCATAGTCCTGCATATCACTACTTGAACCAACTTACCTTGCAGGTGCACCTATTCCTCTCTGCCTATGCACCTCTAACAGAACTATCTGACAATCCACCATTGACCCTCACCCTCATCTTAATGCAATGTCACGCCTAACCTGAGAGTGACTCTCAACAAATATTGTCCATCCATCCACTCAACACATTTTATGACTCTCACTCATAGATCGCTTCTCTTCCTCCTTGCAGGAGAAGAGAGCACAGAGCAGCAGAGTGAGGCAGATATCTGGAGTTGACCCACTAGCCATCACTGTACTAATAGTTGAAGAGGAGGAACTTCTGGAGATAATCTGCGTCTCAGCATGCCTGGCCATCAGAGATTAAATTCACACAGCCACATGGCATACAACACTCACTCAATGTCAACTGGTGCCCAAAAATAAATACATAAGGCGTTATACTTTGAGTGTCAAGACCTTTAACTCTCATTAAACGTTGAAGGCTTCTGCATATAACAAGTAAATATCAGCCAGTGAAACCCAAGTGTTAGTCCATGCATTTTACGTGCTGGCTTACAGTAAGTTCTAAAGGGTGCTCTCCCTGTGCCTGGAGTTGATGTGGGGCAGGCTGTTGCCTTTCTTACTCTGGTGCATGAGATGGCTGTGGCCTGCATGATCAGTTTGCTGAGCTCTACTGAGGCACAGCATATTCAGGGGCATCTGTATCTGTGCAGGGACCGCCTCAGTCATCAGACCAGCATGCAGCATTTGTGTCACTGTCAAAGGGGCTGAGGATACACCTTCATCGATTGAAACACCTTGAGAGGAGCCCCCATTGCCTTCAGCTTGCCCGTCCTCTGCCCTTTCAGGCCCCACATGCACTCCCGTGGTTGCCTGGAGTGGTTCAGCTCCTGGCAACAGGGAGATGCGTGACTGTCCCATCTCACCCACCCACTGCTCCATACATCTCATAGATGAGGCCATGCTATGGAGATCTGTGCGGACTCCTGCACCCACTTGATGCTATGCTCTATGTGTCTCTCCATGAGGGTCGCCAGTCTCTTAATGGAGGACATCATGCGCTCACATGCAAGAGAAATGGCACCACTGAGGGCATAGATGCACTCCATCATTTCTGCATGGGGCTGCACTGCCTTTGGAAACTTCAACAGATGTTTACACATTTCACACTGCTGCTGAAGCATCTGCTGCTTTGCTGATGACACCTGAATATCACTATCTGCATGAAGCTAAGCATCACTGGGCCTCTGCTCACTCTTCCAAGGAGAACTGGCTGCAGCTGTCATTGCCTCTGCGTGTCTGTATAGAACTTACCAGATTGTGCCATCTGTTCTAAACACAAAACGAAGCCCACTGATGTGTGTATATCTGCGCTGGTGGAGGGTGTGCCGGAATGAAGTGACACAGTGCCCTGAGATGGTGTTGCATCCTCTGAGCTTTTCAGTGTAGCAGGAGTGCTGGCCTGTTCCTCATCTGCTGCTGTACCTGCTAGAAAGACATGATTTAAGTGAAAAAGTAGCACTTTCAACCAACCCCTGGCACCTTCCCTTGATCAGTGGCATTAAAGGTCTGTGCAGGTGCCACAGGCCACACATAAGGCTGGATTTTGTGCTGGAGCTGCAGCTCCCGGTGCCAGGCTAAAAAGGTGGCCCAGCGCACCACCCCCCCCACCTCCCCCCTCACCCCCATAGCGATTCTCCAGTCTTTTAACTTCTAAGTTTCACAAGCTGGGATCCCCATCCCTTTAAACTGCTGGCCAATCCTCATAACTAATCCTCTTCTCGGATTCCACTTCCTCTTCATTCCACAATCTCTTCTCATTTACACACTGCAGGTGGTGTAAATGTGCATCTCTTACTTTCCCCCCTCCTCTCAGCACAGCTGCAACTTGTGCTTTTTTCCTTTCAGGTACATAAGAGATATAATGTGCCCAGGCAGTGGATAAATACCATGAAAATGATGAACATACAAATTAGGAACAGGAGTAGGCCACTCAAGCCTGCTCCGCCATTCAATAAGTTCATGGCTGTACTGATTACTCCACATTTCCACCTACGCCCGATAACCTTCTACTTCCTTGCTTATCGAGAATCTATCTACCTGTGCCTTACAAATATTCAAAGACTCTGCTTCCACCGCCTTTTGAGGAAGAGAATTCCAAAGACTCACGACCCTCTGAGAGAAAAAAATGTCTCCTCATCTCTGTCTTAAATGGGAAACTCCTTATTTTTAAACAGTGACCCTGAGTTCTAGATTCTCCCACAAGGGGAAACATCCTTTCCACATCCACCCTGTCAAGACCCCTCGGGATCTTATACGTTTCAATCAAGTTACCTCTTACTCTTCTAAATTCCAGCGGATACAAGCCTAGCCTGTCCAACCTTTCCTCATAAGACAGCCCACCCATTCCAGGTATTAGTCTAGTAAAACCACCTCTGTGCTGCTTCCAACGCACTTACGTCCTTCCTTAAATAAGGAGACCAGTACTGTACACAGTATTCCAGATATGGTCTTACCAATGCCCTGTATAGCTGAAGCATAATCTCCCTACTTTTGTATTCAATTCCCCTTGCGATAAACGATAACATTCTATTAGCTTTCCTAATTATGTGCTGTACCTGCATACTAACCTTTTGCGATTCATGCACTAGAACACCCAGATCCCTCTGAAGACAGAGCATCGCCATTTGATTTCACACTCGTAGCCACCAGCTCAGCTTCACAATCTTAGAGGATAGATTAAAAGCAGAATCTGCACATAGTGGGACACTGGGCATGATTGCACTGCAGCAAGGGCAGGAGACAAGGTGCACACTCTCCACTGCAGAAGACTCAGATGAGGACTTTGATGGGGCAGCCTGCAGCAGAACATTGACAGAATACTTGGTACATTGAGAAGCCAGCTTTAAAGGCTGCATTCAACTCCATGGAGCATGAAGGAGTCCAGCATCCAACTTTGGAACTTTGAGCAGAACTGGTAGCCCATCCTTTCAAGCATGAAAGTCATGGCCAACTCCACTGGTACACTTGTGGACCCAACCATGAAGCAAGTTTGATGGCCAATGTTGCAACTACCACTACAGCACAAGCAGCAGCTCCCAACATCTGAGTGCTGCAGTGGAAGTTCAGACTTTTATGATGTGAGGTCAGCTTGCTGATATGCAAGCTTAGACTGTTGCCATCATGGATGTGGATTGTTGTGTACAAATGGGCTTACAGGGTGCCATAGCAGTCCAGCTATCTGTCCTCCAGTAGATTGCTAGGATTGCTGATGCTCCTCCCCTTGGGAGTAATCATGGTTCCAGGCAGCACGAACCTGCTATCCTTTTTCAAGGTAACATTATTTGTCCTTCCACCAATGCTATTTTGCCTGTGCCCTTGATGTTGCCTGTCAGCCAGCTGGTCCAGATTGTTACCAATAATGCTGAGAGGGTACAGTCCGAAGCTGGGCCTTTTAGGCCCAAAGCTGCTCCTGCAAGGCCATCTGCAGTCTCCTCCACTGAAAGTCAGCAGTTTTCCATCAGCCATGCTGCAGCATTGGGGTAGTGCTGCATGGGAACATTCAGACAGGCAAAGGCACATGGGAGACAAGCACTAAAGCAATGCACAAAAGTGATTACTTAGTACATTTGCATGCAATATGGCATGATTTTGTTTATAAATTTGGTTTTGAATGTTTATTTTGTGTTGCCTTTCATTGTTGCATTGTGGCCAAGCAGATGCTATGATGATCAGTGACAGAGGTATGGTGTGTGACTGTTGGTGAATGAGGAATCAAAGTTGTGGTCACTGGTATTGCACTTAAATTAGTTCTTTACAGACAGACAAGGCAGAAAGGGGCTGCCGGTATTACCTCCTCCCTTCCACTTCCTCCTCCGTCTCCTCTACCTCATGTTCCTGCTTCACACCTGCTCACTGTAAAACTGGTGGCAAGGGTTGTCCCCTCATGATGGCGAGGTTGTGCAGCATGCAGCAGGCCACCACGAATTTTGACACATACTGTGACAATTACTGCAAGGCGGCTCATGAGTGTTTCAGGCAGCATAAGAGTTTTTTCAGCATGTCAATGGCCTGCTCTGTCACATTTTGTGTCATTGCTTAACTTTCACTGTGTGCTTGATACACATGTGTGTAATTGCACAGTAGAGTGTTACGATCAAGTGAGGAGGGGTCAAAAGGCTTCCCTCTTTTCCCTCTCCTTGTTAGACCACAACAGGTTTAATTCTTTCTTAAAGTGGATGTATTGGCCAATTCAGTCGGTGTTTGATTACTGGTGTTTGATTACTCACTTGCTATGATCATAACAAGAACCAAATAGACAGGTTTTCTTGAGTTCAACAAAGAAAGAGGTTAGATAATAAACTACGTGCCAATTTTCACACGCATGCACTCACCAGAGATTCTCTGTAACAAATAGGTTACAGAGTGGAGGAAGGGTAGATTGGTGGAGCTAGAGTCCATAGAAAAAGAAAGGCATACAGTCTGTGGAGTTTGGTGATTTGGCTGGCTTCTAGCTGAATTCAGTGGTCCTGAGACTTTTACTTTGAAGTGATAGATGACTGATTTGATGGGTCGCTTGGAGACAGTGATGCAGATGATTTCCTCCAAAGGGGTATCTGATTGTAGCCTGAGTATGCAGCAGTGGTCAGTCAGCAAACAGGATTCAAAGTTTGCAAGTTGGAATGGAGAGAGAGAGAGGGATCCCCACTTGGGTCTGCATGTGTCAGTATCCAGATGCTTCTCAACCTGCTGCAGAGAAGCACCAGCTTAAAACCACAGATGGGGCGTGGTGGGGGGGGGGGGGGGTTGGTGGGGGTGGGGATGGTGGTGGCAGGAGCTTGTACATGGCAGTCACCCAGTGATTCAAGCATGGTAGTTAGCAGCGTATTTCTTTTTGCTAAAAAGAACAGGCAGTTCCTTTAAACTCCCTGGGTCTTGGTCCTTGCTGGGATGAGCAGACATGTCGTCTCCACCTCACAGGCCTTGCAATGTAGGGTACAGTGTTGCAAAGTAGGTGACCATCTTAAGCTGCTAGCAAAGTTATCTTTTATTTGTTCCTTTTTAAATTTCTTTTCCAAAATAATAAATTCAGGTCTCCAGTCAGTGAATTAAAGAAAATTATCATTCAACAAAGCATGTTGGCGTGACAAGAACCATGGATCACGTCATCCACAGATACCCCTTGTCACCCATAATCATCCATTGGTTTGCTGTGGTAACTCAAATGCAGCTGGCAGAATAGGCAAAGTAAAGGCATCATGATTGCTGTCATGGTACCGTGCATTGTCCTGCATGATGCCCTGCCTGTGGTTGCAAACCAGGGAGCAGAATCCTTTTCGGTTCCGGTATGTGGCAGAATTGACATGTGGGGCCTGCAAAGTGATGTGTATGCAGTAAATGCCATCCTGCACCATGGAAAAGCCTGCAATCCAAGCAAATCTTCCTCCTCACTCTGCTTGCTAGTTTCTGGGAAGAGAGAGGAAATGTAAGTAGCCGCCTAAATAGAGAGCCTCAGTGACCTCCCTTACGTAACAGTAGAAGGCAAACTGCGAGATATTGGAAACATCTCCAGCTCCAACCTGGGAAGTTTCAGAATCTTAAGGTTTATCGCCACAGTCACCTTCATAGCTATTGGCAACGTGGCCCTGCTCTGTTGTGGCTGCAACAGGTGGCAGATTTCAGTGAGGATGTCCTATTGAAGTGTAGGTGCCTCACACATTAATCCACGCTGAGGTTCAGGTAGGAACTTGCACCCTGAACACCTTGGACAGATGTTGTCTCCTGCTGAGAGCCTTTCTCCCTCTCCTCCTCCACCCCATCTAGAAGCTTGTCCCGTTCTATGTGGCCTCTGCTCATTCTCCTAGTCCTGCCTTAGTCCAAGGGAAATGCCTACTAGTGCACCCATGTCTGGGAGTAAATGATTTTTGCAGATGCAGAAAAGTCCTTCATCACCTGCCACACCACTGACTGTAGATTTTGCAATTTGAAAGATCTATGGAAAGCATCAAACACTTGTATATTCATAGTAACAGCCAGAAGAAATCAACCAGTAACTGAATTGATCCCTTTAACTAGTGCTGGTGCCGATGGGTTGGTGGGGGGTAGGGGGTCTCTCCCTGCTGCTTAACCTACATTCAGCTGTGTGAGGTTAGGAGAGGGCATTGGCTAGAGCGCTGAGCTCTAAAACGGCACCGCTGGTGTCAAATCAGCATTACGTGCTGATTAACATCATGATTTGCCTGCTCTGTATACTGCCAGAAGATGTTAGCTGGATGTGCTAATGCTTTCATCAGGATGAAGTCTGTCATGATTCACAGCAGAAGTATGCACTCATGCATTGAACATCATTTTGGCTCTCAAGCACCTCTTGTAGTTTCCAAACATCGCACAATACTGAGCACAATTTCGCACCCTATACTTGTCAGATATTTTAATCACATTGGATTCACAACTCTCATTTTGTCACATACATATGAATAGAAATAATATACATCAGGCATAGCTCTGTATATAGGCCCAGAATTTCTTGGAAAGTTTCAAAATAAATGCAGCATATGAGTGATATCTGTTTCTCATCATTTCATACATCACTGATATACACTAGCTTTATATTAAAACAACACTACATGTAAATTTTATCAATCAATTTGCATTGCTTCCAAGATATGTCCACTGGAACGCTTAGCATTCATTTAGTTTAGTTTAGTTTAGTTTAGAGATACAGCACTGAAACAGGCCCTTCGGCCCTTCGAGTCTGTGCCGACCATCAACCACCCATTTATACTAATCCTACACTAATCCCATATTCCTACCACATCCCCACCTGTCCCTATATTTCCCTACCACCTACCTATGCTAGGGGCAATTTATAATGGCCAATTTACCTACCAACCTGCAAGTCTTTTGGCTTGTGGGAGGAAACCGGAGCACCCGGAGAAAACCCACGCAGACACAGGGAGAATTTGCAAACTCCACACAGGCAGTACCCAGAATTGAACCCGGGTCGCTGGAGCTGTGAGGCTGCGGTGCTAACACTGAGCCATCCCCATGCAAAAAAAACAGCCCACGTGATATTCCTGGATTTGTTCCAATAATGCACTGGTATAGACTTATGCCCAATATTTTGGCACAGCACAGTCCAAAGTCACCTGATATTGGTGCAATTGAGATTTCAAGACTTTGATAGCAAGTATGCACAATTATTGAAAAAGATTCTGAGATCTTTACTGTGCTGTTTTCAGTCTCAGTACACCCAAATTTATTCAGACCCACGGCTCGGCCACATATTCATAAACTTAAATGTGCATATCCCTGTTCTGCGTAATATGTTCTCATGTAGGCAAATGAACTTTGCAGAAAATTTTGACCAGTTTCTATTGGCAAGACTGTTATAGAAACCAACTTAATTTGTGTTTAAGTTTGATGCAGGAAATTTGCTGAAACCTGAGTAAGATTACAAAAAGAAAAAGATTTTCATTTCTATAGCTCCTTTTTTTATTCTTTCATGGGATGTGGGTGTTGCTGGCAAGGCCAACATTTGTTGCCCATCCCTAATTGCTCTTGACAACTGAGTGGTTTGCGAGGGCGTTTCAAATGTCAGTTAAGAATCATCCGCATTGCTGTGGGTCTGGAGTCACATTTAGGCCAGGCCAGGTAAGGATGGCAGATTTCTTTCCCGAAAGGATATCAGTGAACCAGATGGGTTTTTATGACAATTGATGATAGCTTCATGGCACCATTACTGAGACTAGCTTTCAATTCCAGATCTTTACTAATTAATTGAATTTAAATTGCACCAACCATGGTGGGATTTGGACCTATGTCCACAGGGGATTAGCCTACTTCAGTGACATTACCACTTTGCCACCACCTTTCATGACCACATGACTTCCCAAACAACCAATGAAGTCCTTTTGATGTGTAGTCTCTGGTGTGATGCAGGAAATACGGTTATTATTAATACCTAATCATCCATAATTCCATATATTATGACCTTGAATTCAAATATCTTAACAGTGTTTCTCTAGATTTTTCAGTGCACTCTCATCCATGTGGATATAGAGGAAACTTGCATTGAAATCAGGGGAAGAAAATGTAACATCGAGGGAGAATATGTCTTTTGCTATTTCTTCAAAATCTGTGAGTCATTCACAACAAGTTCCAAATGGCAACATGGTTCATTAATAATTAATATCAGTGCTTTGAGAGTTTTTCATTTGTATGATGTATTTACCCGAAGCCATAAATCTAAAGTCCAGAATGTCAATGACCGCCTGTAGTGAATTGTTTCCAGGGCAACCATTTCACTCAGTATTAAAAGGAAAAGGAATGATTACTGTCGAATAAAGGATGGTTGCTTTTAGATTTGCTGACTATTCATCAATAATTTAACACCAAGTTGAGCACCCAAACAGTAAAATGGCATTTTTGTCACTCTAATTATGTACAGTGCACATACATTTGATAGTGTCTTTTTTTTGTTGTTGACATGTTTATGATAAACCATTTCATATTAAAAGTAACAAATTGTCACTCCTTCTAAATTTAAATTGAATACAAAATACTACATCCAAAATGTTAATTAATTAAAAAATGTAAATATTCGTATATTTTTGTAGTCTTTTGTTTATGGATTTAAAGGGAGGCCTTAACTCCATGATAACTGAAGGAAATGAAAGGCCTGCATTCTTTGTCTTTTCTATTGATTGAGGGAAATAATTGATAATTTCAATGTGCCGGTGTTGATTGTAACAATGTCACACAGTTATTAGTTATGCGGCTGTCAGTAAGGATACATACTATAAATGTAGCCTGAAGATTGCGTATTTTCCCAATTTCTTCCCATTTCTCCCATTCTCTCCCAAAGGGGTGTCACATTAAGCATACCTCACCATTCTTTACCTGTAAACCTATGTAATAAATGTCAGCAAGCTATTCAGTCAAGGGGTGTGAAACAAACCTGGCCATGTTCTTGCCTGATGTTTATACATAGGCACTGGGAAGAGTCACTGGAAAGAGATCAGTGTTAGGAAATCTTGATAGAACATTCTTTTCCTTTACCAAGGGACACTGAACGTAGCTGTAATGCCCTAACTTTTGACACAGCTGAGATCAGCTTACTTGAATAATGATTTATAGATTTCAGCGATCATTATGAAAAGCGAGACATCTCAAAATACTTTACAGGGCAGTGAAAGACGTGTGGACAGAAAATGGAAGAGACAAAAGGAAGAAACTCAGGAGGGGTCAGCAGGGATAAAGGCAAAGACAAGGAAAAGTGTCTTAAGGTAGTTTCTGAATGCAGGGAACGATATGATAAGGCACAGTTGCTGAAGATGGAGTTTCAGAGAATAGGGCAAAAAGTGGTTGAAGGAACAACCACAATGGTGGAGTGCAAGGAATCAGGAACAAGAAATAGGCCTGTATTGAAGGAGTGAAGGGAGTGCATAGATACATAGGGCTGACAGACCTGAGACTGAACCTAAAGTAATCTCTATTTAATGCCAACAGTAACAGAAATATATTGAACCCTGGATCCAAAATGGCAGTGATGGAAAATACAAACAAAGTTTAGATTAATAAAATGTAAGCATTATCAGAAAAAAAGGACTAACATTCTTCACACAGGGTCTGTATTCAGATAATTAAACATTAACCAAGTTATATGGTTCCTAGATAGCAATGACCACCTCCAGGCGCTTACCCATTGTCTCTCGAGACAAGGAGGCAAAAGAAGAAGAAGAAGAAGATAGCAATGAACTGTATTCCTTTTAGCTGATATTTGTGTTTTTTGAAATATTTCTTGTCTCATAGACCAATTCAAACTGTCTGGGATAAATTTCGTTATGGTCCATTTTTGAGTGCATAGCTGATGGTGAACTTCCAGCACACGCCCAAACTAGGAATCACAAGGCTTGACAGAAATTGGGCTTCTGGACTCATTAGGGGTAATTTTAACCCCCCAAAATGTGTGGGTTTGGTTTTGGTGGGAGTTTGAAAAGTTAAAAAGCTAAAACAGGAACCCAAAGGACCTCGCCAAATCAAATTTGGGATTCTTGCCTCATTAGCACTTCTGCCACCCCTGGCTACACATAAAGTTAAGTTTTTAAAAAATGTACTTACTTTTTTTCTGGGCCCTCTGCTTGGTAGGCCACTGCAGAACTGTAAAAAACAGTTGGAGCATGCACTGTGCACCCTTTAACTAGTTGTAACAAATTTAATAAACTGATCCTGAAACAGATGCAGGACCCTTATTTCAATATTGCCAAGGCTGCCTAAAAAAACCTAATTTAGCAAGGGCCAAACATGTGCATATCAGGGCAGCTAAATTTGTCATTGTGCAGACATTTTATGCTTGCAACGATGTTGAATTTCTCCCTGTTGGTTTGAAAGGATTTTTAAGTGTTCTTACATTCCTCATGTATATGGGTAGGCAGGTTAATGCCATTTATAATATTACTTTTGATGGAAGAGAAAAAGAGAACTACCACATATTCCTAATACACTTAACACCTAATGATATATATGCACCACAATAACTTTTCATAATCAATTTATGTTTCAATGAACTTGCAGTTTTTAAGTTATTGGGCTGGATTTTGTTGCAGCAGGAAAGCTAATGGTGTTAGTTATACTTGTTCCTGCACCTTACAGCTGAAAACAATTTTGCCAATGAAGTTGCTAAAGTGCGAGCTGGTAATACCACAGCAAAGGAAAGAGGGCATTTGGGACATGAGTGAACAGGACAACCAACAAGGTATCTCCTTAACGAATGAGGTTTAAGGTTTGGGAAATTATCGATAGAAGGACTGAGAAAGAGGGAGAATTAAAGAATTCAATGCCAACTTAGGTACAGCAAGATAAATAATGAGAGGGAAAGAAAGATTGGATAAGAGAAAAAGAAGAGACAGGAATGGAAAATAAGAAAAATAATCTATTTAAAATTTGACATTTTAAAAATCTTCCTGTAAAATTCAAAACCTGAAGAAATTAGAATCCATTCTTGCAATAGCTCATTTTCATTACCAGAAAGGTTGACAGGCAGTTATTAACAATTATCATGTCATTAAAAGGGTACTTACGCTAGTAATTACTAGTGTAAGTTTGTTTCTATCTACAGTGCAAATACAGCAACTTATGACTTTCAATGTATATCAATGGTGAAACAAACAGTGAAACATCATTTTTTAAAATTAATGGAGTGCAACTCGGATAGAAATTTTTAGATATTTGCATTTAACCAGTAGGTATATTGTATTTGGATTTCCAAAAGACATTTGATAAGGTTACTACACAGATAAGAGCTCGTCATTTTGGGGGTAATATGTTAGCATGGATAGAGGATTGGCTAACTAATAAAAAGCAGATAGTCGAAATAAATAGGTTATTTTCAGGTTGGCAAACTGTAATTAGTAGGATGCCACAGGGATCAGTGCTGGAATCTTAACTGTTTACAATCTATATTAATGACTTGGATGAAGGGACTGAGTGCATTGCAGCTAAATTTGCTGATGATACAAAGATAGGTGGGAAAGCAAGTTTTGAGGAGAACATAAAGAGTCTGCAAAGGGATATATATAGGTTGGGCTGAATTTTATTAGCGCGCTGCAGATCGTGGGGGCTGCTTTGAAGTCAGCGGCCTTCAGGCGCGGATGCGCTGCTGCTGAGCCCCCGGAATATTTCACGCGGAGGCTCATTTAAATGGAGGGGGCGGAACGGCTGCCCCCCGATGACGTAGAGGGGGCACTCCGTCCCCAGCAGCGGCGTCTGGCACCCACCGTGCTAGCTCTAGCACCATTTTTAATGGGCTTCCAGCCCTTAGGAACAAAGTGAATTTTTAAAAGTACATTTCTGTGAATCATCTTTAAAAAAGTAATTAAAAGCTGAAGGCACTTTCTCAACCCTGACCCAATGTTTTTTTTTTGGCCTATATGTCGATAATTTATTTAATTCCCAACTTGACCTTCCCCCTGCAATTTTGTCACAGTTGCCCTTCAACCCCTTCTCATCAACCCCACAGCCAATAAAAAGTGTCTTTCCTATTCCCCCCTCCCAACCCTGATAATTTCACTCCTTCCCCTCCTCCACCAATGTTTCGCCTTGAATACCCAAATGGGGTTCGAAAAGCACGGGACTTCCGGCCAGCGGCTTCAATATTGGCATGTGATGGCCGCCTGGTCCAAGTAACTTAATTAGCAATTTTTAAAATAAGTTTGATTCGGCAAATGAAGGGGGAAGGGGGCCGCACTGGCAGCTGGGGGGTGGTGGGTGCACAGTAAAAAGGCCTTCTCGGCATTGGAGGTCATGGTGGCCCTGTTCCACAAGTATTTTATGAGGCACCCGCGACAACTCCCGACGTCAAGGGGCTGGTAAAATTCAGCCCAGGTTAAGTGAGTTGGCAAAAATTTGGCAGATGGAGTATAATGTGACAAAATGTGAGGTTATCCACTTTGGTAGGAAGAATAGAAAAGAAAAATATTATTTAAAGGGAGAGAGTTTTATTATTCTGAACATTGGACTTTGTAACATGATTTATATTTTGAAAACTGAGATTTTTAGAACTTTAATATGGAGTCTGAGAAGTCATGTAACCTCACATCCTCCCTGCTCAAGGACAAGAGAGAAATCTTGGTTACTAGGCCAACAAAGAACACAGATCAAAGACTTTTTTTTGAAAAACAGAGACTGCAGAGGTAATACCTGAAGAACAGTAGGTTTCGCTCTCCCAGACTTTTGGGTAGTAAACAAGGATTCAGTGATTCCAAGAATGCAAATAGACCAGGCAACTGTTAACACCTGGAAACAATAGAAGCACGAGGTGGCTCTGTGGAAACTAAACTTTTGGACTTTGTATATTGGAACAGGACAATAATTCAGATAGATTTAACAGATTTTCTGAAGGCAGACAGGCTGCAAGGAAGATGACCAGCGTTGGCAGCCTCAGAGCAGGCTGTAAGAAAGGAAGACAACCAGTGGTAGAAGCCTCGAGAGAGAGAGAGAGAGAGAGAGAGGGAACATCTGCGCTCAGAAGTCTGATACAGTGAAAGGCTGCAGAGACTCAAGCCAGTTTTGAAAGCTGAAGTTTGCAGGGAAGTAGAAAACCAGCAGGATCACCAAGAATCGTCTTAATCACAGACGTCCACATCAAAAGTGCTTAGAGAAGTAAGTAAAGAGGACATTGATTTTGAAAAGGTCTTGGAGATCCAACCCGTTGCAACTGGGAGGAGTTTGGGACTTTTAACTGCAAAGATTTCACCATCAAAAAGGACTATGTAACATATGTGTCATGTGAGGTTTTCAAGTGTTTGAATAAGTGAAGAAAATACCTTTCTATGTAATTTGGGATATCAGCTACTTACAAAGTACTTAGTTAATGGGCAAATCTTTTAGTTTAGTTGTTATAGTTAGAGACTTAAAACATGAAATCTTGTTTAATTCTTTAAATTGGTATTAATTTGGGTTCATATCTCGTATTTTTCACATTAATGATCTCATTGAGGTTTCAACACTACAGAATGCTGCCGTACAGAAAGAACTGGGTGTCCTCGTACATGAATCACAAAAAGTTAGCATGCAGGTACAGCAAGTAGTTAGGAAGGTAAACGAATTGTTGGCCTTCATTGCAAAAGGGATGGAGTATAAAAGTAGGGAAGTCTTCTACAACTGTATAGGGTGAGATGTTAGACTATACATTATTGCGTATAGTTTTGGTCTCCTTATTGTAAGGAAGAGAAGCCCTTTTTGACACAATTTTCGAGCTGGATATTCAACCAGCATACTTTGGAAAGCTGGGAACAGTGCTGATGGGAGAAGGACTGTTGCAAACAGCAAAACTAGATGGTGCTATCAAGAAAGAATAAAGACATTTTGTAGCTAAAGGAGATGTCTGTATAAACGATGACGCCTTGATGAGATTATACAGAACTCATTCTGCTTCTTCAATAAACAATTCTTATCAGCTTGCCAGCTAGATGGCTGAGATTTTGCATGAGCTATCCAACCAATCAACTGTTACTATAGTAGTCACATGATGGATTTTAATGAAAGGAAGTTTAAGTAAAATGAAGTGTCATACAGGCTTTAACTTTAAGTTTTACACAAAAACACGAGATATTATTGGCTATCATGATCTAAGGCTATCATTGACAGGTCAATGAGGCCTTGGCAATGTAACATCGTGTCCACCATTGAAAGGAAAAGATCTGAAAGAAACTGTTGAGGTAACTTCATTACTGGAGCCAAGGGGTTGAAATGAGAGAGCTTCAGTCAACAAGAAGGGAACCCGACCAATCGGCAAAGGAGAGAATTGCAACCAATGAGAACTGGCCACTTTACGGTGATTTGTATGACCATTTACTTAGAACATATTTGGGCATTGTATTACTAAAGTATCTTTATTGCTAAGAGTACAATTTGAAGGGCATTGTATTATCAGGTAGACTAAGATGGGCATTGCATTGTCATTTAAATCTAGTGACACTGTTTTTTCTTCTTTTCTCTTTTCTCCTGAAAAACTGAGCTTGATTCATTAATTATTTCCCTTGTAATTCTCAGGTCAAAATGAACGACAAGCCTAATTGCCCTTGAGAATGTGGTGGTGAGCCGCCTTCTTGAAGCACTGTAGTGCATGTGGTGTAGGTACACCCACAGTGCTGTTAGGGAGGGAGTTCCGGGATTTTGATCCAGTGACAATGAAGGAACTGTGATACAGTTCTAATTCAGGATGGTGTGTGGCTTGGAGGGGAACTTGCAAGTGTTTATGTTCCCATACATCTACTTCCCTTGTCCTTCTAGGTGGTAGAGGTTGCGGGTTTGGATGGTGCTGTTGAAGGATCCTTGGTGAGTTGCTGCAGTGCATCTTATAGATAGTACATACTGCTGCCACTGTGCGTCGGCGGTGGAGGGAGTGAATTTTGAAGGTGGTGGATGGGTGCCAATCAAGCGGCAGCTTTGTCCTGGATGGTGTTGAGCTTCTTGTGTGTTGTTGAAGCTGCATTCAACCAGGCAAGTGGACAGCATTCCATCACACTCCTGACTTGCGCCTTTTAGATGGTGGACTTGCTTTGCGGAGTCAGGAGGTGAGTTCATAGCCGCAGAATTCCCAGCCTCTAACCTGCTCTTGAAGACCCAGCATTTATGTGGCTGGTCTCATTCCATTTCTGTTCAATGGTAACCCCTAGAATTTTGATTGTGGGGGAATTTAGAAATGATAATGCCATTGAAGGTCAAAGGGAGATGGTTGGATTTTCTCTTGTTTGAGTTGGTCATTGCCTGGCACTTATGTGGCACAAATGTAACTTTCCACTTATCAGCCAAGCCTGGATGTTGTCCAAGCCTTGCTGCAAATGGGCGTGGAGTCAGGAATGGTACTGAACATTGTGTAATCATCAACGAACATCTTCACTTCTGACCTTATGAGGGAGGGAAGGTCATTGATGAAGCAGCTGAAGATGGTTGGGCCTAGGAGAACAACCCTGAGGAGCTCCTGCAGTGATGTCCTGGAGCTGAGATGATTGACCTTTAACAACCACAACCATCTTCCTTTGTGCTAGGTATGACTCCCAGCGGAGAGTTTTACTCTTGATTCTCATTGAGTCCAATTTTGCTTGGGCTTCTTGATGTCACAGTCGATCAAATGCTGCCTTGATGTCAAGGGCAGTCACTCTCACCTCACCTTACTTTTACATTGTTGGATAGATGCCAGTGTTGTAGCTCTACTGGAACAGCTTGGCTTGGTCTGTGGCTAGTCGTGCAGCACAAATCTTCAGTCCAACAGCTGGGATGTTGTCAGGACCCACAGCCTTTGCAGTATCCAGTGCCTTCAGCCATTTCTTGATATCACATGCAGTGAATCGAATTGGCTGAAGACTGGCATCTGTGATGCGAGGGACCTCAGGAGGAGGCCAAGATGGATCATCCACTCAGCATTTCTGGCTGAAGACAGTTGCAAATGCTTCAGCCTTGTCTTTTGCACTGATGTGCTGGGCTCCCCCCCAAATTCGCAAGTGAGCATCAGCAGAGACTGATGGCAGGAACAGCTGTGGAGAATTCACATTAGAAAGCACAGTCCTATCCAAACTCTACTCAGCAGGACAGAGAAATTGAACCTGGGGAGCAATTTGCTCAAGGAAAAATGATAGATGATCAGCAGTAACGGTGTGAGATATTGGCAGTCCTGTCAGATACACTGTCCACAATGTCCCAAAGAACAGGGAGTCCAGTTTAAACATTTGTAGACTAATGCTGCCAGGCTTTATGAAGATAAAATCTTCCATTGAAACACTGCTCTCCTCTATGGAACTTGAATCACAGTGCAGTAATAAGTTACTGCAATACCTGACAGTGCCTTTTGCAAACTCTGAACACTAACATGTCTACCGTCATACACAGGAAGACAGATTAAGCATAGGCTTTCAAGTCTTCACTGATCTCCTTCACGCTGCTTTCCTGAAGACAGGCCGGAATGATATGCCACTGGCCCTGGCGAAGGATGATAGCAATAAGGAAGATGAAAAGGTGTGCTCTTCTTAAAAGGCTGAATTTTCGGGCCCAATCAGGGGTGAAATCGAGGAAGGTGGGGCCCAAAATTAATGCACTGACTGGCATGCCAATTTCTGAATGCCATTTTTAGTACTCACCATTTTTGCAGATGCGAGTTTGAGGCCAACAGGGCAACTCACCCCCTGCAGCATTTAGCCAATTAACTTTGTTCAGGATCTAATTAACAGCAAATAAAGGAGTCCGACTGGGATTCTCCAGTCAGCGTCCAGTTTTCTGCATTGACGATGGCCAGTTTAGGTGCCTAATATAGAGCACCTGGTGGCAGGCTGGGGCGGGGTGAGGGGTGGCAGTGTCCAGGCAGGCCTAGAGGTCCTCCCTATCTGCCTGAGCATGGATGCAGCCACAGGCTGCCTTGTAGAGGGATTCCTCCCCCACAGCAGTGGCCAGGCTGCTCAATCTGTGTTTTCCTTAAAGGTTTAAACAAGTTGGAGAGAGGGCGCCTCCTTGTCGAAGCACCCTCTCTGCCATTTACCATCCGTGCTACTCTTTTCAAACTGAAAGACCTCTTATTGTCCCTCCATCTTTGAGAACCTGCCCACTGCCCTTAAATGGATGGAGAACCTATTTCCATGCCAATTAAGAGGACCACCACCCCACCACTGAAAATCCCAGGTCAGTGACTGTTCGCCCTTGGAGGCAGATTCAAGACCCGAAAGCAGTCCCAACTTCTCTTTCCCACCCCCGGAGGGAAAAACCAGCCCAAAGAGTTCCCATGGCTCACCATTGCCTGCCCCAACCTCCCCAACCGTAATCAACATGCCGCCTTCTCTCCCACTGACCTACTTTGCCCCTGAACAGGTGCAGGTGGAGCAGTCTTTGACAGGGCCCTCACAGGCCCCAACACCCAGAGGTCATCACCCGCGAGCACTTCAAAGCTCAGAACAAGGAACAGAGCAGAATGCTATTACCTCTGTTGAAACAATAGTATGTGGAAGTGCCAGAGAGAGAAAAAGAAAAGCTTGGTAGTTCCCCAAGGGTAAGCACATGGGTGTTTTTGAATATCTGTTAATATATTTAATTTCTTAATGTCAATTACTTTTCAGATGTTGACGTGAAATATTAACTTTGTTTCTCTCTCCACAGATGCTGCCAGACCTGTTGAGTATTTCCAGCAATTTCTGTTTTTATTTCAGATTTCCAGCATCTGCAGCATTTTGCTTTTGTGTTGTTTGATTTGTTCATGTGAAGATATAAATTGACTGGCACAATTGGAGCATGTACAATGAGTAGATGGTTGGTTACAGGACTTCATGTGTAAGTTAGGTAGACAGTGTCATATAACATAGGACAAAGAACAGTACAGCACAGTACAGGCCCTTCGGCCCACGATGTTGTGCCGAACCTTTAACCTACTCTAAGATCAAACTAACTACCTACCTTTCATTCTACTATCATCCATGTACCTGTCCAAGAGTCGCTTAAATGCCCCTAACGTATCTGCTTCTACTACCACCGCTGGCAGCGCATTCCATGCACCCACCACTCTCTGTGTAAAGAACCTACCTCTGACATCTCCCCGAAACCTTCCTCCAATCACCTTAAAATTATGCCCCCTGGTGATAGCCCTTTCCACCCTGGGAAAAAGTCTCTGACTATCCACTCTATCTATGCCTCTCATCATCTTGTACCCCTCTATCAAGTCAACTCTCATCCTTCTTCGCTCCAATGAGAAAAGCCCTAGCTCCCTCAATCTTTCTTCATTGGACATGCCCTCCAGTCCAGGCAGCATCCTGGTAAATCTCCTCTGCACCCTCTCTAAAGCTTCCACATCCTTCCAATAATGAGGCGACCAGAACTGAACACAATATTCCAAGTGTGGTCGAACCAGGGCCTTATAGAGCTGCAGCATAATCTCACGGCTCATAAACTCAATCCCCCTGTTAATGAAAGCCAACAACCCTATCAACTTGGGTGGCAACTTTGAGCGATCTATGGACATGGACCCCAAGATCCCTCTGTTCCTCCACACTACCAAGAATCCTATCTTTAAGCCTGTATTCCACATTCAAATTTGACCTTCCAAAATGAATCACTTCACACTTTTCCAGGTTGAACTCCATCTGCCACTTCTCAGCCCAGCTCTGCATCCTGTCAATGTCCCGTTGCAACCTACAACAGCCTTCCACACTATCCACAACTCCAGCAACCTTCGTGTCATCGGCAAACTTACTAACCCAGCCTTCCACTTCCTCATCCAAGTCATTTATAAAAATCACAAAGAGCAGACGTCCCAGAACAGATCCTTGTGGAACACCACTGGTCACCGAGCTCCATGCTGAATACTTTCCATCTACTACCACCCTCTGACTTCTATGGGCCAGCCAATTTTGTATCCAGACAGCCAACTTTCCCTGAATCCCATGCCTCCTTACTTTCTGAATGAGCCTACCATGGGGAACCTTATCAAACGCCTTGCTGAAATGACAGGGAGGCTGTAGTTGTTTTGGTCCAGCGTTAGTGACTGACTGAACCGTCAATCTATTGGAGCATCCCTGACATTTTATTTTATTTAGAGATACAGCACTGAAACAGGCCCTTCGGCCCACCAAGTCTGTACCAACCATCAACACTAATCCTACATTAATCCCAGATTCCTACCCCATCCCCACCTTTCCTCTATTCCCCTAACACCTACCTATACTAGGGGCAATTTATAATGGCCAATTTACCTATCAACCTGCAAGTCTTCGGCTGTGGGAGGAAACCGGAGCACCCGGCGGAAACCCACGTGGTCACAAGGAGAACTTGCAAACTCCACACAGGCAGTACCCAGAATTGAACCCAGGTCGCTGGAGCTGTGAGGCTGCGGTGCTAACCAATGCGCCACAGTGCCGCAGTGGCGTAGTGTGAGTTTCTATATGATTGGCTGGTGTGACATTGGATGCTCCATTTTCCTCTTCCTTTTCCTTCTCACCATTGGAGACCTCATCAGACAAAAGAGCTGAACAATTTGTTCATCCTGCGTTGCTAGTTCTGACTGCTGCACTGTGTTGTGCAGCACATCACGATTATCATGGAGACGCTTCCTGGTGAGTTTTGAAGAGCACCTGAAGCACATCTTGAGCATACCAATGGCTGGCTGTCATATGGTATCTGTTGTAGTACTCCTGGTCTCATCAGTGGGGTTCCTTAGAGGTGTCATCCATCAGGTTTGATAGGGGTATCCTTTGTTGCCTGGCAGTCACCATGTAAAACTGGTTCAAGCTCTGGTCATATTGGGAATGCTAGACTGCCACAGTATGAAAACATCAGGGCAATTTCCAGGGAATCTAGCACAGACCTGAATGAACCTTTTTTTCTGGTTGCATATCTAGTATGCATTGATGGAATGCAATCCCTTGCAGTTGATGAATGTTCCTGATTGATCTGAATATGCTCAGTTTGCCATGTCGATACAATCGATGGCAGCCTGCCTCTGTGGGAAGCCAATCAGAGTTGCAAATCCAAGTGTCAGCTCAATCTGGCTATTGTGATCACAGGGGAAGTTTAGATACCTCCCAGCCCTTGCAAACAGTTACCTGACTTATGCATTTGCATGCAGCCAACCGTGACACCCTTGACATGTCTCTCATAGCAGCTTGGAAGGAACTGGAGTCAAAGAAATTAAGGGTGGTGATGACTTTCACGGCCATGGGTGATGCATGACCACCAGGTTCAGCAGGAGGCAGGTCTTCTTCTGGGAGGCTGCAGATCTGCAACCACCTGATGTGACAAACTCAGCCTTCAGCAGCAGTACTGTTCCGAGAGGCCAAGAAAGCTGAGCTTCTGTCTGTAAAGCCTGTTGGGTAGGTAGTGTTCCTGTGACCTCGACCCCTCTCTTATTCCCTTCTCTGCCAGCCACCATCCACAAAGCTCCCTTACTGCTGATGATGCTTATTCTCCTCCTCTTCAAAAGCATCCATTGTCATCTGCTCTGTGTGAACACCTTCAAGCTGTATAAATAAGTCTATCACCTAACCGTGTCCCACAGGGAACTGAGAAAACAGGCCTGAACGCTGGACTTTTAACCACCCTGATAAAGTGCTGCCCAATCTCACATCAGTTTCGCTATTGAGATTCTTGACCCCCTAGAAACCTGTGCACCAGCCGTTAATTCTAAATTGGGCTCTCAATTGCATTATAGGAGCCTGATTTAAATAAGTTAATGATAGACTTGCCTCTCCACAGCAGCATACTTGGATGCCATGACAACTGGCGCCATAAAAGCAGTAACAGGCATGTGCAAGGGGGGTTACGGTCATATTCTGCATTTTTGATGGTATAATCTCTCTTCCTCAACCCTATTCTGCCTTTCGTGCTTGGATTAGTATCGAGGCCACTGTGGAAGACAGTCACTCCATGTACAACATATACCTATCCATATCTATTTATCTATAACATGTTACAAGTCTTGCATGCAGCACACACTTCCTGTATGCATTCACCTTAGTTTCTGCTTTCACTATTTTTCAGTAAGCACCGACAACTTAACTCTTGCAATGTTGTGAGAGCCTGATATATGCTACAGACAACACATAAAGATCCTAGAATTGTATCATTGATCATGCTGAGCATTACAATTTTCTAAGATTGTCTTTTAACTGTCAGTAACATTTGAACAGTCTAGAAGACTTGTTGGATAAGAGCTTTAAAAATCAGCATATTTTGAAGGTGACATCAGCTTGTTCTAAAGTTTTTTTCTCCCTTCCCAATCGCTCTGTGCAAAATCAGAAGTCCCTTCTTAAAACATAACATTTTTGTTTTCTTCTATCTATAATTCAAGCTATTTGCTTCACAGAAGTAAATTTAGACAAAAAGTGATACTGAACCAAAGTAAGGAGTCATTGGGACAGGTGGAAAATAAAAACAGAAAATGCTCAAAATACGCAGCTGGTCTGGTAGCATTTATAGAGACAGAAACAAAGTTAAATGCTTCGGGTCAGATGAAAGATCATTGAGGTAGGTTTTAAGGTGCATCTGAAAGGAGGAGAGAAAAGTGGAGAGGCAGCAAAGGTTAGGGAGATAATTCAGTGCTTAAAGCCAGTTGAAAGCATGCCTCCATAGGTGTGACAAAGGAAGTCAGGGATGAACAAAAGGCCAGAATTGGGGAAAATCAGATTTTGGAGGGTTATAGAACTGGAGGAGGTTGCAGGGATAAGCCATGATTTGAACACAACAATGTGAACTGTAAAATTGAGGCTTTGGTGGACTTGGAGCCAAGCTGGGTCAAAAAGAAGGGATGATGGTGAACAGGACTTGGTGGGAGATAGGATGCAGGTTGCAGAGTTTTGGATGAACTCGAGATTATGAAGGGTGGAAGGTGAAAGGTTGGCCCAGTGACCATTGGAATAGTACAAATCCCTGTAGCACTACCATGCCAAATCGAGAATGGTGTGGAAAAATGTGCAACAAAAAGGCAGAGGAGTTATATACATACCCGAAAGACTGCAGCGGGTCAAGAAGGCAGCTCACCACCACCTTCTCAGAGGCAATTAGGGATGGGCAATAAATGTTTGCCTAGCCAGCAATGTCCATATCCCCTGAACGAATAAAAAAAAAATTACACAGAACTTACAGCAGAATTTACTCAGCAACAGGCCATTCAGCGCAACTGATCCCTGCCGGTGTTTATGCTCTGAATGAACCTCATTCCTCTTTACTTCATGTAACACTGTCAGCATATCATTGGAAATCTGTCTCCCTTATGTACATAGCAAGCTTCCCCTTCAATGCATTTATGATATTTCCCTCAACTACACCTTGTGTTAGCAAGTTACATATTCTAATCACTATCAGGATAACATAGTTGCTTTTGAATTCTTTATTAGATTTATTAGTGGCAATCTTATATTTATGATTGCTACTTTTGGATTCCGCTACAAGTGTAAGCATCTTCACCAAGTCTAACCTAAAGAATGTTTTCACAATTTTCATGAGCTTTATTAGGTCACCCCTCACCCTTCTCTTTTCCAGAGAATAGAGTCCCAGCCTGTTCAGTCTTCCCTGATAGTTATAACCTCTCAATTCAGGTATCCTTGTCATTTTTTGTACCTTCTCCAGTGCCTCCATATCATTTTTGTGACTGATAGAAACCAGTACTCTGCACAATTTTCTATGTGCAGTAAAGGTTCTATACAAGTTCCATATAACTTTGTTTTTGAATCTTATTCCTCGAGAAGTGAACCCCAGGACTTTGCATTTTTGTGGTCTTCTTAAATGGTGTTGCTACTTTTAGTGGTTTGTGAATCTGTACCCCGAGATTCCATTGCTCCTCTATCCCATTTAAGATTCTTATTTTCCAAGGACCATGTAGCTTATTTCTCTGATCAAAATGCAGCACCTAACATTTTTCTATCTTGAAATTTATTTGCCACTTACAGGTCCATTCTCTAATTTTATTAATGTCTTCTGATATTTTGTTTTGTTCTATGAACATTGCCATCCTCAACTATGATGAAACACAGCAGAAAAGACAAGTTGGATATGTTTGCAAATGTCTTCAATCAAAATTATCAAGTGGATAATCCCACTGTACTGCTCCCAAAGTCTCCACCATTGTAGACCCTAGAATTCAGTAATTAAGTTCACTCCGTGTAATACTAAAACTACCTGAGTACAATGGACTCTGCAAAGATTATGGGCCCTGACAACATCCATCAGCAATAGCGCACACCTGTGCATCAGATTTAGCCACATCCCAGCCCCCCTACTCCAAACTATTTACCAACAATGTGGAAAATTGCCAAAGTATATCTATCCACAAAATGCAGGTGAAATCTAATCCAGCCAATCAGCTTATCTGTTTCTTCACAATCATCCGAAAAGTGATGGAAGGAGTCATTGCAGTGCCATTAAGTTCACCAATAACGTACTTGCTAATCTTCAATTCAGGTTTTGCCAGGAACACTTAACTTCACAACCATAATCCAGACATAGGCTGAAGAGCCAGAGGAGTGATGAGAGTAGTTGCCTCAATATCAAGTATGGCACCAATGAAACCTAGCAAAATTGAGATCAATGGGGTGTCACGGTCACGAGAACTGCAGCGATGAAAATACAGAACCAAACTGAAGAGTTATAAAAAATTGACTTTTCCTTTAAAATGTGCTGCAAAATGGCTGCTGAAGGTCAGCTGACTTGGCCTGTATATTCAAACTATCTCACTGTCTGTTAAGGACAAAAAGATACATTCCAAGCTAAAAGGTGTCAATTACACCCATCCTGAAACCATTAAGAGACATTCTGAATTGAATGGGCTGTTCTGAAACAAAGAAGGTGTGAAGTAGCCACATCTTGGTCCATGGTGTGGTCACAACGAGGAAGAGGGCCATGCATTTCCTAACAGAGGATAATATGAGAGGTTTTATCATAAAAGGTAGCTCTCTGGAGAGAGATTGGGGAAGATCACGAGAATATCACAGAAAAGCAGTCCAACCAAATGTTGGGTAAAGAAGTCCAGCAAAAAACAGCAAATTCTACTTGTGAATATGTTGCAGCAGAGAACTGAAAGTGACCACCACCTCTAATCTGAAGTCTTAAACACCAGAAAAATACAAGCACCCAGGCCTGCAATTTTAAAATAAACCGTACTCCGAGAAGATTCAACAGGTTTACCATGAATCCCAAACATCTACCTCACTTCAAACCATTTCTTGTGTGTGTGTGTGAATGCATACGTAGGTGTGGCTGCGACCATTTTGGGAATAAATATTAGTCAATAAATAGTTAATCTTCTCTTTTAAACCTGCAAGAAAACCTGTCACTATCTGTTTATTTGACAAATAAAACATAAGGGTTTAAAACTCTAATAATAGGGAGGTGAACAGTGGGAACAAGCCATGCCATCACCCACCTGGCCATAACAGGGGTCAAAGCCTCCAGTGGGCACAGTCATACTTGAAACCAAGGAAGATGGCTGTGGTTGTTGGCTATCAATCAACACAGCAAATAGGACATCACTGCATCAATCTCTCAAGGAAGCATCCTCAAATGAACCATGTTCAGATGTTTCATCAAAAACACACATCAAGTCAGGAATGGGGATTCAGCTTCATTCACAACTCCTCCAAAAAGGAAACAGTTCAGCTCATCTCAGGACCTGGACAACATCCAAGCTTGGGCTGTCAAGATACACATAACATTCATGCTACCAAAATGGCAGGCAATGCTGATCTCCATCCAATAAGCTCCTCCATCCCACTCCACCCATTTCAGAACCCTATTAGACTTGGAGAAGATTTTGGCCATAAAATCTGGCTCCACAGCACTGCTGGCATTATGGGACCCAGGAGAGGAAAAAAATGGTAGAAATCCACTCCCAACGAATTCCAGTGCGACATGTGCTGATTGTCATCTTTTGAAGGGTGGTAATGCAGGCATCCCATGCATTCTCTATTAGCATGCAGAGTGGGCAGATAATGACATCAGTCAACTCCTAATGCTGCTTGGGCACATGTGCTGGCATTTTGGACCTCACAGGTTCTGTTAACACCCTCTCTTAAACAGGCACAGCTGAACATGCAGTCAACTGCATGAAGGATCCTCCAGTACTCACCAGAGCATGTCTCATGATTTGTGGTGGTTTGCTACATCCTCCACAATCTGGCATCATGAGAGTGCAGGCCTTGCAACCAGGGCTTTGGCAACAATTTCAGGAGGAGACGGAAGAGGATGATGAAGAGGAGGAGGAAGAAGAAGAGGAAGAGGCATCGGGGATATCATTGCTCCAGATGGGCTATCAGTAAGCGTCTCATCAGATTCCGGTTTATGGTACTACATATATCCCCAACTTTCCATCCCTCTGTTATGGACCATCACAGCATCCCCTTGGCCAAAACCCTGATATTAAAGACACCATAAAACAACCACTTGGTTTGATTGCTGTACATTGTGTTTGTAAGACTACTCTCTATGCTATCAGATAAACCTCAGGGGGCGTGGTTCCATTAGTGAAACTAAGATAGATCTGGGCAGCCATCTGAATAAAGCCTCCACACACAGAAATCATGTGTTTAGTTTCTTCATGCTTGTGGTATGAAACAAAACATCTGGTGCTGAAGATGGCGAGTAATTTAAATTTACTGGCCCCAGCACCTTTCCTATGATCAATGGGATATCCTCCCATTCCGTGTGACAGATGGATTTCTGGGTTTGAAACCTACTTGCTTGCTACGGGTATGGATGGTACGGATGTAACATAGATCATAGAAAGATACAGCACTGAAACAGGCCCTTCAGCCCACCGAGTCTGTGCCGACCAACAATCACTCATATTCCCTACCACATCCCCACCATTCTCCTACCACCTACCCATACTAGGGGCAATTTACAATGGCCAATTTACCTATCAACCTGCAAGTCTTTGGCTGTGGGAGGAAACTGGCGGAAACCCATGCGGTCACAGGGAGAACTTGCAAACTCCGCACAGGCAGTACCCAGAGCCAAACCCGGGTCACTGGAGCTGTGAAGCTGTGGTGCTAACCACTGTGCCAGTGTGCCGCCCAGTAACCTGTAAGAAAGTGATATGTGTGTGCCTTGCCTTAGAGCTGACGGCTAGCATATATTCGAGCAGCAAACAGATGATACGTCTACATTTAATAAGGCAGTAAGTGCTCTTGAGAAATACGTTTGCCTGAAGAAAAGTGTGATGATTGAACGATACACCAGAGATGCCAGGGAAATGGTGATCCCATAAAAAAAAATGTAGCAGTGTTATGGTAATTGTAAAGCAAATTTGGCATACTAACTAATGAACTAATGCGTGACCAACTAATTGAAAAAACTTCAATTCCATGAATTAGGGAATGCCTACTCATGGATGATAATGGTTTGATTTTGGAAAAGGCCATAACCTTGGCCGTCCAAATCAAATCCGCCATCCGTGTTAGATTCGAAGATGTTACACAAAAATACACCCTCAGGATAAGGGTCACTGACACAGCTTGCCAAATCAGCTCAAGTGCAATGGTTACGGACAAAGAGACCTCAGCAGGCTCATTAACACTTACCCTATCAAGGTCAAGCACTCTCAAAAATGCACCCAAATTGAGGGGGTACCCATGGATTCAAAACACCATATCCAGCATGAGGGAAAAAGTGCAACTCATGCTCATACTTTGCGAAGGAATGCAGGTCATCGTAGAAGAAGACCTATTCCTGAGAGCGAAATACCAGATGTGTATACTATCGCGGATGGTGAAGCACCTGGTCCGAGGTCCAGGGTCACATCAAGGATTGCATAGTTGTGATCAGGGGCATTTCAGTGTCGCTCCTCATTGGTGTGGATGTGGAAGTATCCATATTGAGTGAAGACTTCTACCGTCATTATTTTTCACAACTTTCTCTCACTCCTGCGACAGACACCCTTCAAGCTGCTGATGACTTAATTATCCTGGTCTTGGGAAAGATCACAGTTCCAATGTGCGACAAAAATGTCAACCTAGACAAGTTTACATTCTGTGTGGCCTTAAGGGGGTAGACCAGTTCAACAAGCTTGGCTTCAAACTTGCAGACCCCACAGGAGCACATATTAACGTGATTGATGATACAGATTAAGCACAATAGTATCCTTATTTATTGTCTGGATTTGGGGAAATTAAGAGGTACTGTCATGCCCCGCATGTCGACACATTAATTCTGCCTGTTTTGCAAAATGTGAGATGGTTGCCATTTGCAATCTGTGCTGAAGTGTCACAGGAGCTGAAATGACTGGAAGCAGACAGTATCATTGAGCGAATCAATTCATCCCCATGGATATTGAACCTAGTAATTGCGCAACGCAATAATGAAGAATATATTGTCCGTAAGTGAGTCAAAACAGCAAATATTGCAGACAATTACACGCTCCCTACGATCCAAGAACTATCAGCATCATTTCATGACTGCATAGTCTTCACGAAGCTCGACATGTGGCGAAGTTAGCTTCAGATGCCACCAGCATAGTGAAGCCACCATCTTACAGCACCTAGTGTGTTCCAGAAGATTGTCTCTTCAGTCTTGTCGGATGTCGAGAGGGTGCTCAACCTTCTCGGTGCGTCATCATCCATGGAAGGGACAAAGAACACTATCAGCAGTTATCTTCAGTGCTCACTCGACTCGCACAGCATAATCTGACACTCAACAAGGACAAATGCACATTTGCACCATCTGAGATTGACTTTCTTAGGTACAAAGTGACAGCGGCTGGAGTAAAGCCTATGTATGACAATGTCAAAGCCATTCTTGTGTTTCTGAACGGTCTGTTTGAGAAAAACCTTACAGATAGCTCAATGAAATTATATAAAAAGTAACAAGTGGAGGCTTGGCTTTGGCTTTGCCAAATATTTAAAAATATTATCTGGCTTTTCAGTTTTGCTAATTGTCATGTTGTTGGGTCTGCAGAAAAACTCTCCGACTGAGAAACATTTTGCCTTCAGCACTCCTTCACAAACTGAGTTATTAGCACTGAGAGCACTAATGGAAATGAGATGCATATCCTGCCTGGGACTTTTAACCATGGCGTGCTGAGTAATGTAGTTATATGTAATGTTAAGACCAGTGAGAAAGGGGTCCAGGGTTCCTTCTCAGCCTTCACCTGGTAACAGGGCTTAATTTTAAACACACCATTTTTTTTTAGCTCCCCCTTAGTGAATCCTTGTTCACTAACTTCCAATTATAAGGCAAAGAAACTAGCCAAACAGTCTTTCTTAGGTTTAAAGAAAAAAAGTTGAACTTTATTAAACTTAAACTCTAATTCAGTTAACGCCTACGGATATGTGACACGCCCACGCTAGCATGCATACGTGATACACACATGCAGTTAGAGACAGAAAAGAGAAGAAGAAATAAAGTGGAAAAGTTTTGAGGCAATATCTGAAGATGTTTTGGTTACTGTTCTTCGAGCTTGTTGTAAAGTCCTTGATTGTAGGTAGGTCTTGCTTTTCATTGGGGCCCAGTATTCTTCTTAAACTTTGTGATGAGCTGGTCTGACCATGTTTGGTTGTGGATTCTCTTGCCTTAGCCGACCCTGGAATTTCTCTTCTTACACACAATACCTGATGCTCAAAGTCCATTGCGGATTAAATTGGAGCACTGTCTGTTAGTATGCAAAAATGTTTTTCCAGCCATGTGTTTGGTGATTTTTTTAGCAAGTCCTTTCTTCACTCCAGTAACAGTTTAAAATCAATGTTCATATGACAGAATTAATATGCCTCGTTCTTGGCAGGGGGTGGGTGCTGCATAACACCTCCACACCCAGTGGAATGAAATGTGATTTGAGAAAAGTACATTTCATTAAAAAGGGTCGAGAGAGAAAATATAAGATACAGGAAAAAGCATTTGTCTCTCTCTCAGTCATGCACATTAATTCATAAATCCTAAGACTTATGACAGTGGCAGTGTTGCTTTAAACTGCCCTTTTTTGGCATCCCAATAAACATGTGGTTTTGGGGGAATTTATCCTTCAGTTTGCCCATTTCTATGATTGCCTAGGGCCTTTGTTCCTGTTGAGGTCAGCACAGGTGGAGGGTTACGTTTAATTAGCCCTAAGTTGGAATTTTTTTCTCAGGAGAGTCAGTAGTGGGGGGTCTATCCTGAACTCTCTTTCAGAGCTTTGCTGAGTCATACACAGGCTTTTGACTTCAGGGGATGGGTGGCTCTCTTTTTTTCTGACTGTGGGGGAGGATTCTTTGCTAATCTCCCCTTTGGCCTCTGGGACAGTCCTGCCTGCAGGGTATTTGTGCAGACTCTACTGCACTCCCCTGTGGCACATCGACTAGGTGAGGCATCACCCTTGTTGAAGTGTATTCCCAGAGCAGAGGCACCTGCACTAAATATTATGTGAATAACTAATAACATATAATTCTAGCTAGCAATAAAATGTTTGCAAGGCACCATGGGACTCAGCTAACTTGACCACATTCCTGACAAGGGATGATTCACATAAATTCAGCAGAGTCTAATCAAGTGGCCTCTAGCCGATGCCCTTATGAAATGTCGACAAAGATGGAATGCTGACAAAGTCACCCGCCTGTAACAAGGTTAAGATAAGATGTTATGTACACATAAGGCCCAAGGACGGTGAAGCAGGGGATCTGGAAGACATCATATACGCATGAGTAACCCCTAGCTGTCCACGAATATCAGCTGACCACGCAGTCCCCCAATGTCTAGTGACTGATTTCATTGGTTCTACTAATCAATGTATATAATTTATAATCACTATGATTGAACCATGTCCAGCCAGGATGGGCTGAGTAACTGTTTGAAACTGTATAAGTATTGATGATTTTCCTTTGTTCGGTGGAGAGGAATCTGGATTACCCAGTGACCTGCTCCCCGCCGGCATAACCCAATAAACTGTTTGACATTTGGAGCAGACCCGAGTGTCAAGTGATTCTTTCAGATTCATTCCCGCGAACAATCCTCATGGTTTCCCTGCCCCCTAGAGGTTTTTCTTTGTCTCTGCAGGTTCCTGTAAATGTGAACAACTCTGGTGGGGTGCCTCTAGTGCCTGCATTGACATAGGAGGATGTGGGGTCTAACTTTTCAAATTTTCCAGAGTTGGCCGACTGGACATGAGGGGTTTTCATCTGGGATTCCTCCCTGACCTCCTTTAACCTGCTCTCTTGGTCGCTTTTTCCCCTTCCCTTCTAAACTTTTGCCAGTCTTGTGCCTGCCTGTCCCCTTTTGTTCTCGGCGGGGGCCCCTTACAGTTCACCAGTTTTCTGCTGGAGGGTCCTCCTAACACCAGTACAGGACCTAGGGGTGCAGGTTTCACTATGGGTTGGGATTTCCCCTCAACCTGGCACATATGGCAACTCCTGCAGTACTCCACCATATCTTTTGGAATTTTGGCCAATTAAGCTGTTTTTCTTTGTGTGCTTTGGTCTTTCGTATACCGGCATGTACAGCCACTGTTGTCTCGTGGGCCCTTCTTAATATTTCTTTCTAGTACCTCTGCAGCAAAACTAACTGGTGAACTACTGTCCACTCTTTGCTCTCAGGTCTGTGAGGAGAACTCCATTTCCTCATCAGTACCTCATTCTTTAAATAGTAGCAATCAGGGACTCCCTCTGCTGCACTTTCAGATTGGGCAGCCTGTGCTAACTCTCTCAATGCTGGGTCAGCTCGCCGAGCCTCAGCTAGGGAAGATTTGTTTAACATTCACTGGGTCTTCTAACTTTCCCAAGGAAGTCTCAGATAGACAGATCTCATGGGCATCTGTCTGCAGTGCCAATTCAATCTCCTCTGCGGGGGCTAGTTTGATCATGCCCTGATTCATTACACATTCAGGGAAACTGCAGGGGACCGTCACCTGCCCTGCCTCTCTGACCTCCTGTGGTCTTTCTTTCACTGAATGCGAGCTGGCAGCAACCATGGCTGAAGGAAGGCACTAGCTGGCCCCATGGTTTAGAAATGCCTTCCTGCATCGGGTCATTATCTCTAAAGAGGTGAGAAAAGAGATGCTGAAACATGTCCACACAAGCCATCAAGGAATTGAGTCTAGTCTGAGGAAGGCAAGAGAAGTGCTCTACTGTCAAAACATGAGCAATGAGATTAAGGACCACAGCAGCCAGGGAGGTACTTGCAATGAACATTAAGCTGAGCAAGCTAAAGAGCCCCTCATGACTCATGATATCCCAGACATACCATGGATGAAGCTTGGAGTAGACCTCTTTACTTTCACTGGAACTGATTATCTCATCACAGTTGACTACTATTCAGATGACTGGGAGTTAGACCAGCTGACATCAACAACTCCCAATGAGATTGTAGCACGCCTGAAAGCACACTTCCGTCGTCTTGGCATAACCAACATTGTGATGAACAACAATGGTCCTCAGTTCACGAGTGAAGAATTCAGATGTTCCATGAAAAATTGAAAAATTTAGCACAACGCATCATCTTCACACTATCCTCAGTCAAATAGAAAGGCTGAGGCAGCAGTGAAAATTGCCAAAAGGATCATAAAGAAATCTACTGGATCCGGCACAGATGTGTCCAAGGCAATCTCAGAGTGGAGAAACACACATACAGATAGTATGGGAACTAGTCCAGTCCAGTCCAGCGACTAATATCACATGACACCCAGACGACGCTTCCAACAGCTAAGAAAATACTGAAGCCAGAGTAGTAACAGGTGTGAGGGACAAGATCATAGTAAAACAACCTGAACACGTTAAAGATTATGTGTGAACTGTGTTTGTTGGGCCAGACAAATTTGAAAGGACGAGAAAGAACAGAAAAAAAGTGGATGTTTGGATTAAAACCTTTTTACACTTTGGCTTGCTGTACACATGTGACCCTCTGCTATCATGATATGTAAATAAAGGCTTTTTGGCAGTAGCCATTTTATGCACCACGCGGAACAAGCACCTTATCTTTTGATTAGGCACATTACAGCAATCCAAACAACACTGAGTTCAACAATTTCAGATCATAACCAGTGCCCCTTATTTTGGACAGCAGCTGTTGGTGGTGATCCTGCCTTCCGATTTTACACCTCCTCTAAACATGTCTATTGTTTCTTTACTTAACCCATTACTATCTCTTTTTGTCTTCACTATCATTCCCTTTGTCATTTAATCTCTCCTGCCTTTCACCCTATCACAGACCTTCCTATTTGTTTTTTCCTCCTCTCCCCCATTTCCTTGCCTGACTTAAAAACTGTTACATCTTTAAGTACATAAATGACTCTTTGGCTCAGGGCTAACCTGAAAAGTTAGCACTATTTCTCTCTCCACAGATGCTGCCTGGCCCGTTGAGGATTTCCAGTAATTTCTGTTTTTATTTTCCAAAGATCAACCCTGTTATCTGAGAATGATCATGCCCCAGCTGAGATGGAAGTGTCCAATGCCACATTCTCTTCACAGAGACAATGAGCCTGCAGCAAAAGGCAACGGATGCAGAACATAAGCCGCACAGCTGCTGAGTGCTGCGCAGGGAGAGGAGAGGGTGCATTATCAAGGTGATGTGATATCAAGACAACGCCGGAGCCATAGAAACCAAAGAAAGCTGATTGTGGGGAGTGGAGGGGGCAGGGGAAAATATTGGGGGGCTGGAATTTTACTCAAATGACTACAATGTCCATTTCTAGAAACTTCCTGGCATTTCTACATGACAAGGCAACGTATACAAAGACCAGAATACTATTACATGATTGCATTGCATTGAACGGCAGGCTCTGAAACCCGTGTGAAAATAACCAGGACCCCGGAGTGCAGAGGTTTTACCTCCTCTACTGCCTCCACACTAGAGGCAAAGTGCACCACATTTATCTGAACCTCTCATCCATATACACACATGGCCAACCACGACCCCCCGCCCCAGCTCACCACTCCTTCTCAACTGTTTCACCCTTGTTCACACTTCTCCCCCTCCTTAACTCCTCTCCCCCTCCTTCACACTTCTTCCCCTCCTTAACTCCTCTCCCCCTCCTTCACACTTCTTCCCCTCCTTAACTCCTCTCCCCCCTCTTCATGTTTGTTTCCCTGTCCTTCACATATGTCTCCACCTCCTTCACACCTGTCACAACCCCCTGTTTTCACACCTGTCTCTTTCCTTCAAATCTGTCTTCCCTCCTTCACACCTGTCTCCCTCCTTTCACACCTGTCTCCCCCTCCTTCACACTTGTCTCCCCCTTCTTCACACCTGTCTCCCTCCTTCACACCTGTCTCCCTCCTTTCACACCTATCTCTGCCCTTCACATCTCTCCCCCTCCACACCTGTATCCATCCTGCATATTTGTCTCCCCTCCTTCACTCCTGTCTCCCTCCATCACTCCTGTCTCCACCCTTCACACTTTCTCTTGATGAAATCATAAATCATGTAGATGTTTGGATGGATGATCTTGAAGTGTTGCATCTTGGCTTGGATAGTCGCTGAGTTGGATAGCAGCAGCTGCTGCCCCTGAGTCAGGGAGGTGGCATTTCAACCAATTTTTACATCCTTGGCTTTCACTATCATCACGTGTGCAGTTGTGAGTCATACTGCGGGGAACTGTCAGTGAACTTCCTGCACTTATCTCTGCATACAGTCAGCAGCTGTCACTTTTAAATATCTGTATACTTACATCCCTCTGTACTACCACTCTTATTTAGTGTTTTCTACCTTTCACTAATCTTTTCCCATTTACATTACTTAATTTTGAACTGCATTTCCAGTCTAACTGCTTATTTGCCCACTTCCATTGATGGAATAGAGAGCTTTCAAATCCCTACTTGCTCCCACTAGCTGTGAGACAACCACTTGTACTTAAAATAACATCAGCCATCAGCAGCAAGGTTCCTCTGGCAGCAAAAATATCTCACTCGCTTTCATCACTAGCTTCCCTGCACTGTCCCATCAAACACTTCCAGGGCAGCTCCAGCTCCAGTTAGATACAGAGTAAAGCTCCTGCTAAACTATCCCATCAAGCATTTGGGCATGGTAGGACGATGGTCGCCATCTTTCCAGGATGCCTCCAGGATCCCCGTCCAATTAAGGATGCGGGCAAACCATGGAAGCGGGAGGCCCAATAGAAGGGCCCGCAGCAAATTTCTGGCTGCCAGCCCCACCGGGAGAGGTGGGCACTGCTGAGGCAGGTAGGGGATCACAAGGTGCCTCAAAATGGAGGTACTCTCTGCAGCATTGGGAAAAATTAAAAAAATATGCATGACCACAGTTGTGAGGGAATCATTGAGGAGGGGGACCGTGGCTTGTATCTTCAGATGTGGCTGTTGCCTCCCAGCAGGTCCATGCTGAGTGGAGGCACCTTCAGATCCTGGTGGTGCCATCAACGTTTCCCTAGTTGGCCCATTAATGGGCCTAATTGCTGCCTGTCCCTGCTGGGTGGGTAGCCTCTGCCACATTGACCCTGCCTCCGGCAATATTGCTCGGTAACCAACCTGATGCACTAACTTGAAACTTTGCTGCTGGTCCCACATCTTAACCTGCCTCCACAAGACCAGGAACGTTCAACCCAGTGTCTCTATACTGATGGGGAGTCAGTCATTCCACAGGCCAGAGTCAGGGATGTGGTGGGAGTAGCCTAGGTAGAGCCAGAATGAGGAATAACAGTTTGCAGTTCAATCTGGAGTGCAGCCCAGACCCAGACCCAGACCCACTGGGGGCTCCCAGCAATTACACAGAGCTGCTCAAGCCAAAACCCGGGGAACTGGTGTGGAGAGGAGTTGGAGGGTCAGGCACAGTTTTTGGGGTGAAAGTTCTGCTTGATGATTCTATTCCTAGTGGGATCTTTGGAGTACAACATTGCTACAGTTGCTGCTTAGATTGTCTAAAAAAAAATCAGCTATTTTCAGCTAGATAATTGCTTCAGACAGCTGGGGTTTCTATCCAGAACTGTAATTAAAGTTTCTGAAAGTGATACTATTCATGCCACTGAAGTTAGGTTATTAGTAATTTGTACTTCAACATTACAATACTAACTGCAGCTGGAGGTGTTGGGCTGACCTCATTTGCATATCCAACACAGCATTGTTGTGACAGTTCACATGTAATTGGTGCCATCACAAATCACAACGATTAAACTATTACTTAGCTCAATGAGGCATCGTACAAAGTATGGCAATAAAATTGAACAAAATATAACTGGAACTGGTGAAAATGGCTTGAAATTTGACACTTTGAATATTAGCGCTTCATACCTTTCGGTGAAATTCCTTTGTTCATTATAAATGAGTCACCATTTAAAATAAATGATGTCTGCCAATATTTGACGAGCCGGTTTCAAGGCAAAAAAACGGATAAAATCCATCAAGTGAATTCATTTTTATCTATTCATTTCCAATTGCTTCACCATATTACTTGACAAAGAATATCTCCAAGGGAGTGAAGCTATTTCACATTAAACCTTTATGTTTTCTCTTGTAAAGTAAAGGTGATCTAAGAACAATCTCTTCTATTTTGTTACGGTGGCTGAGAAATTCAATGTCTGCTATAATGAACTCTCTCTAAACGCAAGTAAATGATACCTCATGGTTCAGGCATGAGTGTACTGCCCACATGCAAGTTTATTACTCAGTCACCAACAGTAAAATAACTATTAAGGTATACAATTGACTCATACAAGCTGGTTTCCTGTAGACCTAAGGTGATGGAGCTTGGCTTCTGTAGATGTTGGATTTCCGACTGTCCCATAAGCTCTAACTACACAATGGGTGCTACCCATTTTTTAAAATGCATTTCTCCTTACACATCTGTTGCATGATCAAAAGATCTTTCAAGCATCCTTAAAGGATCTTCCCCTTTAATATGAGTCATATCACATAATGTCCAGAATGCACAGTGAAGTGAGGTTCCTTCTCATTAAAGCTCCAGACCTTGACCTTGACCTTGGCAGTTTAACTGCTAATCAATTGAACATGATGTTTTCTGCCTGACATTATAATGGATAAGGATCATCCCGGGATCATCCCGGATAGTTAATGTGATTTTTCATCTGTTTGCTGCTCCTCCAGCATTCTAGCTAATCTCCAATATTAATGCATATCATAACATAAAAGCAAAATACTGCAGATGCTGGAAATCTGAAATAAAAAGAGAAAGTGCTGGAAATACTCAGCAGATCTGACAGCATCTGTGGAGAGAAACATAGTTCAAGTCTGTGACCTTTCATCATTCTGACTTGGGGCAGTTTTGGGTCTGTAATAAGGGGGGGGGTGGTCTTGTCATGATAATGGGGAGGGGAAAGAGCCACATGAGAGGCCCAAGGCTTCCTTGTGAGTCCAGAAGAGCACACCTGCCCTTCCTGGCCAATGAGACCATGTGGAAAGCTAATTATAAATATACTTGCTGAGCCTCTTCTAGCCCAGGATCTGGATTCCAGCAGATTTTTTCTGACAGAGGAGCTGGCAGTTCCCAACTCCTCTGCCGTCCCAAACAGGTTGCCATTACAGATCACATCCTAATGACATTATCAACATTTAAAAAATTTACTCATGGGATGTGAGTGTCGCTGACAAGGCCTGCATTTATTACCCATCCCTAATTGCCCTTGAGAAATTGGTGGTGAACCACCTTCTTGAATCACTGCAGTTGATGTGGCCTAAGTACACCTACAGTATTGTTCGGGAGGGAGTTCCAGGATTTTGACCGAGTGACAGTGAAGGAACGGCGATATAGTTCCAAGTCAGGATGATGTGTGACTTGGAGGGGAACTTGCAGTTGTTGTTTTAGTTTAGTTTAGAGTTAGTTTAGAAACAGGCCCTTCGGCCCACCAAGTTTATGCCGACCATCAACCACCCATTTATACTAATCCTACCCTAATTCCATATTCCTACCACATCCCCACCTGTCCCTATATTTCCCTACCACCTACCTATCCTCGGGGCAATTTATAATGGCCAATTAACCTATCACCCTGCAAGTCTTTGGCATGTGGGAGGAAACCGGAGCACCCGGAGGAAACCCATGCAGACACAGGGAGAACTTGCAAACTCCACACAGGCAGTACCCAGAATTGAACCCAGGTCGCTGGAGCTGTGAAGCTGCGGTGCTAACCACTGCGCCACTGTGCCGCCCCACTGTGCATGGTGTTCCCATGCATCTGCTGCCTTTGTTCTTCCAGGTGGTAGAAGTCGTGGGTTTGGAAGGTGCTGTTGAAGGAGCCTTGACGAGTTGCTTTTCGAATAGAATTTCTTTGTGACAAATCTTTAACTTGGTCAGTACATTTTTACTAACTCGTTTAATATACGCTTCGGGATCCGATGTTCCTAAGCGCCTTTCTGACCAATTTAAAATTAATTTTCAAAGATTTATAGACAGCTTGCTAAAACTCTTTAAAAATTACCCACAAAATGTGTAGAAGGCCCCTCAGTATTCAGCCTTGAATAGTGGTGAGAATGACGGTTTCTTTGGGAAGTGCAGCCAGAGCCAAGTCCAAAACACCACAACTGGATCAACTGTAAGGGAGGGTGATGGTTCTGAGGAACATTGGGAAAGCACTACTGACAGGAAATTCTATAGTTGGGGAACAGACAGGTGTTTCTGTGGCCACAGATGTAAATCCAAGATGGGATGTTTCCTCCCAAGTGCCAGGATCAAGGATGTCACTGAATGGGGAGGTGAACAGCCAGAGGGTGTGGTTCATATTGGTACCAAAGACATAGATAGAAAAAGGATGAGACCCTGCAAGCAGATTTTAGGGAACTGGGAAGGAGACTAGGAAGCAGGACTGCAAAGATAGTAATCTCCGGATTATTCCCAGTGCGATACGCTCATGAGTATGGAAATATTAAGTTAGAGCAGATCAATGTGTAGCTGGAGAGATGGTGCAAGATTCCTGTGACATTGGGACTGGTTCTGGAGGAGGTGGGACCTATACAAGCCGGGCAGGTTGCATCTAAACAGAGTTGGGACCAATGTCCTCACAGGGTGGTTTGCTAATGCTATTGGGGAGGGCTTAGACTAACTTGGCAGGGGGATGGGATTCAAGATGTAGCAATATAAAGAAGAAACAAGGTGCACAAAGGATTAGGAAAGACAGACAGCATGAGAGTGAGAAATAGTAGGGCATTAGATGGAGTCAGATTAGGAGGAAATGCAATAAGGTCTAAATTAAATTTATTGTGCATGCATGTAAATGCACAAAGCTTGGTAAATAAGGTTGGTGAGCTGCTGGCACAGATAACCACATGGGAATATGATAAAAGCAAAATACTGCAAATGCTGGAAAGCTGAAATAAAAACCGAAAAGTGCTGGAAATATTCAATAGGTCTGGCAGCATCTGTGGAGAGAAAAACAGAGTTAACGTTTCAGGTCGATGAAGGTCATCGCAAAGTGGAAAAGGAAATAAGAGAGGCAAACAGAAAGTATGAGAAGAGACTGGCAGCTAATATAAAAGGAAATCCAAAGTCTTCTCCAGGCATATAAATAGTAAAAGGTAGTGAGAGAGGGGTGGGGCTGATTAGGGACAAAAAAGGTGGTCTGCACATGGAGGCAGGAGGCATGGCTGAGGTACTAAATGATTACTTTGCATCTGTCTTTAGAAAGGAAGAATATACTGCCAAAGTCATCGTGAAATAGGGAGTAGTTAAGATACTGGATGGGCAAAAAACTGATAAAGAGGTATTACAAAGGATGGCTGTACTTAAAGTTGATAAGTCAACAGGACTGGATGGAGCGGAGAGCAGTCGGACCTGTGTGGAAAAAACCAGAACCGGGAGCAGATAAATCCAGTGCGAGGCTCGGGGCCTTCACTTACTTTCAGGAGCGGAGAGCAGTCGGACCTCTTCCAGCATGCTGGAGTTTTGAAAAAAAAAGAAAGAAAAAGCCAACAGTGATGTCACAGGAAAGCTGCAAGGTGATTGGTTGGTGAGTCACTGCTGTTAGGGAATAACTCTAAATAGCTGGGTAAGTATCTAAGGTAAGAAAGGTTCACAGTTTTTTTTTCATATATAGTAAGTAGTGTTTTTTTAGGGGGTTCTGTAGTAATGAGGACCAGGGAAGAAGGGCCCTAGAGTAACTGATATTATTTGACATTAAGATCTTCTAAAAGATTAATTTAAAGGGTTAAGCCATGGCAGGAGAGCTCAAAGCCGTGGTGTGCTCCATGTCGGAAGCCGGGAACATTTCCAGTGCATGTGTGCAGGAGGTGTCTCCAGCTGCAGCTCCTGGAAACCCGGGTTTCGGAGCTGGGGACACTGTGGAGCATCCATGAGGCGGAGAGTATCGTGGATAGCATGTATAGAGAGGTGGTCACACCGCAGGCTCAGACTCTACAGGCAGGAAGGGAATGGGTGACCACCAGTCCGAGCAAGAGGACTAGGCAGGCAGTTCAGGAATCTCCGATGGCTATTCCCCTGCAAAACAGATATACTGCTTTGGATACTGTTGGGGGGAATGGCCTCTCAGGGGAAAGCAGCAACAGCCCAATACATTGCATCATGGTTGGCTCTGCTGCACAGGGGAGGAGTAAAAAGTGTGGGAATGCAATAGTTATAAGGGATTCAATTGTAAGGGGAATAGATCGGCGTTTCTGTGGCCGCAAAAGAGACTCCAGGATGGTATGTTGCCTCCCTGGTGCTAGGGTCAAGGATGTCTCAAAGCTGTTACAGGACATTCTGAAGGGGGAGGGCGAACAGCCTGTGGTCGTGGTACAAATTAGTACAAATGGCGTATAGGTAAAAAAAAAGATGAGGTCCTAAAAACAGAATATAGGGAGCTAGGAAGTAAGTTGAAAAGTAGGACCTCAAAGGTGGTGATCTCAAGATTACTACCAGTGCCACATGCTAGTCAGAGTAGAAATAGCAGGATATATCGGATGAATACGTGGCTGAAGAGATGGTGTGAAGGGGAGGGTTTCAGATTCCTGGGACATTGGGACCGGTTCTGGGGGAGGTGGGACCAGTACAAACTGGATGGGTTACACCTGGGCAGGACCGGGACTGATGTCCTAGGGGGAGTATTTGCTAGAGTGGTTGGGGGGGGTTTAAATGGCAGGGGGATGGGAACCTTTGCAAGGAGTCAGAGGAGGGGGGATCAAAGACAGAACAAAAGACAGTAAGGGGAATAAGAAAAGTGATAGGCAGAGAAATCAAGGGCCAGAATCAAACAGGGCCACAGTGAAAAATAGTGGGAAGGGGACAAGTAATGTTAAAAAGAAAAGCCTTAAGGCTTTGTGCCTTAATGAGCGGAGCATTCACAATAAAGTGGATGAATCAATCGCTCAAATAGATGTAAACGGGATTATTATTAGAGAGGATTATTATAGAGGATTCTTTGGGACAGGATTTACTCCCATTTGGAAACAAATGAACTGATTAGCGAGAGGCAGCATGGTTTTGTGAAGGGGAGGTCATGTCTCACTAACTTGATTGAGTTTTTTGAGGAAGTGACGAAGATGATTGATGAAGGAAGGGCAGTGGATGTTGTCTATATGGACTTCAGTAAAGCCTTTGACAAAGTTCCTCATGGCAGACTGGTACAAAAGGTGAAGTCACACAGGATCAGAGGTGAGCTGGCAAGATGGATACAGAACTGGCTCAGTCATAGAAGACAGAGGGTAGCAGTGGAAGGGTGCTTTTCTGAATGGAGGGCTGTGACTAGTGGTGTTCCACAAGGATCAGTGCTGGGACTGTTGCTGTTTGTAATATATATAAATGATTTGGAGGAAAATATAGCTGGCCTGATTAGTAAGTTTGTGGACGACATAAAGGTTGGTGGAGTTGCGGATAGTGATGAGGATTGTCAGAGGATACAGCAGGACATAGATAGGTTGGAGACTTGGGTGGAGAAATGGCAGATGGAGTTTAATCCGGACAAATGTGAGGTAATGCATTTTGGAAGATTGAATACAGGTGGGAAGTATACAGTAAATGGCAGAACCCTTAGGAGTATTGACAGGCAGAGAGATCTGGGTGTACAGGTCCACAGGTCACTGAAAGTGGCAATGCAGGTGGATAAGGTAGTCAAGAAGGCATACGGCATGCTTGCTTTCATCGGTCGGGGCATAGAGTATAAAAATTGGCAAGTCATGCTGCAGCTGTACAAAACCTTAGTTAGGCCACACTTAGAATATTGTGTGCAATTCTGGTCGCTACACTACCAGAAGGACGTGGAGGCTTTGGAGAGGGTACAGAAGAGGTTTACCAGGATGTTGCCTGGTCTGGAGGGCATTAGCTATGAGGAGAGGTTGGATAAACTCGGATTGTTTTCACTGGAACGACGGAGGTGGAGGAGCGACATGATAGAGGTTTACAAAGTTATGAGCGGCATGGACAGAGTGGATAGTCAGAAGCTTTTTCCCAGGGTGGAAGAGTCAGTTACTAGGGGGCATAGATTTAAGGTGCGAGGGGCAAAGTTTAGAGGGGATGTGCGAGGCAAGTTCTTTACACAGAGGGTGGTGAGTGCCTGGAACTTACTGCCAGGGGAGGTGGTGGAAGCAGGTACGATAGCGATGTTCAAGAGGCATCTTGACAAATACATGAATAGGATGGGAATAGAGGGATACGATCCCCGGAAGTGCAGAAGGTTTTAGTTTAGACAGGTATCAAGATCAGCACAGGCTTGGAGGGCCAAATGGCCTGTTCCTGTGCTGTCCTGTTCTTTGTTTGTTCCTTGATTACGGAGAAATCGCTGCAAGGTGACCTGGAATGGGAAATGAACATCCAGGGGTATTCAGCATTTAGGAAGGACAGACAAAAAACAAAAGGCGGTGAAGTTGCATTGCTGGTTAAAGAGGAAATTAACGCAATAGTGAGGAAAGATATTATCTTTGAGCATGTGGAATCTGTATGGGTAGAGTTGAGAAACACTAAGGGGCACAAAACATTAGTGGAGGTTGTATATAGACACCCAAACTTTAGTGGTGATGCTGGGAATGGCATAAAACAGGAAATTAGAGACACGTGATAAACGAACATCTGTAATGATAGGTGAATTTAATCTGCATATAGATTGGGCAAATCAAATTAGTCACAATACCGTAGAGGAGGAATTCTTGAAGTTGATACGGGATGGTTTTCTGGACCAATACGTTGAGGAACCAACTAGAGAACAGGCCATCCTAGACTGGGTATTGTGTAATGAGAGAGGAATAATTGACAATCTAGTGGTGCGAGACCCCTTGGGGACGAGCAACCAAAATATGATAGAATTCTTCATCAAGATGGAGAGAGGCGTAGTTGATTCTGAGACGAGGGCCCTGGATCTTAGTAAAGGAAACTACAAAGGTATGAGGGACGAGTTGGCTATGATGGATTGGGAAACGTTACTTAAAGGGATGATGGTGGATAGGCAATGGCAAACATTTAAAGATCACATGGATGAACTGCAACAATTGTTTATTCCTGTCTGGCACAAAAGTAAAATGGGAATGGTAACCAAATCATGGCTTAGAAGGGAAATTAGAGATAGCATTATATCCAAGGAAGAGGCATATAAATTTGCCAGGAAAAATAACATACCTGAGGATTGGGAAGAGTTTAGAATTCAGCAAAGGAGAACCAAGGGATTGATGAAGAAGGGGAAAATAGAGTATGAGAGTAAGCTTGCGGGGAACATAAAAACTGACTGTAAAAGTTTCTATAGGTATGTGAAGAGAAAAAGATCGGTGAAGACAAATGTCGGTCCTTTACAGTCAGAAACAGGGGAATTTATTATGGGGAACAAAGAAATGGCTGACCAACTAAATGCATACTTTGGTTCTGTCTTCACAAAGGAGGACACAAATATCATACAGGAAGTGTTGGGGAACTCAGGGCTTAGTGAGAGAGAGGAACTGAAGGAAATCAGTGTTAGTGGAGAAATGGTGTTGGGGAAGTTGATGGGATTGAAGGCCGATAAATCCCAGGGCCTGATGGTATGCATCCCAGAGTACTTAAGGAAGTGGCCCCAGAAATACTGGATGCATTGGTGCTCTTCTTCCAAGATTCTATCGACTCTGGAACAGTTCCTACAGATTGGAGGGTAGCTAATGTAACCCCATTATTTAAAAAGGGAGGTGGAGAGAAAGCAGGGAATTATCGACCAGTTAGCCTGACGTCAGTGGTGGGGAAAATTCTAGAGTCCATTGTCAAAGATTTTATAGCAAAGCACTTGGAGAACAGTGGTAGAATCGGACAGGGTCAGCATGGATTTACGAAAGGGAAATCATGCTTGACAAATCTACTAGAATTCTTCGAGGATGTAACTAGCAGAGTTGATGAGGGGGAGCCAGTGGATGTGGTTTATTTGGACTTTCAGAAGGCTTTCGACAAAGTCCCACATAAGAGATTCGCATGTAAAATTAAAGCGCATGGGATTGGGGGCAATATATTGTGATGGATAGAAAATTGGTTGGCAGATAGGAAACAAAGAATAGGGATAAATGGGTCTTTTTCTGAATGGCAGGCAGTGACTAGTGGGGTACCACAGGGATCGGTGCTAGGAACCCTGCTATTCACAATATACATTAATGATTTAGATTTGGAGAAATTACATTTAGTTCCCTCATCTTTTATTTTTATTTATTTTTTAAATTTATTTTTATTTATTTATAAATAAATAAATTAAATAAAAATAAAAGAAGAGGGAACTAAATGTAATTTCTCCAAATTTGTAGATGACACAAAACTGGGTGGGATGGTGAGTTGTGAGGAGGATGCGGAGAGGCTTCAGGGTGATTTGGAGAAATTGAGTGAGTGGGCAAATGCATGGCAGATGCAGTATAATGTGGATAAATGTGAGGTTATCCACTTTGGGAGCAAAAACAGGAAGGCAGATTATTATCTGAATGGCTATAAACTGACAGAGGGGGATGTGCAACGAGACCTGGGTGTTCTCGTACACCAGTCGCATGCAGGTCCAACAGGCATTAAAAAAGGCAAATGATATTGGGCGGCACAGTGGCGCAGTGGTTAGCACCGCAGCCTCACAGCTCCAGCGACCCGGGTTCAATTCTGGGCACTGCCTGTGTGGAGTTTGCAAGTTCTCCCTGTGTCTGCGTGGGTTTTCGCCGGTTTCCTCCCACAGCCAAAAGACTTGCAGGTTGATAGGTAAATTGGCCATTATAAATTGCCCCTAGTATAGGTAGGTGGTAGGGGAATATAGGTACAGGTGGGGATGTGGTAGGAATGTGGGATTAGTGTAGAGTTAGTATAAATGGGTGGTTGATGGTCGGCACAGACTTGGTGGGCCGAAGGGCCTGTTTCAGTGCTGTATCTCCAAATAAAAAAAAAAATATGTTGCCTTCATAGCGAGAGGATTCGAGTACAGGAGCAGGGATGTCTTGCTGCAATTATACAGAGCCTTGATGAGGTCACACCTGGAATATTGTGTGCAGTTTTGGTTTCCTTATCTGAGGAAGCATGTTCTTTCTATAGAGGGAGTGCAGCGAAGGGTTACCAGACTGATTCCTGGGATGGCGAGACTGACATATGAGGAGAGATTGAGTCGGTTGGGATTATATTCGCTGGAGTTCAGAAGAGTGAGGGGGGGATCTCATAGAAACCTATAAAATTCTGACAGGACTTGACAGAGTAGATGCAGGAAAGATGTTCCTGATGGTGGGGGACTAGGGGTCATAGTCTAAGGATATGGAGTACACCTTTCAGGACTGAGATGAGGAGAAATTTCTTCACCCAGAGAGTGTTGAGCCTGTGGAATTCGCTTCCACAGAAAGCAGTTGAGGCCAAAGCATTGTATGTTTTCAAGAAGGAGTTAGATATAGCTCTTGGGGCTAAAGGGATCAAAGAGTATGGGGCGAAAGTGGGAACAGGTTACTGAGTTGGATGATCAGCCATGATCATAATGAATGGCGAAGCAGGCTCGAAGGGCCGAATGGCCTACTCCTGCTCCTATTTTCTATGTCTATGTTTCTATGAAGGCATCTGAAGATATTGAGGGACTTAATGGAGGAAATTGCAGAGGCACTGGCCATAACTGATGATTCAAATAACTGATGAAGTGTCATCAATGTTAACTCTGTTTCTCTCACCACAGATGCGGCCAGACCTGCTGAGTATTTCCAGCATTTTCTGTTTTTATGTCATATTTCCAGCATCCAGAGTATTTTTCTATTGTCGAAGGTGGCAGGGCAGGTTGAGAAAACGGTTAAAAAAGGTATACAGGATTCTGTCTTTTTGGAGGCTGAGAGTACAAAAGCAAGGGAGTTATGATGAATCTTTATAAAACGTCAGTTTGGCTCTACTGGAGTATTGTGTCCAATTCTGGGCATCACACTTTAGGAAGGATGTGAAGGCTGTAGATAGGGTGTAGAAAAGATTTAGGGGAATAGTTTCAGGGACTTCCGTTATGTGGATTGATTGGAGAAGATGGTGTTATTGTCCGAGAGAAGAAAATGTTGAGTGGAGATTTGATAACGGTATTCAAAATCATGATGGATCCAGACAGAGTAGATAGAGGGGGACTGTTCGCACTGGCAAAAGGTTCAAGAACCAAAGGGGACTGATATAAGGTGAATGGCAAAAGAACCAACAGTGACATGAGGAAAATGTTTTTTATAGAGTGAGTGGTTAGGATCTGGAATGTATACCTGAGACGGTGGTGGAGGCAGTTTCCATCGTGGCTTTCAAAAAGGATTGGACACGCACCTGAAATGAAAAAAAAAATTGCAGGGCTACAGAGAAAAGCCTGGGGAGTGTGACTAGCTGATTTGTTCTTGCAGACAGCTGACACAGACATGAAAGGCTGAATGGTCTCCTTCTGTGCTGAAATCATTCTATGATTCTAAAAATGATTGATGTGGAACAAGTAGGTGAATAAAGATTTTAAAACTTGAATTTTAACTCTTCTTTCATATTCAGCCACAATATATGATGTCACACCTCAAGAGTCAGTAATTTTTGAAGGCTTTTTTGGTAAGAAATTGGCTGACCCTGAAAGTGAACTTGAGTATCACGATGCACAATTAGCCTGCTCATTGTATGGCAGGTAGCGTGGTAACTTTGTGCTGCCTGCGTTTTACATGATTGCTACATGCAGCCAGTGGAATCCACACTGTTCATTGGCTGCATGCATCAGCACGGGCTCGATATCGGTGCTGGTTAGTGCTGCCTAAAGACAACCTGCATCTCTTAAAGGGGGGCTGCATTGTGATTGCAATGAGTTATTTTATTTTCAAAATTCAATCTGGGCAGTGATACTTTCATCAATGGCTGAACATTGGACAGAGTGAGCACCAAAGTTTTTCGGACAATGCATTGACGCTCTTGGTAGAAAAGGTGGAAAGAAGGAGTGATGTCCTCTATCTACAGCAGGCAGAGGCCCTCCAAACATATGTTCAGGAGGCAGTGGAAAAAAAGTAGCAATGGAGGTCAGGACTATGATGAGAGATGACATAAACTAGGCTGTATTCCCCGGAATTTAGAAGTTTAAGGGGTGATTTGATTGACGTTTTCAAGATATTAAAGGGAACTGATTATGGTAGATAAAGAGAAACTATTTCCACTGGTTGGGGAGCCTAGGACAAGGGGAGATAGCCTAAAAATTTGAGCCAGGCCTTTCAGGAGTGAAGTTATGAAATATTTCTGCATACAAAGGGTGGTAGAAATTTGGAACTCTATTCTGCAAATAGCAGTTGATGCTAGATAAATTGTTAATTTCAAATTTGAGATTGATAGGTTTTTCTTAATTTAGGCTATTGAAGGATATGAACAAAGGTGAGTTCGGTCACAGATCAGCCATGATCTCATCGAATAGCAGAACAGACTCAAGGGGCTAAATGGCTGATGCCTTTTCCTATGTTTCAAGAACATGAATGCAGTGCAAGAAGGAGTTAAACAATGGGACATGACTTGTCAAGGTGAGTAAGTTCATCTTCAAATGGTATATCTTACCAACTGTACCAGTAGCCTCGTCCACTGTTTAATTCACTACAACCCCGCAGCCTACCTACCAACAATCTCTATCAATCAATACTCAAACATAAAATTCATCTGCTTTACCTCACCCTTACATAATTAGCACTGTTGCAAATTCCCGACCCACAAGCCACAGCTAGCACACACTGACAACTACTCAACCATGACAGCCACGTTACTCAAACATATTGTACAACACTCATGACAGAATTCCTTCTTTTTTGAAGGAGAAGGTGGTACATAGCAGCAGGCAGTAGCAAAGAACTGGAGGAGGTCAAGCATGCTTGCATGTTTTAAATCCAATGGAGGAGATAGTGATGACTATCATGAGAAAGGATATCATTGAGGTTATAGTCACTAGCAGGATGGGAGGGATTGATAATGAAGTTATCTGCATTGTTAAGGCCACATGGTGTGAAGTGGGTGGTTCCCAATGTTCAACTCCCCACCTGACTGCAGCGTTTAACCCCTTGGTGTTTTACTTTTCAAATAAACAGACAGTGACAGGTTTTCTTGTAGGATTAAAAACAGAAAAATCAATTATTTATTGATCAATGTACCTTATCCAGAAATTGTCGCAACAGCATCCACTGACACATTTGCTTGCAGCGCACACATGCACACACACACACAAGAAGAGACAGATAGAGAGGGAAAAAAAGGGAAAGTGGTCTTTAGTTGGGGGGAGGTCACGACAAACCTGTTGCATTCTTTTGGAAATTGGGTGGAAGCCTGAGGTGATTGTAGATATTGCTCTTGATTGAAAGCTGGGTTGAAGATGGTGAATCGCTTCTAGTTCACTGTTGTCTAATGTAGATGTAGGATTCTACAGCAGGACATATGTCCTCTACTTTGCTTGGAAACAAGCTGCTGGATGCTGCTTTGTCTTCTCCCTCTGGCGTCTCTCTCTCGAAGCGGTCTTTTTTTTAAGGTAAAGCTGTGTTACCTCTCATGTCCTGGTAGGGGACATTCGGATCTCTTCCCATGGTGATCACACAATGGCCCAGGACGTGGCTACTTCACACCTATTTTGTTTCAGAAGAAGACATTCAATTCTGGAATATTTTAGGGTGGGTCCAATTGACACCTCTTAGCTTTGAAGATTTTCCTTTGTCCTTGACAGACAGTTTGAATACACAATGGCCAATCCTTTTCTCTTTGGTGGCCATTTTGGACCATCGTTCACTTTTTAAAATAAAGGTTCTTTTTTTTTTAAGACAACGTCAGTTTTTCATAACTCTTCAGGGTTAGTCTATAATTTGTACCATCACACTTATGATGTGCATGACAGTTTATTTAATTGTCCTTTGCTCATTGTACTGCTTCCTCATTTCACAATCTCTTCTGACTCACAAGCTGTAGCTGGGGTAAACATGCACTTTTTACTTTCTTCTCTCCCATTACCACAGCCCAATCCTTATCCCTTTTTTAGTTCAGGCACCCAAGAATTAGAACCTTCTCAGTCAGTGGAGAGAAATGAAGAAGACAGTGATGATGAAGAGATACCATCACTCAATCTTACCCTTGCAGACACCAGCTCAGATACTGACACTGCGCGCATTTTAGAGACTAGAATGGAAGAAGGCTCTGCATGTGGTGAGACACCGGGCACAGGTGCACAGTTGCCAGGGTGAGGGGAAGGAATAGCACAGATTCTAGGTCATCAGAGAACAAGGTCGCACAATAGTTCTGCTGCAGAGGAATATGATGAGGACTTTGAGCAGTCAGGCTACAGGATAAGTTCTGATGAAGGGTCACTGACCTGAAACATTAACTCTGCTTCTCTCTCCATAGATGCTGCCAGACCTTCTGAGTATTTCCAGCATTTCTTGTTTTTATTTCAGATTTCCAGCATCTGCAGTATTTTGCTTTTATTACAGAAGAAGGCTGATGGGTGTACTTAACCAAATAGTTGGTTCACTGGAAAGCCTGCCAGAAAGCTTGTACTCAATGTAAAGGAGCATGGAGTAGTCCAATAACAACCTGGCACAAAGCTTTGCGCAGAGCTTGGAGCCCATCCTTTCTAACATGAAGTGAGTGGTCATCTCTTTTAGCACACCTGCGGAACCAACCATGATGCAGCATCTGATGGCTGATGTCACAGCTTCAAAATTACAAAAATGTACTTCAGCACCAAACAGATCACTCCCTGTAGATAACTGAAACTTCAGCCAGTTATAGGAAAGCAGTCAGAAGAAATAATCCCCTAACTATGCGATAGGTAGATCATAATCCCTTTAAACAGTACTAGTGGGGCTTCCTTCATTCTGTTCAATGCATGTTCAAGTATATGAGGTTGTGATAGGGCAGAGGCTGGAATATGGAGTTCGAAGATAGTAGGACAGAGGTCAACATTGCACGATGTTTGAATTCATCATCTTCCTGCTCTGCATTCTGCCGCGGTCATTAAGTGTGCAGGGCCATGTGATGGAATATAGGTATAATAAGCTTAATTAGGTAGCATTTAGATATCGTTGATATATCATACCTGTTAAGATTAAAAATTGAATAAATGGTCAAATTTCAAGACTCACCGGCATTCCCCTTTAAAAAGGTAGAGTTAAAAATTTCAATGTCTTTCAAGGTCCCTGTTATGAACTAGAAACAAGTTAGGAAATCCATTTGTGTCTCTGTTGTCAGGGACTTGGAAGATAAACACACACATTGAAATATCCTGTGTGACATCAGTAAGAGGTAGCAATAAACTTAATTAGTTTATGGGGTTGTTGATGCAGACAGATCGGCTCAAAAGGTTGCTTTAAGGTACCATAAAAAGACAATTATAGATAATAAAACAATAAATGGAATGGACTTACAGGAACAAAGAGGTCAAGTAAACACAATTATAAACAATTTGACCAGATAAATGCTCACAACTTCAAGAGCAGGGGAATTCCAGTAAAACATTAAGCAGAGAGTTAGTTAATGACACTACCAAATATGGGTCTTGAAAGCAAGAAAACCACACAGAGAAAAGTAACACCTATATGCTAAAAGATCAGACAATACCTTAACAACAGTATAAACATGAGAGTTTTTGAAGCAAAGATTAGAAGTGTTGAATTTCTCAAACAATACTTCTTACCCTATACTTTGGGGAATTTAAGGTAAAAGTTTACTTTAAATGTTGATGGATGTTCTAAGATATTTTGCTGTAACATTAGCAGCGTTAAACTTTTGGATTCTATGTTAGAAATAAGATTATGTGTTACATCTTTCAGTAATATTTGATATTGTGATATACTTAGCCACTTGGAAATGTATTGCATGTTAAATTCTTTAATAAATAGGAACAGGAGAGGTGAGGTCACCTTGTTGGGAGTCTTTTATAGACCTCCAAATAGTTCCAGAGATGTAGAGGAAAGGATAGCGAAGATGATTCTCGACAGGGGCGAGAGTAACAGGGTAGTTGTTATGGGGGACTTTAACTTTCCAAATATCGACTGGAAATACTATAGTTCGAGTACTTTAGATGGGTCAGTTTTTGTCCCGTGTGTGCAGGAGGGTTTTCTGACACAGTATGTAGACAGGCCAACCAGGGGCGATGCCACATTGGATTTGGTACTGGGTAATGAACCCGGCCAGGTGTTAGATTTAGATGTAGGTGAGCACTTTGGTGATAGTGATCACAATTCGGTTAGGTTTACCTTAGCGATGGGCAGGGACAGGTATATACCGCAGGGCAAGAATTATAGCTGGGGGAAAGGAAATTATGATGCGATTAGGCAAGATTTAGGATGTGTAGGATGGGGAAGGAAACTGCAGGGGATGGGAACAATCGAAATGTGGAGCTTATTCAAAGAGCAGCTACTGCGTGTCCTTGATAAGTATGTACCTGTGAGGCAGGGAGGAAGTTGTCGAGTGAGGGAGCCATGGTTTACTAAAGAAGTTGAAGCGCTTGTCAAGAGGAAGAAGAAGGCTTATGTTAGGATGAGACGTGAAGGCTCAGTTAGGGCGCTTGTGAGTTACAAGCTAGCCAGGAAGGATCTAAAGGGAGAGCTAAGAAGAGCAAGGAGAGGACACGAGAAGTCATTGGCGGATAGGATCAGAGAAAACCCTAAGGCTTTCTATAGGTATATCAGGAATAAAAGAATGACTAGAGTTAGATTAGGGCCAATCAAGGATAGTAGTGGGAAGTTGTGTGTGGAATCAGAGGAGATAGGGGAAGTGTTAAATGAATATTTTGCGTCAGTATTTACAGTAGAGAAAGAAAATGTTGTTGAGGAGAATACTGAGATTCAGGCTACTAGGCTAGATGGGATTGAGGTTCACAAGGAGGAGGTGTTATCAATTTTGGAAAGTGTGAAAATAGATAAGTCCCCTGGGCCAGATGGGATTTATCCTAGGATTCTCTGGGAAGATAGGGAGGAGATTGCAGAGCCTTTGTCCTTGATCTTTATGTCGTCATTGTCGACAGGAATAGTGCCGGAAGACTGGAGGATAGCAAATGTTGTCCCCTTGTTCAAGAAGGGGAGTAGAGACAGCCCTGGTAATTATAGACCTGTGAGCCTTACTTCGGTTGTGGGTAAAATGTTGGAAAAGGTTATAAGAGACAGGATTTATAATCATCTTGAAAAGAATAAGTTCATTAGCGATAGTCAGCAGGGTTTTGTGACGGGTAGGTCGTGCCTCACAAACTTTATTGAGTTTTTCGAGAAGGTGACCAAACAGGTGGATGAGGGTAAAGCAGTGGATGTGGTGTATATGGATTTCAGTAAGGCATTTGATAAGGTTCCCCATGGTAGGCTATTGCAGAAAATACGTAAGTATGGGGTTGAAGGTGATTTAGAGCTTTGGATCAGAAATTGGCTAGCTGAAAGAAGACAGAGGGTGGTGGTTGATGGCAAATGTTCATCCTGGAGTTTAATTACTAGTGGTGTACCGCAAGGATCTGTTTTGGGGCCACTGCTGTTTGTCATTTTTATAAATGACCTGGAAGAGGGTGTAGAAGGGTGGGTTAGTAAATTTGCGGATGACACTAAGGTCGGTGGAGTTGTGGATAGTGCCGAAGGATGTTGTAGGTTACAGAGGGACATAGATAGGCTGCAGAGCTGGGCTGAGAGATGGCAAATGGAGTTTAATGCGGAAAAGTGCGAGGCGATTCACTTTGGAAGGAGTAACAGGAATGCAGAGTACTGGGCTAATGGGAAGATTCTTGGTAGTGTAGATGAACAGAGAGATCTTGGTGTCCAGGTGCATAAATCCCTGAAGGTTGCTACCCAGGTCAATAGGGCTGTTAAGAAGGCATATGGTGTGTTAGCTTTTATTAGTAGGGGGATCGAGTTTCGGAGCCACGATGTCATGCTGCAGCTGTACAAAACTCTGGTGAGACCGCACCTGGAGTATTGCATGCAGTTCTGGTCACCGCATTATAGGAAGGATGTGGAAGCTATGGAAAGGGTGCAGAGGAGATTTACTAGGATGTTGCCTGGTATGGAGGGAAGGTCTTACGAGGAAAGGCTGAGGGACTTGAGGTTGTTTTCGTTAGAGAGAAGGAGGAGGAGAGGTGACTTAATAGAGACATATAAGATAATCAGAGGGTTAGATAGGGTGGATAGTGAGAGTCTTTTTCCTCGGATGGTGATGGCAAACACGAGGGGACATAGCTTTAAGTTGAGGGGTGATAGATATAGGGCAGATGTCAGAGGTAGTTTCTTTACTCAGAGAGTAGTAGGGGCGTGGAACGCCCTGCCTGCAACAGTAGTAGACTCGCCAACTTTAAGGGCATTTAAGTGGTCATTGGATAGACATATGGATGAAAATGGAATAGTGTAGGTCAGATGGTTTCACAGGTCGGCGCAACATCGAGGGCCGAAGGGTCTGTACTGCGCTGTAATGTTCTATGTTCTATGTTCTATGGTGTTCCAGAACCTTGATGGTCAAATGAGTGCAGTCAATGACACCCTGCACATCCAGCAATGGCCCTCTCAGCTTGTGAGTTGGGATCCGTGTGGAAGTGCACATAGTCGCTGGCCCCCCGGAAAAGGACATTGGTGATCTCCTCGATGCACTGATGGGCTGCTGACTGTGAGATTCCACACATCTCCCCAGTGGATCCCTGGAAAGAGTCAGAGGTGGTGACCTTCAGCACCACTAGCACTGGATTCCCACCAAGTCCCCTGCGACTCAGCTTGTCCTGCATCTTAGTGCATAGGTCAGTGACGGCCTCCCTAGAGAGGCGTAGGCTTTGTTGGCACTGCGTCTTGGACATCTGCAGGTAGTTGAGCCTTGGCCTGTAGACCTTCTCTGGAGGGTACCTCTCTCTGTGTGAGTGAGTCACCTATCTTTCTCCACCGTGCCCTTCTCTACCATCCGGAGGATGCTGATGACCCTCCTGTGGCCTCACAGGTTGTTGTGGTGCCACTGCAGGTGCCTGACCCTCCCAACAGCTCTGCTCCTCTTCAATGGCGTCCCTGAAGAATGCAAGTCCTTCCCTGCCAGCACGCCTCCCTCCTTCCCCCACTTGTGAGCTCTGCCCATTGCCCCCACTTGCAATGCCCCCCTACCCCGCACAGTTCTAACATCCTTGCCCTCACTCCTTGCCCTATCTTGCCCTATATCCTCCCTTCTCCACCCTGCCTGGCAGTTGATGGTTCCTCTCCCGGTGACCTCCATATGATCTCCCACCTCCATTTCACCTCCTTGAAGACATTGGAGCCCTTTTTAAACTTGCACAAGTTATCTTTTTAATCCTTCAGAATTGAAAACAACAAATATCATTAAAAACATTATCATTTCAAAGGAAAAACATTCTCATCAGAAAAGAAAGCATTTTAGATTAAACTCCAATTGTTTCCAAACCTTTTAGGATCTTTTTGCAAGAGGCTTCTAACCCAAAAATTTTATTTTGGTACAATCAGGACGATTAAACAACCAAAATTAACTCAAATATTCCAAATTCCAATTCACAGTCTTAAATATTTATAATTCAAAACTGCCAAGCTTTAGATGTGTGAGCCTTATTATTCCGAATTAATGACTCCTACACTGTTTAGTTCAATAACCAGAATTTCACTGTGGCCACCAATGAAATTCAAGTTTTCTCAACTTAACAGGCGAGTTAACCTTAATGCTTCCAATTTAGTTCAAACTTGTCAAAGCTCACGCTCTGTGTTTAGTTGATAAGAAAAGATAAATGACATCTTTGTTGTGTCCTTTCTTCAGGCACCTTCCAAATGACTAATAAAACAGAAGACGAATAAAACTGAAGAAAAAGTTAGATTTCTCAGTTAAAAAAACCTTCAACATTCTTGCAGCATAAAGAGTTAAAGAGGGTGGAGATTCCCATAGCTTGTGAGCTCTGAAACATTCACACTGGCATCTTAAAGAGACAACTTGCAGCTTTTCAGCAGTAGAAAAGGGGACAGAAACTTTCCCAAATTTCCTTTATTCATTATTTTTCTTACTTAAACCAATTTTTAGTTTTTGATATTTGCTACTCAACCTAATTTGGAAAAACAATCAGTAAGGTGTGTCTTTAATTTACACTACTAAAAAGCAACAGCAGATTTTAAAAAAAAAAAAGATCTAGTACCATTAAAGCAAAGTGTTTTGAAAACTTTAAATTGGATTTCTGTCAATCTTAGCAAACTTAACTTCAACGCTTCAAGGTTGAAACTTATCTCTTATAAAACAAACTCTCCAGTGTTTCTCAAGTTGTAAAACTAAATTTTCAACTAGTTACAAGTAGCCAACTTATGCTTCCAACATTGAAGGCAAGATTACAAAGGGTTAATATCTATTTAGCTCTGCAGAGAAGGGTGTATACTGCTGGTACACAGTCAACTTTTTAAAATCCACTCGCAGGACAGGAAGCTTCGCGCACTCACTACACTCTCAGAAACTGAAAACATAATCCCATTGCCTTTCCCTCAAAAATAGAAGATGTCACCTATTCCTTTTCTCACAACAATTTTAACTTTTTAGCTTATTTGTTTTCCTCCTAACCGTTTTCCCTAATCCAGCATTTTCTTTTGTGCAACTCTTTTACAACATTTGGATGTAGTAACTCAATGTCCTCCTGCACATCTATTTTTCATAATTCTTCACTTGCCATCCTGGACAGCACGTGGATACGCAGGTCCACTGTTCTGTCTAGCACAGTGAACTATCGCCATCTAGTATGATGCATGCCCACCTCTCCCCGAGGGGTACTTTTCGTATAAAATATTTATTAACTAACTCATTCATAGTTCTCCCTTTAGGGCAATGAATCTGTAAAATATTTCTTAGTCCTAACAATTTTAAAATTCTGACACGAGAATTACAGAAATAATGAAATCACATTCAAAGCATCAGTAAACCACTAAAACTCTTTATTACTCTTTTGCAATGCAATACATTCAATTCTCTGTTAGTCAAGTGATGGAACACACAGAAATATGGAGTTGCAAGGAGCTTATACCTACAAATCACCCGCAAACGGTTAGTTCACTGTTGATTGTAGTCTTCGGTGATTGACAAAGTCACCTCTGTTGACTGCGGTACTGAAATTCAAAAGTTACTGTCTTTTATACGATTAAAGTTCCATCAGCTTGTGTTATGTTGGGGCAGATCCTTAGTTTCCGATGTTAGTTAGTTAGTTAGTTAGAGATACAGCACTGAAACAGGCCCTTCGGCCCACCGAGTCTGTGCAGACCATCAACCACACATTTATACTAATCCTACACTAATTCCATATTCCTACCACATCCCCACCTGTCCTTATATTTCCCTACCACCTACCTATACTAGGGGCAATTTATAATGGACAATTTACCTATCAGTTTTTTGACTGAAGTCTGTTCAGTCAACTGAGTTGGCAATTTTCCAGATAACCTGAGTGCTTCCTTTGTTGGCTAGTAATTAGTTGTGCTTATCAAATCTCAAGGACACTGACTGACACACAGCTGCTTTTTCAAACCTTCAAGGTCTTGTTTATGGCCTTTATAATAACTCTTCTTTGTCTCGCCCTGATAACACAGTCTGGCTCCCATGTGAGAAAATTAGTTTGCAAGACATTCAACAATTCAGCAAGCTTGAACAAAGCAAGCTGTTTCCTGCTCCCAATATCTCAAAGCATGATGGATAGGTTTTTAGTCAAGTTTAAGCATTTTATTTACATCATCATGGTGAATAGTCTGCACAACTCCCAACAATAAGCTATAGTTTTCCTTTCTACAAATTCCATATCCTACAGTTCAGAATTGAAAATTAAGAGTTGAAAAAGCATTTTATTTGTATTAAAAATGAGGAGAGGAAGGAAAAAAAGCAAATCAGTGGTATGATTGCTAGATGATGCAACATATTATCTTAGTCAATGGGGAAAAAGCAGTAACGACATTAAAGAGCTAATGACTAAAGTCGGGAGATCCGCCCAAGAAAAAGTTGAGAAAATGGGAGAAATGAAAAACACAGAAAACTTGTGGATCAGATTGCAAATTAAAATACAAACTGCTGGCAGATTAAGAACATAAGAAATAGAAGCAGCAGTAGGCCAAACGGCTCCACCACTCAATATGATCATGGCTGATCTTCTGCCTCAACTCAATTTTCCTGCCCATTCCTCATATCCCTTGATTCCCTGAGTGACCAAAAATCTGTCTATCTCAGCTTTAAATATATTCACTGATGGAGTATCTACAACCCTCTGGGGTAGACAATTCCAAAGATTCACAAACCTTTGAGTGAAGAAATTTCTCCCAATCGCATCCAAAATAATCAGCCCGTCTTTCTGAGACTGTGCCCCCATTTTCTCAATTTTCCAGCCAGGGGAAAGAACCTCTCAGTGTCGATCCTGTCAAGCCCCTTCAGAATCTTGTATGTTACAATGAGATCACCTCTCATTCTTCTAAATTCCAGACAGTATAGGCTCAATTTACTCAGCCTCTCATGTAAGGACAATCTTTCATCTCAGGAATTAATCTAGCAAACCTTTGCTGTACCACCTTAAAGGCAAGTATATCCTTGCTTAGATATGGAGACCAAAACGGCACACAGTGCTCCTGGTCTGGTTTCACCAAAGTCCAATACAATTGTATTAAGACTTCTTTATTCTTGTACTCCAATCTCCTTGCAACATGCCATTTGCCTTCTTTATTGCTGCTGCACCTGCATGCTAACTTTCTGCTTTCCTTGGACGAATACATGCAAGTCCCTTTGAACAACAACATAGACAAGGTTCATGCCTTTTAAAAAATGTTCTGCTGTTCTATTTTTCTTCTTCTTTGGCCTCCTTGTCTCGAGAGACAATGGGTAAGCGCCTGGAGGTGGTCAGTGGTTTGTGAAGCAGCGTCTGGAGTGGCTATAAAGGCCAATTCTAGAGTGACAGACACTTCCACAGGTGCTGCAGATAAAATTGGTTGTCGGGGCTGTTACACAGTTGGCTCTCTCCTTGCGCCTCTGTCTTTTTTCTTGCCAACTGCTAAGTCTCTTCGATTCGCCGCTCTTTAGCCCTGCCTTTATGGCTGTCCGCCAGCTCTGGCGATCACTGGCAACTGACTCCCACGACATGTGATCAATGTCATAGGACTTCATGTTGCGTTTGCAGACGTCTTTAAAGCGGAGACATGGACGGTCGGTGGGTCTGATACCAGTGACGAGCTCGCTGTACAATGTGTCCTTGGGGATCCTGCCATCTTCCATGCGGCTCACACGGCCAAGCCATCTCAAGCACCATTGGCTCAGTAGGGTGTATATGCTGGGGATGTTGGCGGTCTCGAGGACATTTGCGTTGGAGATACGGTCCTGCCACCTGATGCCAAGGATTCTCCAGAGGCAGCGAAGATGGAATGAATTGAGACGTCGCTCTTTGCTGACATACATTGTCCAGGCCTCTCTGCTGTAGAGCAAGGTACTGAGGACATAGGCTTGATACACTCGGACTTTTGTGTTCCGTGTCAGTGCGCCATTTTCCCAAACTCTCTTGGCCATTCTGGACATAGCAGCGGACGCCTTTCCCATGCGCTTGTTGATTTCTGCATCGAGAGACAGGTTACTGGTGATAGTTGAGCCTCGGTAGGTGAACTCTTGGAGGACAGCAGGTAGGTGATTGATTCGTGAATATAAAGATTTTAAAAAACTAGTGCCTTGGTTTAAACTAGGACCGGAAAACTATAAAGTACTGTATTAATCTTATAGATTAACTAGTTCAATTAATTAATAAAATTTCAATCGGAGTAAATATAAAAGTAAGGGAATTAATAAAAGTATTAGCACTAGAGCAGGTCTAGAGGCATTAATTAAAATTGATAGTTTAAACAAGTTACTGAACTAGATTCTAAAAAAGGGAATATAATTTTCTTTAGATCATGGTAGGTACCTGGGATCTGTTGCTTGCAATTTATGTGCCATAGAGTCACAGAGTCATACAGCATAGAAACAGGCCCTTCAGCCCACCACGTCCATGCCGACCATAATGCCTATCTATACTAATCCCACCAGCCTGCATTCATTCCATATCCCTCTATGCCTTGCTAATTCAAGTACCTGTCCAGATGCCTCTTAAATGTTGCAACTGTTCCTGCCACCACCACCTCCTCAGGCAGCTCATTCCAGACACCCACTATTCTTTGTGTGAAAAACTAACCCCTTTGATCCCCTTTAAACCTCCTCCCTCTCACCTTAAATCTATGCCCTCTAGTTTTAGTCACCCCTACCATGGGAAACAGACTCTGGCTATCTACCCTATCTATGCCTCTCATAATTTTATATACCTCTATCATGTCCCCTCTCAGCCTCCTTCGTTCCAGGGAAAACAGACCCAGCCTATCCAATCTCTCTTTATAATTCAAGCCCTCCAATCCAGGCAACATCCTTGTGAATCTTTTCTGCATCCTCTCTAGTTTAATCACATCTTTCCTGCGGCGACCAGAACTGCACACAGTACTCCAAATGCGGCCTAACCAATGTTATGTACAACTGAAACATGACGTCCCAACTCTTGTACTCAATGCCTCGGCCGATGAAGGCAAGCATGCCATACGCCTTCTTCACCTCCCTGTCTGCCTGTGTTGCCACTTTCAGGGAACCATGTACTTGCACCCCAAGGTCTCTCTGCTCAACAACACTCCCCAGGGCCCAGCCATTCACTGTATATGTCCTGCCTGGTTTAACTTCCCAAAATGCATCACTTCGCACTTGTCTGCGTTAAATTCCATTTGCCAATCCCTTGCCCACTTTCCCAGTTGATCTATATCCTGTTGTAACCTTAGACAACCTTCTTCACTGTTCACTAAGCCACCAATTTTGGTGTTATTTGCAAACTTACTAATCATACCCGCTACATTCACATCCAAGTCATTAATATATATGACAAACAACAGAGGGTGCAGCACCGATCCCTGCGGCACACCACTGGTCACCGGCCTCCAATCTGAAAAACAACCCTCCACTACCACCCTCTGCCTCCTATCACCGAGCCAATTTTGTATCCAATTTGCTTGCTCACCATGGATCCCATGTGTTCGAACCTTCCAGGCCAGCCTACCATGCGGGACTTGTCAAAGGCCTTGTTGATGTCCATGTAGACAACGTCCATCACCCTGCCCTCGTCAATCCTCTTGGTCACCTCCCCGAAAAACTCAATCAAATTCGTGAGACATGATTTCCCACGCACATAGCCACACTGACTATCCCTAATCAGACCATGCCTTTCCAAATTTATATAATTCCTGTCTCTCAGAATCCCTTCCAATAACTTTCCCACCACTGATGTAAGGCCTGTAGTTTCCTGGCTTATCCCTGCTGCCCTTATTAAATAAAGGCACAACATTAGCAATCCTCCAGTCTTCCGGTACCTCACCCGTGACTAATGATGATATAAAAATCTCTGCCAGGGCCCCAGCAATCTCCTCCCTTGCTTCCCATAGCATCCTAGGATACACCTGGTCAGGCCCTGGGGATTTATCCACCTTAATGCGCTTCAAAACCTCCAATACCTCCTCCTTTGTAATGCTGATATGCTCCAGGATATCTCTGATCCCCCCCTTGAACTCACTAGCTTCCATGACCTTCTCCACGGTAAATACAGACGAGAAGTATTCATTTAAGACCTCGCCTATTTCCCATGGCTCCACACATACATTGCCACACTGATCTTTAAAGGAACCTACTCTGTCCCTTGCTACCCTTTTACTCTTAATATACTTATAGAATCTTTTAGGATTCTCCTTTATCTTATCTGCCAGGGAAATCTCATGGCCCCTTTTCGCCTTCCTAATTTCCTTCTTAAGTGTAGTCCTACATCCCCTATACTCCTCGAGGGACTCGCTTGATCGCAGCTGCCTATACCTGACATATGCCTCCTTCTTTGTCCTGACCAGACCCTCAATATCCTTCGTCAACCAAGGTTCCCTTAACTTGCCAGCCTTGCCCTTCCATCTAACAGGAACATGCCGGCCCTGAACTCTTCCTATCTCACTTTTAAAAGTCTCCCACTTGCCAGACGCCCATTTACCTGTAAACAGCCTCTCCCATTCAACTTTTGAGAGTTCCTGTCTGATGCCATCGAAATTAGCCTTCCCCCAATTTAGGACTTCAACCTGAGGACCAGTCCTATCCTTTTCCATAACTATCTTGAAGCTAACAGAGTTATGGTCACTAGTCCCAAAGTGCTCCCCCACTGACACATCAACCACCTGCCCAGCCTCATTTCCTAAGAGGATTTCAAGTGTAGCCCCTCCTCTAGTAGGGCTATCCACATACTGCTTCAGAAAACTATCCTGGACACACTTAACGAATTCTTCCCCATCTGATCCCTTAGCACTAAGGCAATCCCAGTCAATATTAGGGAAGTTAAAATCACCTACTATTACAACCCTATAATTCCTACACCAATCTGTGATTTCCCTGCATCTATGCTCCTCCAATTCCCTCTGACTATTGGGGGGCCTATAGCATAATCCCATCAAAGTGTTCACCCCTTTCTTATTTCAAAGTTCTACCCATATGGCCTCGCTGGACATTTCCCCCGGGATATCCTCTCTAAGTACTGCCGTGATGTTTCTCCCTAATCAATTGTGCAACTCCCCCTCCTCTCTTACCTCCACCTCTGTCACGCCGGAAGCATTGGTACCCCAGAACATTGAGCTGCTAGTCCTGCCCATCCCTCTACCACGTTTCCGTGATAGCTATAATATCACAATCCCATGTACCGATCCATGCTCTGAGTTCATCTGCCTTACCTGTAAGGCTTCTTGCATTAAAGTAAATGCAGTATAGCCTACCAGACCTTCCACACTCCCTGTCCTGCCCTTGCCCGGCCTGCCTACTGTACTTGCTTGCTTTAACCTCTACATTTGCCTCAACTATCTCATTGGAGAGACTACTACTTTGGGTCCCACCCCTCTGCAAGACTAGTTTAAACCCTCCCGTGTAGTACTAGCAAACCTCCCGCAAGGCTATTGGTCCCCTTCCAGTTTAGATGCAACCCGTCCTTCTTGTATAGGTCAACTCTACACCAGAAGAGATCAAAATGATCCAAGTAGCTGAAGCCCACCTGCCTACACCAGCTCTTCAGCCACGCACTCATTTGCCTTATCCTCCTATTCCTACCCTCATTAGCACGTTGCACAGGGAGTAATGCTGAGATTACAACCCTAGAGGTCCTGCTTTTTAACCTTCTGCCTAACTCCCTATATTCACTTTGCAGGACGTCATCTCTCTTCCTGCCTATGTCGTAAGTACCAATATGGACCACGACCTCTGGCTTCTCACCCTTCCCTTTCAGAATGTCCTGCAGCCGTTCCGAGACATCCTTGACCCTAGCACCAGGGAGGCAACATACCATCCTGGAGTCTCATTTGTGGCCACAGAAACACCTATCTGCACCCCTTACAATAGAATCCCCTATCACTATAGCTCTTCCAACCCTTTTCCTCCCCTGCTGTGCAGCAGAGCCCTTCGTGGTGCCACAAACTTAGCTGTTGCTGCTTTCCCCTGGGAGGTCATCCCCCCACAACAGTATCCAAAGCGGTATATCTATTTGAGAGGGGGATGACCACAGGGAACTCCTGCACTACCTGCCTGCGCCTATTACTCCGTCTGGTGGTCACCCATCTCTTTTCTGACTGTGCAGCTATTACCTGCGGTGTGACCACCTCACTAAACGTGCTATCCACGACGTCCTCAGCATCACGGATGCTCCACGGTGAATCCACCCGCAGCTCCAGCTTCGTAATGCGGGTAGCCAGTAGCTGCAGATAGATAGACCTCCTGCACACATGGCCACAAGGGAAACTGGAAGCATCCCTGATTTCCCACATAGTGCAGGAGGAGCATATCCCGGGGCTGAGCTCTCCTGTCATGACTTACCCTTAGGTTAATTGGTTACTCCCTTAATTAAAAAATACTAATTACACTAGGGACCTTGTTCTACCCACTTCAATCTAAAGCCCTTAAAAATAAAACACTTTCGTAGTACTCACCTTATCACCAGAGATTTTTTTTTCCAACAAAAAACACATTTTCCCCTTATTTTTTAAGATATTTAAATACACTAACAGCAGTGACTCATCAACCAATCACCTTGCAGCTCTCCTCTGACGTCACTGTTGACTTTTTTTTTCAAAACTCCGGCGTGCTGGAAGAGCTCCTCTCCGCTCCCGAAAGGTAAGAGCGAGATAGAGAAACAAATCTGCAGGGAAATCAGAGATGTGCAAGAACTATAGAGTGGTGATATTGGGGGACTTTAATTGCCCAAATATCATTTTGGATAATGTTAAACTAAATGTAAAGGAGGAGGAGAAATTTCTGAAATATGTTCAGGAGAACTTCCTTGACCAGTATGTTCTCAATCCCACTGGGAAGGATGCACTGCTGGGGAATGAAGTGGGCCAAGCATCTATGGGTGAACACTTGGGTAAGAGTGATCATTGTAAAATAAGGTTTAGATTAGTGATGGAGAAGAACAAGGAGCAATCTCAAGTAGAACTTCTAAATTGGAAGAGGGCTAACTTCAATGCGAAGAGAGGGGATCTAGCCAGAAACCAACGATTGTCAGGAAAAACAAATTAAACAATGAATAACCTTTCAGGAGGGGATGTTTCAGTTCCAGGCTAGGTGCATTCCAACAAGGGTGAAATATAGGGAACCAAAGCCAGGTTTCCTTGGATGAAAAAGGAGATAGAGAATATGATGAAAAAAAGAGTCAAAGATACACAGCCCTTCAGTCCATCATGTCCGTGCCGGCCATCAAGCACCTAATCAAATTTTACAGCACTTGAGAGAGTAATCAGCAAAGCATATGGGATCTCGGGCTTCCTAAATAGAGGTATTGAGTTCAAAAGCAGTGAAGTTATGCTGAACCTTTATAAAGCTCTGGTTAGGCAAGAATTAAAATCATGCATTCAGTTCTGGTAACTGCACTTTAGGAAGGATGTGAAGGTCCTTGAGAGGGTGCTGGCAACATTTACCAGAATGGTTCCAGGGCTGAGCGATTTTAGCTACAAGGTTAGGTTGGAGAAGTTTTGCATGTTCTCCTTAGAGCAAAGGTAATTGAGAGGAGATTTGATCGTGGTGTGACAGACTGAGATAATGTAGACAAAGAAAAGCTGTCCAAGAACTAGGGGACATGGATTGAATGTTTTGGGCAAGAGATGCTGGGGGGATGTGAGGAAGAACTTCTTTATGCAGTGATTGGTAATGACATAAAAGTTGCTGCCTACAAGGGTGGTGAAAGCGTAGACATCAATGATTTCAAAAGAAAATTTGATGGGCACTTAAGGGAATAGATTGGGGAAATGGGACTGACTGGATTGCTCTACAGAGAGCTGGCACGGACTCGATGAGCTGAATGGCTTCCTCTGTGCCATAAAATGTCACTCTTGCAATTTTTGGAGATACATTGATCAGGTCCACGCTGCTCCCTATTCCCTGGCCAGAATTTTATATTGGGCAGAAGACCCCGCCCACCAGCCAAAAGGTCGGGGGTGAGCCCACTACCACTGGGCCTGGGGAGCCACACCAGGATTTTACACTTCCCTGGCCCTTAATTGGCCTCGGGCAGGAAGTTCCACACCTCTGAAGCAGGACGTTCTGACGAATGGAGCTGCCGGCCAATCAGTGGGCTGGTATCTCTCAGTCCCAGCAGCGCCACTGGGAGCGGTGGCCACTGCTGGGACTGCACCTAGCCTCAGCAGGATCGGAATGCCAGGACGCCGGTCCGGAAAAAAGGTAACTCTCTGGGGCCTGGCCATTGACAATCGGCTGGGTCCTGGAGCGGCAAGGGGATTCGGTTAGGAGTGGGATGGAAGTGTTGTGCAGTGGGGGCGGTTGGACCGTGGGTGGGTCCTTCGTGGGGCACAGGGTGGCCGATCAGGAAGGCCCCCTCCAGCCCGCCAGTTGGCCGCCAGGTTTTACGTGGCAGCCTCCTGGAGAGGCTGAATCACCTGCCACTGGTAAAATACCAGCAGTGGCAGGAGAAGGCCCTTAAGTGGCAGTTAATTGGCCATTTAAGGGCCTTGATTGGCTTGCAACGGGCGGGTTGGTTCTTGCCGCTGCCGCCCCTCATAAAATTGCAGTGGGGGCGGGAAGGCATCGGGAACTGCCCTTCCCAGCCTCCTATTCAATTTTACAACCCCCACCTTTACCAACCCGCTCCTGCAGTGGATGTGGGGGGGGGAGGGCGGCGAGGGGTGTAAAATTCCGGCCCCTCTCTCTCTCTTTTATCTTCTGTTGCTGCTGCTGGTATCTCTGATTCAGGTGCGCGCTTTTCCCTCAGCTCTCTGATTCTCTGATGCCACAAGAAATGGCTGGCCTGAGTATCATTAAGGCTCTAATGACCAATTAAATTGCATCCTAACGCTTATCATTTTGCTAGATAGCCCTGCAATTAACAACCACTCCTACAGCATCATCTGCACTTAATCCTTTCAAATCCTTCCCCATGAACATTACAATAAAAAAGACCATCAATTGCACCATAACGCAGTTACCATATTCACTCTTTATCTAGAGCAAAACAAACAACGAAATCATGACCTAACTAACAGTAGTTACTATAGTATAAGGGTCTGAAAGGTTTAATGATTGAGAGAGTGTAAAGAATATCTCCCACCATGATGATGTAAGAGATCACGTGTGGGAGATATTGGAGGGAGATGCAGCGTGGCTTCAGAGAAGTCACACAGACTGGTGTAAAGCTGTACATAGTTAGAATGTAATAAACAGTTCATGTTCAAAGTACTGAAGACCCAGTAATCTCTCTAAGCTAGACCAAGCAAGTATATTAAGGTAGTAGCAGACAACCCAAATGGTGAACAGTGGTGGCTCTTACCATTGCAAAACCCAAAAGAACAATTTGAAGAAATACTTTGAAGAAGGTTGACCTAAAAAAAGTGCCAAAACTGCAGAACTCAAAAAGAAGCTGTGAATAAAAAAGAGCTGCTCCGTGGATGAAGGAGGCTTGGAGCATCATAGATTCATAGAGTAATACAGCACAGAAATAGGCCCTTCAGCCCATCCAGCACCCAACTATTCTAATCCCATATTCCTGCACTTGGCCCGTAGCCTTGTATGCTATGGCGTTTCAAGTGCTCATCTAAATACTTCTTAAATGTTGTGAGGGTTCCTGCCTCCACCACTTCTTCAGGCAGTGCGTTCCAGATTCCAACCACCCGCTCAAATCCCCTCTGAACCTCCTACCCCTTACCCTAAATCTATGCCCCCGGTCCTTGACCCCTCTGCTAAGGGAAAAGTTTCTTCCTATCTAACCTATCAATGCCCCTTATAATCTTGTACACCTCAATCATGTCCCCCCTCAGCCTTCTCTGCTCCAAGGAAAACAACGTTAACCTTTTCAGTCTCTCTTCAAAGAGTTGGGGAATCGGTTATTGGAGGGATTCAGGCTGCGCCACAGAGGTGGGTAGGCTGTGAAAAAAAATCCAGTCCAGCAATCGCAGGCTTCAAGTCAGAAAACCAAGCAAGGATCAGGGATCTGGTGAGCAACCCATAAAGAGAGTACATTTTTTTGCTCCTAACAGCACTAGGCAGGCAGCATGGTGAAAACCAAAAGTCCTTAGTGAGGGCGGATCTGAGGTCGGTGCCATTACACGTGGCGGCTGGAGTGAGCGAAAAAAAATAAACAAACAAAAAGGCTGCAAATACTCGATACTCTAAGTGCAGGGAGTAATAAAAGCATAACAGAAATGCTACAAAACTGTGTGTAAAACAAGAAAGAAAGAAATCCAAAGTCTAGCAGCGAGATTTCACAGGGAGCAACAGTGAACATAGTGGGAGTCAGCATGAGGCTGAAAAGCACTGGAAATTTCCCACACTGGAGGGAAAATTATAAAAAGAAAGCCAACTGCAAGGAAAGCCATGGATCTTTTGTTCACAATACCAAAGAGATACACATGGAAGAACCAAATCAAACTCAAAATTGGCTACTCTAGAGAAAAAGGTTTTTGAGATTTAGAAATGCTTCCAAATTATACAGTCAGTCTGAAGCAGAGCAAGTTAACACATTGTTGTATTCCACTGGGGCAATAGCACATAATGTTATTGCAAGACAAGGCATTAATGAGACAACAGATAAATTTGATGAAGTTGTAAAAGCCTTTGATAGCTATTTCAACCTGCGGAGCAATACATTCTGGAAAGGGCAAGATTTAACAGAAGGGTCCAGAAACCAGGTGAAACAGTGGATGCTTTTATCAAGGACCTTAACCGACTAGCTGCAGGATGTGAATATGGAGACATAAAAGCAATGTGGCAGGTATTGCTGATAAATTCCTATCATATTTATTGCAGTCTGAAGAAGATCTCATCCTCGACAAAACAATTCAGCTGGTGAGATAAGCAGAGGTCCAGAAAAAGAACAGAGTAATTCTGAGAGGTGAAGAAAGACCTTGGTTCAGGAAACCTCCAGCCACCACACAGTTCCTTAATCAGAGGGCTATAAAAGAAGCACTAGAAAAGAAGGTACACCGGGGTGGCGGGGTGGGGGGTTGCTGGTGGTGAGAAGGAGTGCAAGATGCCATGAAACTCTATAGTGAAGACTGATGCAAAATAACTGTTCAATTCATCTGCCATCTCCTTTGTTTCCATTATTAATTCCTCAGACTCACTTTCTATATGACCAATGCTGACTTTGTTAACTCTTTTCTTTTTAAAATATCTATAGAAACTCTTACTATCTGTTTTTATATTTTTAGCTAGTTTTCTCTTGTACTCTAATTTTTCTCTCCTTATCAATCTTTTAGTTATTCTCTGCTTTGTAAAAAATATTCTGCCCAATCTTCTGATCTGCCACAATTATATGCTTTTTCTTTAAATTTGATACCATCTTTAATTTTTTATTTAAACAGCAATGGTGGATACTCCCCTTGGCATTTTTCTTTCTCGTTGAAATGTATATATTCTGTATATTCTGAAATATCCCCTGAAATGTCTGCCACCTCGTCTCTATTGATCTCTCCCTTAATCTAATTTGCAAGTTCACTTTTGCTAGCTCTGCTTTTATGCCCTCATAATTGCCCTTATTTATTTTAAAATATTAGTCTTTGACCCACTCTTCTCTCCCTCAAACTGAATGTAAAATGCAATCATATTATCATTGCTGCTGTCTAGGGGTGCCTTCACTATAAGGTAATTAATTAATCCTATCTTGTTGCACAATGATGATCATTGCCTGCCACTGTGTGGCGTGAATGTTACTTGCCACTTAGCAGCCCAAGCCTGAATATTTTCCAGGTCTTGCTGCATGTGGGCATGGACTGCTTCAGTATCTGAGAAGTTGGAAATGGAACTGTGCAATCATCAGCAAACATCACACTTCTGATCTTATGATGGAGGGATAGCTGTTGATGAAGAAACTGAAGATGGTTGGGCCTAGAAGACTACCCTGAGGAACTCCTGTAGCGATGTCCCCTTCAGGGTATAAGCTGGGTCTGTATCACATTAAATTCTTTTTTGATCATCTCCCACTGATCTTCTGCTATTTTATCCATGAACAGTTTTGTGAAGTTTACAGTGGGCAGTTTCTGTCTCATCGCATTGAAGTCAGCCTTACTTAAATCTCGAGGGCACAAAATTCATTTGTGTATTATTTCTTCTAGTGGCACTACGAAACCCTACCTGAGTTTCCTGGGAGAAGGCTGTGCTGCCGATCCCTACCTGCATGGCCCATGTGGCATTCTTCAAGTTTAATGATGCACGCAGTTGTCTCCCCTGCATGCACCAGAACACATTGGTTTGATGCTAACCTGATATCATGCAGCCCGCCTGGTTGATGTGACCACAGGTACCCAAATTTGGAAAATGCAGGTCCAGGCTGCCACTTCTACATTAATTAGGTGTTTAATTGTATTGTAAGTTTCAGGTGGATGTTATCTGAATAAAGGTGAGACAGAGGATACCCAACCCGTCTTGCCTTGGGATTCTTGACCAAGATAGACCTACAAGGTATGGATTTACATTTTTTAATCAAGTCAGAGAGTTTGTTAAGTTCAACAAAGGTTTACAAAGTTCATACTTAACAAAGGCAATAGGTATACAGCTGCAATTCAGCACCGATGGTTCTTGCTTCCAGGTCTGCTGGGGTAGGTCTTCTCTCATTCTTCTTCTCTTGTGGTGTTCTGTTAACAGTGGTCTAACTTCTTCTTCTAAGTGTGCGACAATGTCCTGTACCCCGTCTCCTTTATCCTTCTTGGGATGATAGGTTCTTACCATATTAGGTTACGAACTGTTCCAGGTTAACATCATTGTTAGACCCTAGTTAGTTAACAGCTCAACATACACACTTAACAGGTGTTTCCCATTTCTTTCTATTTGAGCAAGATCCCAAAGGTTCTTGCTGATGCCAACCGATTTCTACAATTCTGCAGTTTCACATTTATCTCATCTCATGCCCCCCCCACTCTCCACCCCCCTGCGAACAAGTGCTCAGGTCTTCAACCCATCTCTTCCATTGTTCTTACACAGAAGTTTAAACAGAGTATAGCCTTGAAAAACCATTTTATAATAAAGCAAACATTAGCTAGATTTCAATATATTAGTGTACATAGGATACAATTATTTCTATTAGTTTAGCCGTTCTTATCTTTCACAAGTGTTAAATATGTCAGAGTCTATAGCCCCTACAATGTGGGCCCCTCTCATCTGCACAACTTCCCCTTTCCAGTGTGGGCTACGTGCAGCTCCACACACACATATATAGCTCAACATTAACAAATTGGCATATATTAGCGAAGCTGACCATTGTGCTTGGCAGTCAAGCATTGACACTAGCTTCTTACAGAAAGAATATTACAAAGTTATACATAAAAGTAAGCCATGAAAATGCTCTAAACCATACAGGTGGTGGGCATGAACTGGAAATTCACCAGTGTAGGCTGAAATTGTGGTTTTCGGATCTTGAGGTGCACGATATGTAACATGTGTCTCTGTGACAAAAGGCTTGAAGGTTTATAAAAACTGGGCCCCAGTTCTATCCTTTGCTGCTGAGCTCTCTGAGTAGTAATACAGAACACACTTGTGTTGTTTAGTAACAAAAAAGAAAGCATGAAGCAACAAGATAGGCCCAACGGTGGTGTTATTTAAAGGGTCAGGCACCCTGGTTGCTGCTAAGTTAATTTTTTGGAACTTTTTCCATTTCAAAATGTCTGAAAGTACTCTGGAGTGTTTTTGGAGGTGTGTTGGTGAGTTCCTGCATTTGTCTGAGAATGTTGTTGCATCCTCACAGGGATAGCAGAGAAATGATGACTTGTGCACACAAAGGCACAGGTATGGAGGCAGCAGTGGCTGTACCTCTGGGTCTGCAAGATGACAAGGAGATGGCAGAGAGGCTGCAAAGCGGGCAACCTCTGCTCCATGCCCTCTGCTGGATTGAAGCCTGACTCCTTGATGCTCCTTGACAGTGGCAGGAGGCTGTCAGGCAGGTCAACCAATGCACCCAGCATCTCAGTGTGCATGTTCACTCAGTACTCTCCTGTATGCCGCCCCATTGAGCTCCTCATCTGTGCCCTCTGCAGCAGTACTCAACTGCCACCTCACCCTCAGATGAGCTGGCAAGTTGAACCTTTGGCCTGGTTGCAGCTCACTTGTGCTTGGTGACTCACCTTGTGCTGACCCCAACTCTCTACTTGTCTCCAAAGTAAGTGCAGTGCCAGTATTTAAGCTGATACCCGCGAGTGTCAGATCATCAGTGCTGTGCTGTTGCTCTCTTTCCTCATCCTGGGGCTCCTGTGCAGGGATAGGCACCAACATGTTGCACCACGGACATTGGACAAAATTATTGATTCAGCCATGGACATGGGGGCAGTTAATTTGTATATAAAGTGTATAGCCAACCTAATACAATCAAAACACAGTCTGATTTAAAACACATTTCTCCATATTTAGTGAGTACCTGGCATTGTTTTTGCTTGCACAAGTAGCCAATGTCTGCACACATACTTGATATAGCGAGGTGGAGAATCTGGATAGATGTCCATCTGTCAGGTGTGATCTTGATCTCTTTCTCTCCCCTCTCGCTCTCTCCCCTCTCTCTTCCGTCCCTCTCTCTCTCCTCCCTTTCTCGCCCTCTCTCCCCCTCACTCTTTCCCCCTCACCCCTCTCTCTCTCCCCCTCTCTCTCTGTCCCTCTCTCCCCCCTCCCTCACTCTTTCCCCCCTTTCTCTCCCTTCTCTCCCTGCCTTCTCTCCCCCCTCCCATCCCTCTCTCTCTACATCCCACTCTCTCCCTTTCCCTCTCCCCCCTCTTTCCCTTCCTCTCTCTCTCTCCCTCCCCTCCATCTCCCTCCCTCTCTTCTCCTCCCCTCCCTCTCTCCCCTTCTCACTCTTCCCTCCCTTCCCCTCCCCTCTCCCTGCCCCTTCCTCCTTCTCTCCCTCACTCCCTCCGTCCCTCCATCTCTCCCTCTCTTTCCCTCCCTCTCTCCCTCTTTCTTCCCTCCCCCTCCCTGCCTCTCCCTCCCTCCATTTCCCTCTCCCTCTCTCCCTCACTGTCTCCCTCTCTCCCCCTGCCCCTCCCTGCCCCTCGCTCCTTCTCTCCCTCCCACTCCCTCCCTCTCTCCCTCCCACTCCCTCCCTCCTTCTCCCTCCCTCCCGGCAGGTTCCGATTCTTTTTTAAAAAGCCCGCCGAAAATCCCAAACTTGTCCTGAGTTCAGAAGCCACTGTTCCTGCTTCTATCAGCTGTGAAACTGCCAGCTGTGACTTTTTGTTTTTAAGTCAGGCTTGTCTGGAAAGAAGAAGTCAATGGGAAATTTTTCATTCCTGAAATTACCAGTCACGCACCCCAAAATGTTTTACCACAGACACTGGTGTCCGTATACAGACGCATTGCTGAATGCTACTGCTGTGGCTGGGCAGGTGGAAATTCTTGGAAGACCGAAAGCTGGAACTCAGAAGAGAAAGGTTGGAGTGAGGGAAAGGGGTTGGAGTGGGAAGCAGGAAGTCCGTGATCACACCATCAGTAGCTTGCTCATCATGCCAGATAGCAGGATGATGGTGTGCTGGGAGTTGAGAAGGAGCATAAGGTAGGAACATGCATCATCTTCAATGTTTTCAGTGGCATCGGATGCTACAGGTACGATGGTGCAGAGATCTATCTGTTCTGTAAGGCTCAGGAGATGCAAGTGTTCTGTACCCACTGCTGGCTCTGCTCTACTCCCTTCTATTGTGTGCCACCTTGAACTGCAAGAATAAGGGCAGAATGTCAGTGGTTGTGTAGCACTGTGTTTGGCTCAATAGCTGGAGGTATGTGGAGGTAGTGAGGCTGGCAGCATTGGTATGTGTGAGAGGGTAAGATGGAGAATCTCAGTTTTAAGCATGAGTCCTGAGTGCCAGGGAGTGGTATATTGAGCAGTGTGAGAAGTTGATGGTGTGGTGAGTAGGGCAAAAGGAAAGACATGCCTTCATATAGCACCTTTCACGACCACTGGATATTTCAAAGTGCTTTACAGCCAATGAAATACTTTTGAATTATAGTCACTGTTGTATTCTCGGAAATAGGGACAGGTGGGGATGTTTGGTAGGAATATGGGATTAGTGTAGGATTAGTATAAATGGGTGGTTGATGTTCGGCACAGACTCGGTGGGCCGAAGGGCCTGTTTCAGTGCTGTATCTCTAATCTAATCTAATCTAATCTAATACGGCAGCCAACTTAGAGTCATAGAATTATACAGCACAGTAACAGGCCGTTATGCCCACTGTGTCATGCCGGCCATCAAGCCTATCTATTTGAATCCCATTTTCCAGCACTTGGCCCGTAGCCTTGTATTCTATGGCATTTCAAATGCTCACCGACATACTTCTTAAACGTTGTGAGGATTCCTGCCTCAACCACCACTTTAGGCAGTTTAGTTTAGTGATACAGCACTGAAACAGGCCCTTCGGCCCACCGAGTCTGTGCCGACCATCAACCACCCATTTATACTAATCCCATATTCCTACCACATCCCCACCTGTCCCTATATTTCCCTACCACCTACCTATACTAGGGGCAATTTATAATGGCCGATTAACCAATCAACCTGAAAGTCTTTTGGCATGTGGGAGGAAACCGAAGCACCCGGAGGAAACCCACGCAGACACAGGGAGAACTTGCAAACTCCACACAGGCAGTACCCAGAATTGAACCCGGGTCGCTGGAGCTGTGAGGCTGCGGTGCTAACCACTGCGCCACTGTGCCACCCAGTATGTTCCAGATTCCAACCACCCTCTGGGTGAAAATGTTTCCCTCAAATCCCCTCTAAACCTCCTGCCCTTAACCTTAAATCTATGTCCCCAGGTTATTGACACCTCCGCTAAGGGAAAAAGTTTCTTCCTATCTACCCTATCTATGCCCTTCATAATTTTGTATACCTCAATCAGGTCCCCCCTCAGCCTTCTCTGCTTTAAGGAAAATAACCCTAGCCTCTCTTCATAGCTGAAATGCTCCAGCCCAGGCAACATTTTGGTGAATCTCCTCTGCACCCTCTCCAGTGCAATCACATCCTTCCTATAGTGTGGTGACCAGAACTGTACACAGTACTCCAGCTGTGGCCTAACTGGTGTTTTATATAGCTCCATCATAACCTCCCTGCTCTTATATTCTATACCTCGGCTAATATGTCTTCCTAACCACCCTATCTACCTGTGCTGCTGCCTTCAGTGATCTATGGACAAGTACACCAAGGTCCTTCTCACTTTCTGTACTTCCTAGGGTCCTACCATCCATTGTGTATTCCCTTGCCTTGTTAGTCCTCCCAGAATGCATCACCTCACACTTTTCAGGATTAAATTCCATTTGCCACTGCTCCGTCCATCTTACCAGCCCATCTATATCTCCCAGTAATCTTAGGATTTCCTCCTCACTGTTTACAACACCACCAATTTTCGTGTCATCTGTGAACTTACTGATCATACCTCCTATATTCATGCCTAAATCATTAATGTACACTACAAACAGCAAGGGTCCCGGCACCAATCCCAGTAGTACACCACTGGTCACAGGCTTCCAATCACAAAAACAACCCTCGATCATCACCCTCTGCCTCCTGCCACTAAGCCAACTTTGGATCCAATTTGCCAAATTGACCAGGATCCCATGGGCACTTACCTTCTGAATCAATCTCCCATGTGGGACCTTATTAAAAGCCTTACTGAAGTCCATGCAGACTACATCAACAGCTTTACCCTCATCTACATACCTAGTCACCTCCTCGAAAAATTCAATCAAATTTGTTAGACATGATCCCCCCCTGACAAAGCCATGCTGACTATCCTTGATTAATCTCTGCCTCTCCAAGTGGAGACTAATCCTGTTCTTCAGAATTTTTTCCAGTAGTTTCCCTTCCACTGATGTTAGACTCACTGACATATAATTACCTGGTTTATCACTACTACCCTTCTTGAATAATGGTACCACATTCGCTGTCCACAAGTCCTCTGGCACTTCTCCTGTGGCCAGAGAGGATTTGAAAATTTGTGTCAGAGCCCCTGCAATCTCCTCCCTTGCCTCACATAACAGCCTGAGCTACATCTCATTTGGGCCTGGGGATTTATCCATTTTTAAGCCCACTAAAACCACTTATACCTCCTCCCTTTCAATGCTAATTTGTTCAAGTATATCACAGTCCCCCTCGCTGATCTCTGCACCTACATCGTCCTTCTCCATAGTGAACACAGATGAAAAGTAATCATTTAAAACCTCACCGACATCCTCCAGCTGCACACACAGATTGCCACTTTGGTCCTTAATGGGCGCTACTCTTTCCCTGGTTATCCTCTTGCCCTTAATATACTTATAAAACGCCTTGGGATTTTCCTTTATCTTGCCCACCAGTGTTTTTTCATGCCCCCTCTTCTCTGTCCTAATTACTTTTTTCATGCCCAACTACACTTTTTATACTCCTATAGTGCCTGTGCTGTTTTCAGCACTCTGAATCTGCCATTAGCCTCCTTTTTTTTCCCTTATCCAATCCTCTATATCCCTTGACATCCAGGGCTCCCTGGAGTTATTGGTCCTACCCTTCATCTTTACGGGAACATGTTGGCCCTGAACTCTCACTATTTCCTTTTTGAATGACTCCCACTGGTCCACTTAGGCCAGATCCTGTTTTGTCATATTGAAATTGGCCTTCCCCCATTTCAGTTCCTTTATTTCCGTTCCATCTTTGTCCTTTTCCATAACTACCTTAAATCTTCCAGAGTTATGGTCACTAACCCTGAAATGCTCCCCCAATGACACTTCTACCACTTGTCCGCCTTCATTCCCTAAGATTAGGTCCAACACCACCCCTTCTCTTGTCGCACTTTCTACGTGCTGGCTCAAAAATCTCTCCTGGAGGCACTTTAAGAGTTCTGCCCCCTTTAAGCCTCTTGCACTAAAACTATCCAAGTTAATATTGGGGAAGTTGAAATCCCCTACTATTATTACCCTATTATTTTTACACCTCTCTGAGATTTGCCTAGACATCTGCTCCTCTATCTCTCCCTGACTGTTTGGAGGCCTGTAGTACATTCCCAGCAAAGTGATTGCCCCCTTATTGTTTTTAAGTTCTACCCATATGGCCTCATTTGAGGAACCTTCCAAGATATCATCCCTCCTTACTGCATTAATTCACTCCTTGATCAACAGTGCAATGCCACCTCCTCTTTTACACCCCCGCTCTGTCACGTATGAAGATTCTATACCCTGGAATATTAAGCTGCCATTCCTGCCCTTCGCTCAATCATGTCCCTGTGATAGCAATAATATCATATTCCCATGTGTTAATCAACACCCTCAATTCATCTGTCTTACTTGTAAGACTCCTTGCTGGATTGCAATCCAGCCTTGCATTATTCGCTTGTGCCTTCGCAGGTCTATATTTGCTCTGCCTTCCAGACTGACTTGGTTTCTCTTCTATGTTCGGCTGTGCATCATCCCCTACTGTACCTCCACTCAGTATCCCATACCCCTGTCAAATTAGTTTAACCCACCCCACAACAGCACTTGAAAACCTCCCTGCAAGGATGTTGGTCCATTTCCGGTTCAGGTGCAACCCAACTTGTCCAGATCCCACCTTCGCCAGAAACAGACCCAGTGATCCAGGAAACTAAAGCCCTCCCTCCTGCAGCATCTCATCAGCCATGCATTCATCTGCTCTATCCTCATATTCCTATACTCACTAGCACGTGGCACCGGGAGTAATCCAGAGATTACAACCTTTGAAGTCCTGCTTTTTAATCTGCAACCTAGCTCCCTAAATTCTTGTTGCAGAACCTCATCTCTCTTTTTACCTATGTCTTTGGTACCAATGTGAACCACCGACCTCTGACTATTCACCCTCGCCCTTCAGAATGTCCTGCAGCCACTCCGTGACAACTTTGACCCTAGCAGCAGGGAGGCAACATACCATCCTGGAGTCACGTTTGCAGCCACAGGAATGCCTAACTGTACCCCTTACGATAGAATCCCCTATCACTATAGCTCTCCAACTTTTTTTTCTCCTGTGCAGCTGAGCCACTCATGGTGCCACAGACTTGGCTCTTGCTGCATTCCCCTGAGAAGCTATCTCCCCCAAAGGGGAAAATCTGTTAGAGAAGGAGATGGACCCAAGGGGCTCCTGCACTACCTGCCTAGTTCTTCTACTCTGCCTGGCGGTCACCCATTCCCTTTCTGTCTGAACAGTCTTAACTTGCAATGGGATGTTTTGCTAGTGCTGCTGGGGAGGGTTTAAACTAGTTTGGCAGGGGGATGGGGACCTGACGGTAGACTCAGTTGGAACAAAATCAGAAATGAAAATGGAATGCGGAAAATTAATGGATGAGTCTTGAAGACAGAGGTTGGAAAATTAAAAAAAAAGAGTTTGGCAGTGCTCAAGTGCATCTATTTCAATGCAAGGAGTTTAGCAAATAAAGCAGACAAGCTGATGGCACAGATAGACACATGGCAGTATGATATCATAGCTATTACAGAGACATGCCTTAAGGAGGGACAGGAATGATGGCTCAACATTCCTGGTTACAGGATTTTCAGATGCGAATCGGGAAGGGGATAAGAAAGGAGGGGGAGTGGCAAATTTGGTCAAAGAAACTATTACAGCTGTGAGGAGGGATGATATGTTGGAAGGTTCATCAAATAAGGCCATATGGCTTGAGCTAAGGAACAAAAAAGGGCAATCACACTGCTGGGAGTGTACTATAGACCCCCAAACAGTCAGATGGAGATAGAGCAGATACATAAATCCCTGAAAGTTGCCACCCAGGTTAATAGGGCTGTTAAGAAGGCATATGGTGTGTTAGCTTTTATTAGTAGGGGAATCGAGTTTCAGAGCCACGAGGTCATGCTGCAGCTGTACAAAACTCTGGTGTGGCCGCACCTGGAGTATTGCGTGCAGTTCTGGTCACCGCATTATAGGAAGGATGTGGAAAGGGTGCAGAGGAGATTTACTAGGATGTTGCCTGGTATGGAGGGAAGGTCTTACGAGGAAAGGCTGAGGGACTTGAGGTTGTTTTCGTTAGAGAGAAGGAGGAGGAGAGGTGACTTAATAGAGACATATAAGATAATCAGAGGGTTAGATAGGGTGGATAGTGAGAGTCTTTTTCCTCGGATGGTGATGGCAAACACGAGGGGACATAGCTTTAAGTTGAGGGGTGATAGATATTGGACAGATGTCAGAGGTAGTTTCTTTGCTCAGAGAGTAGTAGGGGCGTGGAACGCCCTGCCTGCAACAGTAGTAGACTCGCCAACTTTAAGGGCATTTAAGTGGTCATTGGATAGACATATGGATGAAAATGGAATAGTGTAGGTCAGATGGTTTCACAGGTCAGCGCAACATCGAGGGCCGAAGAGCCAGTACTGCACTGTAATGTTCTATGTTCTATATGTCGGCACATCTCAGAGAAGTGCAAAAAACAAGAGGGCAGTAATAGTAGGGGATTTTAACTACCCCAATATTAACTGGGATAGTTTTATTGTGAAAGGAATTGAGGGAGCAGAATTCTTGAGGTGCATTCAGGAGAACGTTTTTGCTCAGTATGTAGCAAGTCCAACAAGAAAGGGTGCAGTTTTAGACTTAGTTTTAAGAAATGAAGATGGACAGGTGGAAAGGGTGGCAGTGGGAGAGTATTTTGGTGGTAGTGATCATAATTCAGTCAGTTTTAACATAAAAGGACAGAGATAGAACAGGAGTTCGAGTTCTCAATTGTGGCAAGGCCAATTTTATCAGGCTGAGGAGTGATTTAGCGAAAGTGGACTGGAAACAGCTACTTGAAGTTAAATCAGTGTCAGAGCAGCGGGAGGCATTCAAAGGGGCGATTCAAAGGGTTCAGAGTAAACATGTTCCCATAAAGAAAAAGGGTTAGACGGCCAAATCTAGAGTCCCATGGATGTCAAGCAGCTTACAGGGTAAGATAAGGCAGAAAAGGAAAGCTTATGTCCGACACTGGGAACTCAATACTACAGAAAACATAAATCAAAAAGGAATTTCGGAAAGCAAAGAGAGAGAATGAAAGAATATTGGCAAGCAAAATCAAAGTGAACCCAAAGATGTTTTATGAATACATTAAGAGTAAGAGGATAATTAAGGAGAGAGTAGGGCCCATAAAAGACCAAAAAGGTAACCTAAGCGTAGGGGCAGAAGATGTTGGTATTGTTCTTAATGAATACCTTCATTCCCAAAAGAGGGGGACAATGCAGATATTGTAGTTAAGGAAGAAGGGTGTGAAGTATTTGGATGTGATAAACATAGGGAGAGAGGAAGTATTAATGGGATTAGCATCCTTGAAAGTTGATAAATCAGCAGGGCCGGATGAAATGTACCCCAGGCAGCTAAAAGAAGCTAGAGAGGAAATAACAGTCTAGTCCTCACTGGATACAGGCGTGGTGCAGGAGGATTGGAGAACTGCTAATGTTAGAAAGGCAGACAGCATTACTATGGAGCAGCCGCTCAGGGGAAGACATCAGAGGAGGAGTTGTAAGTGCAACTACTGAGGCGACCAGCTGACTGGAAAGTGAAGAAGTGAAGGAAGACTGACAGTGCCCAGAGGCAGGAAAGGGGCAAACATTTGCAGAAGGTGACCAGTGGTGTTCCGCAGGGATCTGTTCTGGGACCTCTGCTCTTTGTGATTTTTATAAATGACTTGGATGAGGAAGTGGAAGACTGGGTTAGCAAGTTTGCCGATGACACGAAGGTTGCTGGAGTTGTGGATAGTGTGGAAGGCTGTTGTAGGTTGCAACGGGACATTGACAGGATGCAGAGCTGGGCTGAGAAGTGGCAGATGGAGTTCAACCTGGAAAAGTGTGAAGTGATTCATTTTGGAAGGTTGAAAATGGAATGCTAAATACAGGCTTAAAGACAGGATTTTTGGTAATGTGGAGGAACAGAGGGATCTTGGGGTCCATGTCCATAGACCGCTCAAAGTTGCCACCCAAGTTGATAGGGTTGTTAAGAAAGCGTATGGTGTGTTGGCTTTCATTAACAGGGGGATTGAGTTTAAGAGCCGCGAGGTTATGCTGCAGCTCTATAAAGCCCTGGTTAGACCACACTTGGAATATTGTGTTCAGTTCTGGTCGCCTCATTATTGGAAGGCTTTAGAGAGGGTGCAGAGGAGATTTACCAGGATGCTGCCTGGACTGGAGGGCATGTCTTACAAAGAAAGGTTGAGGGAGCTAGGGCTTTTCTCATTGGAACGAAGAAGGATGAGAGGTGACTTGATAGAGGGGTACAAGATGATGAGAGGCATAGATAGAGTGGATAGCCAGAGACTTTTTCCCAGGGCGGAAAGGGCTATCACCAGGGGGCGTAGTTTTAAGGTGATTGGAGGAAGGTTTCGGGGAGATGTCAGAGGTAGGTTCTCTACACAGAAAGTGATGGGTGCGTGGAATGCACTGCCAGCGGTGGTAGTAGAAGCAGATACATTAGGGACATTTAAGCGACTCTTGGATAGGTACATGGATGATAGTAGTATGAAGGGTATGTAGGTAGTTTGATCTTAGAGTAGGTTAAAGGTTCGGCACAACATCGTGGGCCGAAGGGCCTGTACTGTGCTGTACTGTTCTATGTTCCATGTTCTATGAATCCAGAGTGGTGGAGGGAAAAAGGTTCACCACAGCCCCCAGATTCTCGGAGAAATCTCTGCAGGTCCTCCTCCAGGCGGTGGGGGCAAGGCGTGACATATTATTCAATGCTGATGGCCGAAGAAGGCCCACAGAAGTGACCAAGAGGTCCTGGCTGGAGGTCGCCGAGGAGGTCAGCAGCCGCTGTGTGGTACGGAGAACATGGCTCCAGTGCCGCAAGCGGCTCAAGACCTGCTTCGCTCTGCCCGGGTAAGGGGTACTCCTCATTAATCTCATTGTGAATGTGTCAGGGAAGGGTCTGTCTGTCCTAACAATGCAAGGTCGAAACCAGCAATGAGCAATCCTTGCCTGCTGCATTGTACTGGGATGCAGGATGGGCAGGTCTGGGACGCATGGTGATCCAATAGTGTTCAAATTGGGCACTGCATTGCAGTAGCACTGAAATAGAACAACAAACCCAATGGGTGAGGGTGAGAGATACCAAATCATATATCTAAACTAGGTGTCCTTGTTTAAATACGAAAAGAGGGCTCACAATGCCCGAGTGAGGTCCCAGACCAGTGGTGGCCATGGCAATCACGCATACCTGACAAGAATGGAGGAGGATGCCTTGATGCTGGCAGGGGAGGACGGAGGATGTGCCGTGGCAGATGGCGAGGTTGGCGGACCTAGTCATCAGAGTGAGTGACCCATAATGTGGTGTGAGGGTGTGGGGGGGTGGGTGTTGGGGAGGCAGTTGAAGTGGTGATTGTGTCATGCACTGAGGTGTGCTAATAAAAGTTGATTCACACAAATGTGTGCAAACTGCAGTAAGGGACATGTGCTTAAATCTGTGGGGCTGATCAAACTGATCAATCTGATTTTCCCTGCTGGCGAAACACATCAGCGGCCAGGAGGGGTCTCGGGGCTCAGCAGTCCACCTCTGAGGATGAGGAGATCGCCTCAGAGGATGCACCGTCACATCATTGCACCTCACCAAGCACCAACGCAGAGACTTCCACCACGGTTGGGATTAACTGTCTCCACGGAAACTATGTCACTTACGGGTGTAAGCACAGCACTGTTGTCGGACCAGCCACCAGTGGCAGAACCGGCCGATGCCTCACACACCTGGAGGAGTGGGGGAGGCCAGGACAGTGCAGAACCGCAAGCTGATGACGCGCCTCTGGGAACATCCATTCGGCGGGAGATGTTGCAGGTTCAACATGCGGTGCATGAACATCTGGCAAAGCTGCGAGCCATAGCACATACTCTGGAAACTTCCATCCATGGCATGTCAGCTGCAAACTCTCAGGCATTTGTCCATCTGGCATCCTCTGTTGACAGATTGGCGGCTGCAGCAGAGGGGCCAGCACTGGAAGCCATCTGTGATCTCAGGGTAGCCTCCCTGGACCAGGCCATTTCAGATGGCGCAAACTCAGAAACGCATGCAGCAAGTCGAGGTTGCTCATCCCTCTGAGGTCAGCTTTGAGGACCAGTCGAGCCTCAGGAGGGCACAGGGGCAGCAGCCGATAGCACATGGGAGCTCCTCTCAGGGCGGTCCTGATGCATCATGCAACCCCTTGCTCCCTCCGCTAGTGACATGTCAACTGCAAACTCCCAGGATGTTAGAGGGTTCTCCTTCTCATGAGCACCCTGCTCAGCTGCAAGCAGGCAGAGGACGTCTGCCAAAATCATCAAGAGCACGGCTTCAGCCCGATCAGCCACTTGTCTCTGGTGAGTCTGGTGGCAAGGGATCGCCCACACCTAAGAGCACCCGCAAACATTTTAAGAAATCACTCCTGGTTCACTGGGTTACCTTCCAATTATTTATTTCAATTGCACATTACATCACTGTAAATAAATTTGTGCTTTGAATGTTTAACTTTGCATTTCTCATCCATGAGGTAGCATTGGACATCGTTGCGCTGCTGAAGCGGTTATATATGAGATGTCACACACTTGGGTTGGGTTCATCGTGACATGATGTTGTTGTTCATCTGATGATCACTTCCCTTGGATGTGCGTGTCTTTCCCCTCTCGCAATCCCACAATGGCTCAGTGCATGCCACAATGTGAAATCTTTGCATGGAGTGATCCGCTCAGGAGAAACGCTTCCCTATTAGGGCATCCTGGGTCTCTCTTGCTCTTACTTCCAGAGGACGTTCTGCTTCCTCTCCCTTGCCATCGTGTGGGTGTTGCCCATCGTCCTCATCAGAAACTCCATCTTCATCTGATGACACCTCACGTTTACCTTGAACCTCCTCAATGGCGTTTCCCCTTTCCATCGTCAGGTTATGCAAGGCGCAGCAAACGACAATATTCCTGGATACCCAGGCTGGCGCGTACTGCAGTGCTCCTCCTGAGCGTTCCAGACACCTAAATCTCATCCTAAGCAGGCCAATCATTTGTTTGATTGTCACTCTGGTGGCTGCATGGCTCTCATTAAAGCGTTCCTCAGCATGACCCCTTGGGATTCTCACAGGTGTCATCAGCCACGTCAAAGAACAAAGAACAGTACAGCACAGGAACAGACCATTCGGCCCTCCAAGCCTCCGCCGATCTTGATGCCTGCCTAAACTAACACCTTCTGCACTTCCGGGGCCCATATCCCTCTATTTCCTTCGTATTCATATATTTGTCAAGATGTCTCTTAAACGTCGCTATCGTGTCTGCTTCCACCACTTCCCCTGGCAGCAAGTCCCAGGCACTCACCACCCTCTGTGTAAAAAACTTGCCTCGCACATCCCCTCTAAACTTTGCCCCTCGCACCTTAAACCTATGTCCCCCAGTAACTGACTCTTCCACCCTGGGAAAAAGCTTTTGACTATCCACTCTGTCCATGCCGCTCATAACTTTGTCTTCAAAGGATAATCCCTGTCGCCAAGTATCCAACCTTCCAGTCTGTCCGGGGGACTGAAAAGAGCAGACACCTGAGAGTTTCTTAGAATGCAAGCATCGTGGCAACTCCCTGGGTACCATGCACAAACCTGCATTATTCTCTTGCGATGATCGCACACAAGCTGAACGTTCAATGAATGGAAGCCTTTTCAGTTGATGAATGCCCCTAAATGACCTGCTGGTGAACTAATTGCCACATGCGTACAGTCTATCACGCCCTGAACGATTGCGCTGAATCTGAAGAAGGGTCACTGACCCGAAACGTTAACTCTGCTTCTCTTTTCACAGATGCTGCCAGACCTGCTGAGTGGTTCCAGCATTTCTTGTTTTTATTTTATAATAGCGCTGAATCCTCTTGCTGTTTCAGCCTGGCTGATGTTGTTCGTTTTGAAACTCATGATATTGTTAGCACATTTGAACAGTGCATCAGTCACAACCTTCATGCAGTGGTGCGCAGCTGCTTGGGAGACTCTGCACAAGTCTGCCGTCGATGCGTGGAAAGAGCCGCACACATACGAGTTCAGGGCGACGGTCAGCTTCAGAGCGACCGGCATTGGATGGTCACCGAGGCAGTTTGAGGCTACATCCACTGCCGCCATCTCACAGAGAAATGTCACGGTCTCACATGACAGATGCAGCCTTCTTTTGGACTGACGTTCCGACAGGTGCAGTTAGCGCAGACGCAGCCGGTATACCCTGCCTGTTGGGTAGGCGCGTCTCCTGACATGTGTTCGCTCTCGCCCGATTCTGCCACCCGCTCTCCCTCCCACATAACGAGGAGCCACTTGCCCAGCTGTCCTTCTGCCTCTGATTGGGGCATGGCCCTCCTCCTCTGAAGTGCTGCCTCCAAATGCACAATTCCCATCATTGGGCTGGGAACCAGATTCAATGATTAAATCTCTTAAGCTCCAGCTGTCAGGACAGGTGCACAGAACCCCCTTCCTTCCACTCACTGACTCAGGACAGATAGGTCCCGAGCTGCAGTGAGTCGGACTCATTTGGAGCCCTCTGTACAAGCTACAAATGTCTACATTTATATGACACACAAAAGCTCTCACAGATAAGCAACACCAAAAACTTTACCTCCAACACCCTCACTGATTGCCTGCCTTCCGCCCTTTTAAAGCTGCCGGGTCCCCGACACGATCAGTGACCCGATTTACAGCCATAAAATCAAACGGACACATAAATTTCCAGTCAGTTGGCTTCTCAATTGCTTTAAGTACCTCGAAATTATTTGCAGTCGGGCATGTGAGCGGCGCTTCAATCGCAACCAGCTTCCTGGATTGTAAAATGGCGTCTGTGCGTGATGATGCCAGGGACCTGACCTGATGTCATCCAATGCCATTTTACCACCCGGACGCCTCTGAGCTGACCCGATTAAGGTAGGTAAAATTCCGGCCATTAACTCTGTTTCTCTCTCCACAGATGCTGCCAGACCTATCGAGTATTTCCAGCATTTTCTGTTTTTCGTTCAGATTTCCAGCATCAACAGCATGTTGCTTTTGTATTCACCTTCTTGGTTCGGCCAAGCAGGCAATCCTTGGCCTGCTTTGCCTAAGTGCAGTTGGTGCAAGCTTTGGTTGCTTCAGGGCAAACCAATCTTGGAGGCAGGATCTCTAACAGGCATAGGCCCCTTGCTTGCATATGCAAAATGCCTTACATCTGTTTCAGGTATGGGTAAAGAATGCAAAACTTTCGTCCTTACCCAATATGGCTGGCCATGCCCTTCTGACCTGAAGTGTTCTTATACTTCCTGCCCACCATATTGCGTCCTAAGTAGTTTGAGTAGGACCTGTAAAAATGAGCACTACACAGACCAGATTCCAAGCCATTATATTTTGAAGAAAATTCATGAAATTTTCCCTATTTGGCTGCTACTAAAGATCTTACAATAATTGAATTGGACAAAAATATGTCTCAATATATCTGTCAGTTTGTGGTAAATCAGAAAATGTTGGAACAAAAGTGTTGGAACAACATGAAGAAGATAGTTGATTCAGCTAAAAGTTGTTTGACTTGTGAAGTGAATAAACTTATTGATTTACTTTATTTATTTCCCTTGAATAGAAAACAAGAGGTAATATACTCTTCTGGGTTTTTGCCATTCAACAACCTATTGTCTTTGATTGATGAAAAACAGAAACCAGAAAGTACAAAGTAGAAAATAAATATAGCAACTATGTGGCTTATTCAGCAGTTCTCATGCTAAAATGACCTGCAACTGCTACACAGTGCTATTTATTCAAATATGTCAATAACAAAAAGACAAAAAGGCTGCATATTAGAGGTGAACTTCAAACTTAATTAAGTTAATATCCATCTAATAGTTGACTATCTGAAGAAAGGATATCAGATCAACAGAGGAAAGGCACATTACCGAACAATAACTGGAGATTACTGGGGAGATTTAATGATTTAACACTCTGGACAGACAGCTACGTTGACCAGGAATGCACATCAGGAATTCAGGTATAGATGACAGCACATCCAATCCATGGCCCTTTAAATGGAAGAATCAAATCATTAAATTATCCTTATGTGTTCATTTAATGCATTTTTAAAAAAATTGATAAACCTAGACAATGTCAGAGTTGAATAAATAATGAGAAATTCATAAGAAACAAAATCAAGTATTGGTTGCATAATTCCAACATAGGTCTGAAATGCCTGTAACCTGTATAAGGAAGATAACACTGTGGGAAATCTTCTTCTTCTTCTTCTTTGGCCTCCTTGTCTCGGGAGACAATGGGTAAGTGCCTGCAGGTGGTCAGTGGTTTGTGGAGCAGCGCCTGGAGTGGCTATAAAGGCCAATACTAGAGTGACAGACTCTTCCACAGGTGCTGCAGATAAAATTGGTTGTCAGGGTTGTTTCGCAGTTGGCTCTCCCCTTGCGCTTCTGTCTTTTTTCCTGCCAACTGCTAAGTCTTTTCGACTCGCCACACTTTAGCCCCGCCTTTATGGCTGCCCGCCAGCTCTGGCGATCGCTGGCAACTGACTCCCACGACTTGTGATCAATGTCATAAAACTTCATGCCGTGTTTGCAGACGTCTTTAAAGCGGAGACATGGACGGCCGGTGGGTCTGATACAAGTGGCGAGCTTGCTGTACAATGTGTCCTTGGGGATCCTGCCATCTTCCATGCGGCTCACATGGCCAAGCCATCTCAAGCGCCGCTGACTCAGTAGGGTGTATAAGCTGGGGATGTTGGCCGCCTCGAGGACTTCTGTGTTGGAGATACGGTCCTGCCAACTGATGCCAAGGATTCTCCGGAGGCAGCGAAGATGGAATGAATTGAGACGTCGCTCTTTGCTGACATACATTGTCCAGGCCTCGCTGCTGTAGAGCAAGGTACTGAGGACACAGGCTTGATACACTCGGACTTTTGTGTTCCGTGTCAGTGCGCCATTTTCCCACACTCTCTTGGCCAGTCTGGACATAGCAGTGGAAGCCTTTCCCATGCGCTTGTTGATTTCTGCATCGAGAGACAGGTTACTGGTGATAGTTGAGCCTAGGTAGGTGAACTCTCGAACCACTTCCAGAGCTTGGTCGCCGATATTGATGGATGGAGCATTTCTGACATCCTGTCCCATGATGTTCGTTTTCTTGAGGCTGATGGTTAGGACAAATTCGGTGCAGGCAGCCGCAAACCTGTCGATGAGATTCTGCAGACACTCTTCAGTGTGAGATATTAATGCAGCATCGTCAGCAAAGAGAAGTTCCCTGATGAGAACTTTCCGTACTTTGGTCTTCGCTCTTAGACGGGCAAGGTTGAACAACCTGCCACCTGATCTTGCGTGGAGGAAAATTCCTTCTTCTGAAGACTTGAACGCATGTGAGAGCAGCAGGGAGAAGAAAATCCCAAACAGTGTAGGTGCAAGAATACAGCCCTGTTTCACACCACTCAGGATAGGAAAGGGGTCTGATGAGGCGCTGCTCTGCTGAATTGTGCCTTTCATATTGTCATGGAATGAGGTGATGATACTTCGTAGCTTTGGTGAACATCCGATCTTTTCTAGTAGTTTGAAGAGACCACGTCTGCTGACGAGGTCAAAAGCTTTGGTGAGATCAATGAAAGCAACGTAGAGGGGCATCTGTTGTTCACGGCATTTCTCCTGTAGCTGACGAAGGGAGAACAGCATGTCAATGGTTGATCTCTCTGCTCGAAAGCCACACTGTGCCTCAGGGTAGGCATGCTCGGCCAGCTTCTGGAGCCTGTTTAAAGCCACTCGAGCGAAGACTTTCCCCACTATGCTGAACAGGGAGATTCCACGGTAGTTGTTGCAGTCACCGTGGTCACCTTTGTTTTTATGGAGGGTGATGATATTGGCATCACGCATGTCCTGTGGTACTGCTCCCTCATCCCAGCACAGGAAAAGCAGTTCGTAGAATGCTGAGAGTATAGCAGGCTTAGCACTCTTAATTATTTCAGGGGTAATGCCGTCCTTCCCAGGGGCTTTTCTGCTGGCTAGAGAATCAATGGCATTACTGAGTTCCGATTTTGTTGGCTGTATGTCCAGCTCATCCATGACTGGCAGAGGCTGGGCTGCATTGAGGGTGGTCTCAGTGACAACATTCTCCCTGGAGTACAGTTCTAGGTAGTGCTCAACCCAGCGGTCCATTTGCTTGCGTTGGCCAGTGATTGTGTCCCCTGATTTAGATTTGAGGGCGGGGTGGGGGGGGGCGATCTTCTTGATGGTTGGCCCAAAAGCTCTCTTTATGCCATCATATATTTCTCTGATGTTTCTGGTGTCTGAGGCCAGCTGAATATGACTGCATCGGTGTTGCCAGTGGTCATTTGCGCAGCGCCTGGCTGTTCTTTGTGCAACTCTTCTGGCTGTTTTAAGTGCTACGGATGTTAACTCGCTGGGGCCTTTCTTCTGGTTCAGCAGTGCCATGCACTTAGCGGCTATGACAGGTTCCAGCTCTTCAAAGTGAGATTGAAACCAGTCTGCATTCCGCTTCACACGTTTGCCATAGGTGGTCATAGCTGACTCATCGATGGCATCTCTGATGTGGGCCCACTTGGTCTCTGCATCCCCTGTGGGAGTGTTTTGAAGGGCTTTTTCAAGTGAATTTAGAAATTTTTGTAACAGCTGTGGATAAGAAAATCTGCTCCTGTTGATGCGCGGGTGGCCCTTCTGCTTGGAGTGATGCAGCTTCTTTGTGTGAAATAGAGGCTGGGATTTTACGTTGGGCGGACGGGAGCTGGCCACCGACTGTTCCGTATTTTACTGGGTCCCCAGGCTTTAATTGTTCCAAGGCGGGACTTCCACCCCCCCTTCAGGGAGGATGTACCACCTCATTGAGCTTCCGGCCAATCAGCAGGCCGGCAGCTCTTAGCCCCAACAGCGCCAGGGGAGTGGTGGCCACTGCTGGGATTGCAGACCAGCCGTCCACAGAGGAAGACGTGGAGCCAGGAGTTAAGGTATGTTTTGGTTGCCTTGCTAGGGATAATCGACCGGGCCCCGATGAGGCAAAGGTGGTCGGTTGGGGGGCGGGGGGGCATGTTGGGTGTCGGGGGTGGTTGGGGTGGCCCTCCATCGGGCACCCTGTGCCTGAAGAGCAGGGCCCCCCCCTCCCCCAGGGCTGATCAGCAGCTGCCTGGTATTCCCAGGCAGCTTTTCCCGGCTCCAAGACGCCCGCTGGCCATTCGTAAATTCCGCGTGGAGGCGGGCAAAAGCCCTTTCGTGGCCACTTAAGGGCCTTGATTGGCCAGGGGCGGGCGGGTCGTTTTCGCACCACCCTTGCCCTACATAAAGGGTGGCGGAGGCAGTAGCGGGTCGGGAAAGCCTCCCGGAGCCTTCCGCTCCATTTTATGCCACCCCTCTGCCACCATGCCGCTCGTTGGGGTGGCGTAAAATTCCAGGCAGAGTGGGGGTCAGTGCAATGACCCTTGAATTGATAATAGTGAGGATGCAGGAACAGGAAGGAAGACTACGTAGGATGACACTTTTGGAGCTTAAAAGGAACAACAGAGGAAGTTTGGAGGCTAGAATGAGAGAAAAGTTGCCTATTTATTTAGTCTACAGTGTTGTGTTTCATTGCTCAGTGATTGATTGCTCTGTGCTGTATTTGTAAGACTGCTCACTATGCTGTCAGACAATCCTGAGGGGACGTGGTTCCAAAAGTGAAATTAAGACAGATCCAGGCAGACATCTGAATAAAGTTTACACACACACAGAAATCGTGAGTCTAGTTTCTTCATGCTTGGGGTACGCAATATAACATCTGCAACGAAGATGCCGAGTAATTTAAATTTATTGTTCCATTCCTTGGGACAGATGGATTTCTGGGTCTGAAACCTACTGTTCGCTACAGGTAAGGATGGTATGAATGATGCAGCGACCCACAAGAAGGCAATACTCATGCACTGCCTTGCAGCAGAAGGACAGCTTATATTTGAGCAGCTAACGGATGATGTATCCACATTTGATGAGGCAGAAAGTGCTCTCGAGAAATATTGTGGTCTGAAGAAAAGTGTGCTGGTACATATGATACACATATAATATGATACACATACCGCCTGAGATGCCAGGAAAATAGTGAGCCCATAAAACAATATGTGGCAGCATTGCATCAGTTGGCTTCTACATGCTAACTTGGCAAACCAACTAATAAACTAATTCTTGACCAACTAACTGAAAAAACCTCAATCCCACAAATTAGGGAAAGCTTGCTCATGGAGGATGATGGTATAACTTTGGAAAAGGCCATGATCTTGGCCATCCAAATTGAATCTGCCATGTTAAATTTGAAGATGTTATACAAAAATACACCCTGAGGCTCAGGGTCGCAGACACAGCTTGCCCAATCAGCTCAACTGCAAGGGTTATGGTCAAAGAGGCTCATCAACACTTGCCTTATCACAGTCAGGAACCCACAAAAACATGCACAAATTGTGGGGGTACCTGTAGTCCTGAGGCCTGCAACCACTAATTTTTGTACTTTTTGTTTTTGCATTTTACTTTTGCTTTGCTTTTGATTTTAAAAAAACTGTATTAAATTGTTAAAGGTTGCTTTGTAAGCATTGATTTAGAACAAAGTGTGATTTTGCTCTGATTATGTCAAGTAATTAATCAATTACGTAATCAATGGCATTCAGTAGTAATATTGTTATGAAAGTGCTTCCACTATTAATTATTTTTTTTGAGGACTTGTGTTAAAAAGATTGTGGAAAATACCTGAGAAGATGCCTGGATTTGTTTTTTTTTTAAATGGTCACTGGAAGGACACTTGGGACTTTGTTTAAAAAAAACTCTTACTCAAAGTCACATTTCTTAAGCTAAGTAAACAGCTGGGGCCTTATGGACTATGGAACTGTTTGGACTTGGATAAGTCACATGTCTGAATTAATGGCATCAGGTGTTTTGGTTTTGCTTTTGGATATTGTTTGGTGTGCATCCTGCTAAGACAGAAGCCACCTAACTCATCCTTTTCCACCTGTTTTGAAAAATCGTCTGAGAATTCAGTGTGATAGCCGAAACCACAGATGCAGTAATTCTCCCGAAAACCTGAAAAACTACTCTTCGACGTCGCCTGAACAGAACTACTCCAGAAAGATCCCAGTGACAGCCGTCTACGTATACCCGGATGCCAGACCAAAGGGCCATCTGGAACATTCCATATCTTAGCCTTTTTCTTCAAGAATTGGCAATAACCTGGCCAAAGTATTTTCCTTTTAATGTTGATCTCTGCAGAGCCAGTCTCTTTCATTTTTCTTTATTTTTTTCTTTAACCAGTGTGTGTGTGTGGGGGGGTGCCTTGGGATATTTTAGAAGGGTATATATTTATACTTTCATATTTCAAACTGTGTGTTAATAAGCTTTGCATTTTTATTGAATAAGTCTTGTTTTATAATAAATCAACAATTTGTTGTTTATTAAAGAAACCTGGTCGGTAAACTTTTACTTTGAAACTAATATAGATAAAGTATACAATTGGCTGTATCAGTAACTGGGTAAAACATTTAAATATAAGGCAGAGGTAGATAGATTCTTGATAAGCAAGAGGTGAAAGGTTATAGGGGATAGGCGGGAATGTGGAGTCGACGTTACAATCCAATCAGCCATGATCATATTGAAAGGCGGAGGCTCCAAGGGCCCAGTGTCCTACTCCTGCTCCTAATTCATATGTTCATATGTGTTGTGACCAGTAGAATAGTGAAGCTACAGAAGGACAGTGCATTCCTTCAACCTCGGTCGTAACAATATAAACTATAAATTTGTTTTTTCCAAGAACATTTTCCTTTCGTTTTCATGCTGGTCAGGCCAGGCCATGCATAGCTGTTGTTTTGTCTAAACAACTGTTATTCTCTTCTTGGAAATAGTGGTTGTTTTCCCATTGTTTAAGTAGAAGTCAGTTCTTATGGTATTAGATGACCCTTGAACTACAATCCAGGATAATGGATAACCTTGCTATGGTGTGAAGTCAGAAGACGGATTTTAATTGATGAACAGTATAACCTAATTGATGGCAGGTGAGAGATACCATCAAAGGATGTGTAAACAGCCTAGACGGCCTTGTAGTGCCATTGAGAAGAATTTGATAAGGACTCATGGTTGTTGTTTTGAGACTCATGTTTTGAGAAAGTCTGGATGGAAACCTCGGAAAGCTGGAATGGAGCTAGAAATTGGACTTAAAGGGGCACAGCATCCAACCTTTGGGGCTGCAGCTCGAGTGGACTAGTCATCCACTGAAGACTACGGAGGAAGGGACTTGGACGGAGTGACTGACCAGAGAGTCCACCCCCATACAAGATTCTCTGGTGACCTGGTGATCTATGTACCAAGGGGGAACGTGGTACCATTTTAGGGACCTGTCGTGAACAGACTAATTTGGGGCTATAGCAGTTGTGCTCTAAGATTTTTTGTTCTTTTTAATCTCTTTTCCTTCCTTTCTTTTTAATAAAGTTAGCTTTCATTTCTGTTTTTATCGTTACTAATTGTTTAATAACTACTTAATAATTATTCAATAAAATTACTGTTTTAACACATTGTTTGGTGTTGAGTCATTCATTACTGTTATGTCTAGATTATTGGCGAGCCACCCAGGAACCCGAAGAGGAACATGGATGAGGCTATGGAAAAGTATCTTAGGGATAAGTTACCCCTGAAAGAAGGGTAGGTTTGACTCATTGAGAAGTCGGACAATCCAGTCTTTGAGGCGGAACTCTGGAATGGGGGAATCTGCATATAAATCAGGGCAGTTAAAAGCAATCTGGTTGTTGGCAATGCAGGAGAAATGCATGAGACTAGAGAACCAAGTAATGGCAATGGAAGTGAGCTGTAGCGATCAGGAGCAAGAATTGAATAAAACGAAGCTAAATTGATTGAGAAAGAAGAGGAATTGGCAAACCTCCCTAGGGAAAAGGAAGAGCAGCATGCACTCACACACTGCACTCTGGGTCAGCTCCAGGAGGAAAGGGAAGGGCGAGAGAATGACAGGAATAAATATGCCACAGGAATTGACCATTGGATAGGAGAGGTGGAATATATTAAAAACAGTATGTAGAGGCATGTGGAAAGTGGGGAGTTTTTGGAAAAGTCAAATGAGGACCTCAGGTGGAGTGTCAGAGATTAGAAAGGGAAAAGGAGGATGTGAAGGTGGCATTCAGACTGCTGCAAAGAGAGAGAGGAGCAAGCTCACACTGCTTGCAAGCAGGAGTTGGGTGCTGTAAAAATTGAACTGCAACAGCAGCATGGAATGGTCTGTGCATCAGGGGCACTAGACTCCTTATGTGTTGCATAATTGTGGAACCTGTGGTGAGGAACGAGATAATAGGGATGGACAGATGACTGGCCGCCTGACAGGAAGACCACGAATGATGGCACCTATGCGGCAGGCTAGATACCAACCACTGGCTACAGATGTACCAGCAGGGGCATTGGGAGCCTTGGATATGCAGTTTATTATCCCATTGACAGGAACTACAAAGGATAGCTAGTAGCATTTAAAAATTGTACAGGGGGTAGAGTCCTCTGGACACTTCCTGGAAATTGACCAAATTGCAGGAATACATAGACTAGATGATAACGAAAAGAACAAATTGTTCCTGCTTGCTATAGCTCCGGGAGTTGATCACTGGCTCTGGACCTTAGTACCCCACGCTCTACTCTATATGAGGGGGATTTGAGATTTTGACCTGGAGCATCAGCCTACTACCGACCGAGGAGGCAGTGGTATGGAAAATGACCCTTCGATTTGAGAAAAGGCTGAGGGAGAAAATGGCAAGAGGTTACTGGGAGAAGGGAGAGGTGGAGGAGATAAAGGAGGGGAAACAGGAACCAGGAGGGACCCCGTAAGGGAAACAACGGCTTGGTGTTTTAATTGTGGGCTTCCAGGCCACCTTTGAAAAGAGTGCAAACAGCCCCCAAGAAAGGGAAAATTAAAGATCCCTCAGAGAGAGGGAAGATCAGGGACAGGAGATCAGGACCGAGAGAAATGGATAGCAGCGGCAGTTGAAGCTGCATTAAAGGAAAGGAAGGATTTGGATGGTACGAATGTAGCACTGGCCCACAAGAAGGCAATACTGGTGCACTACCTCAGAGCACAGGGGAAGCATATATTCGAGCAGCTAATGGATGATACATCCATATTTCATGAGACAGTAAGTGCTGTTGAGAAATATTTTGGCCTGAAGAAAAGTGTGATCATACATATGATACACATATCATATTATACATGTTCTGCCTGAGATGCCAGGAAAATAGCACATAAAACAATAGGTGGCAGCATTGCATCAGTTGGCTTTTTTAATTAATTTTAGAGATGCAGCACTGAAACAGGCCCATCAGCCCACCAAGTCTGTACTGACCATCAACCACCCATTTATACTATTCCTACATTAATTCCATTTTCGTACCACATCCCCCTACCTATACCAGGGGCAATTTACAATGGCCAATTTACCTATCAACCTGCAAGTCTTTGGCTGTGGGAGGAAACTGGAGCACCCAGCGAAAACCCACGCGATCACAGGGAGAACTTGCAAACGCCGCACAGGCAGTACCCAGAATCAAACCCGTGTTGCTGGAGCTGTGAAGCTGCGGTGCTAGCCACTGCACCACTGTGCCACCCGTGCAAACTTGATGCTTCTACATGCAAATTTGGCAAACTAATGAATGAAGCAATTCTTGACCAACTGAAAAAAAACTTCACTCCCACAAATTAGGGAAAGCTTGCTCATGGAGGATGATGGTTTAATTTTGAAAAGGCCACGATCTTGGCCATCAGAAATGAATCCGCCATGTTAGATTTGAAGACGTTACACAAAAATATACCCTCAAGCTCTGGGTCACAGACACAGCTTGCCCAATCAGCTCAAGTTCAAGAGTTACGGACAAAGAGACTTCAACAGGCTCATCAACACTTGCCTTCTCACGGTCAGGCACCCAGAAAATCATGCCCAAATTGTGGGGGTAACCATGAATTGAAAACACCATTTTTGGCATGAGGGAAAAATGCAACTCGCGCTCACAGATGAATCACCTCGCAAATGTGTGCAGCTTGTCGAAGAAGACTTTGTCAGTTTGACACGTACAGGAATCTATTCCTGAGAGTGAGCCATGGAATGTCTATGCTATCACAGACAGTAAAGCACCCAGTCCTAAGTACAGGGTTATTTCAAGGATTACACAGTCGCAATCATGGGCATTTCAGTGTTGTTCCTCGTTGATGTGGATGCGAAAATATCCACATTGGGCGAAGACCTCTACCATTGTTATTTCTCACAACTTTCTGTCACTCCTGAAACAGACCTCTTCAAGCTCACAATGACTTGATTACCCCGGTCTTCGGAATGATCACAGTTCCAGTGCACTACAAAAATGCCAGCCTAGACAGGTTCACATTCTATGTGACCAAAGGCAAGAGTTTTATGGGGGTAGACCTGTTTAATGTGCTTGGCTTCAAACTTTCAGACCCTAACAGAGCACACATTAATGTGATCGATGATACAGTCAATGCACAAGAGCATCCTTCCTTATTCATGGAGATTAAGGGGTACTGCCATGGTCCACGCATCGCATCACATTAATCCACCTGTTTTGTAAAATTTAAATGGTTGCCCTTCGCCATCTGGGCCAAAGTATCACAGGAGCTGAAACACCTGAAAACAGATGGTATCATTGAGTGAATTAACTCATCCCATGGATATTGAACCTAGTTATTGCGCAATGCAAAAGTGGAGAACTGAGACTATGTCAGTTAACAAAGCAATTATTCCAGACAAGTACCCACTCTTCACCTGATCCAAGAACTAACAGCTTAATTTCATGACTCTGCAGTCTTCATGAAGCTCAACATGTTATCTTATGATACCACTAGCAGAGTGAAGCAACATATTACAGCCTTTGTTTTCACACAACGACATGCTTCAAAACCACAGAATGCCCAATGGACTAAGTTCAGCACCTAGCGCTTTCCAGAAGATTGTCTATTCCTTCTTGTCAGACAGAGAGGGGGCACTCAACAACATTGTTGAGTGAAGGGACAAAGCAGAACATGATCAATAGTTACCCATGGTGGTTGTTTGACTTGCACAACCCAATTTGACACCCAACAAGGAAAAATGCACATTCGCACCATCCGAGATTTACTTTCTTGGTTACAAAGTGTCATTTTAGGTACTTCCATTATTAATATTTTTTGAGGACTTGTGTTTAAAAAACCGTAGAAAATACAGGAGATGCTGGACTTGTTTTTTTAAAAGGGTCACTGGAAGGGCACTTGGGACTTTATTTAAAAACAAATGCTTACTGGAAATCACAAGTCTTAAGCTAAATAAATGTAAGGAGCCTTGCTGGCTATTGGATCTGTTTACAGAGAAGTCACATATCTGGGTTTATGGCCTAAGAGTTTTGGTTTCGTTTTTGGATTCATTTTTGGATTGTTTGAAGTTCAGTTGCTGTGTATCCTGCTAAGAGAGAAGCCATCCTACTCATCCTTTGCCACCTGTGTTGCAAAATCTTCTGAGAATCCAGTGTGATAGCTGAGCCTACTAATGCAGTAATTCTCCCAAAAAGACTGCAAGACTACTCCTCAATGTCTCCTGAACAAATTGCTTCTGAAAAGATCCCAGTGACAACCGCAGACTGAAAGTCATCTGGAACATTTCATAGCTTATCCATTTTTTCTTCAAGAATTAACAAGTATTTGGCCTAAATATTTTTGTTTTTGTAAAGTTGATCTCTGCAGAGAAAGCTTCTTTATTTTTTCTTTAACCAGTGTGCATGTGCACGTGTGTGTTGGATTATTTAGAAGGGAATATATTTATACTTTCATATTTCAACCTGTGATTTATTGAATAAGTCTTGTTTTATAATAAATTAATAATTTTGTTGTTTATTAAAGAAACCTGGTTGGTGGATTTGTATTCTGAAATGGATATAACTGGTTAGATCCATAACTGCTTAAAATATTTTTAAAATATATGTTGTGACCAGTGGAGTAGTGAGACGAGAGAGAGACAGTGTGCTCCTTCAATCACGGTCGCAACATATAACTGGGGGCTCTTGTGGGATTCGAAATTTACAGACGAATATGAGTGCTGGGTTTTGCTGAGGTTAAGGCTGATTAAGATTTTTACAGTGAATTTTGCTATACGTATTGAAAACCAAAATGGCTTTTTCAGTTGCTATGACCTTTTTGGAGATGGAGGATTCATCTCTGAGTGATTTGCAAAACTTAACCAAGGCTAGGCTAATAGCATTGACAGAAAGGTTGGAGTTAGAGTTAAAAGCAGGGGTGAAGAAAGCAGACATAATTGAGGTAATAGCACAGCATTTGAAAGTGGAAGAAGGAAAAGGAAATCCAGATGGTAATTCAGTTGAATTAGCAAGAATTCAGTTGCAGATGAAGCAGCTTGAACAGGAAAAAGAAATGAAAGAGAAGCACTTCAGAAAAAAAAGGAAAAAGAAAGGGCAAGAGAAAGAGAGGAACAGGAAAAAGAAGGAGCATTGCAGAAGCTGGAACTAGAATGGAAAAGGGAAAGAGAAAAGAAAAAAGAGAGGCAGGAGATAAGGCAAGAGAAAGAGAAAGAGAAGAAAGGGTTTTAGTTTTAGTTTAGAGATACAGCACTGAAACAGGCCCTTCGAGTCTGTGCCGACCATCAACCACCCATTTATACTAATCCTACATTCCTACCACATCCCCACCTGTCCCTATATTTCCCTACCACCTACCTATACTAGGAGCAATTGCTAATGGCCAATTTACCTATCAACCTGCAAGTCTTTGGCTTGTGGGAGGAAACCGGAGCACCCAAAGGAAACCCACGCAGACACAGGGAGAACTTGCAAACTCCACACAGGCAGTACCCAGAATTGAACCTGGGTCGCTGGAGCTGTGAGGCTGCGGTGCTAACCACTGCGCCACCCAATAAAAAGGCTGGAACTGAAACAAAAGGATGGCCTTGACTCCAGGGAAATTTCTGATGAGGAAGAATCTAACTCCAACCCAGGACCCAATCGGGGGCTGTTTAAATTTGTGCATGAAGTTTGAGGAAAGTGACGTAGAGGCATTTTTCATTTCTTTTGAAAACACTAGCTAGACAGATAAGGTGGCCAAAAGAAAACTGGACACTGCTCAGGCAAAGCAGGTTGATAGGCAAAGCTCATGACGTTTATGCCATGCTTTCTGAGGAGGCTTCTGCAGATTATGATATGGCAAAAATGGCTATTCTCGCTGCTTTTGAGTTGGTCCCTGAAGCTTACAGACAGAAATTTCGGAACCTCTGGAAACAGTCTGGGCATACTTATATAGAATTTGAGAGGGTAAAGCAAATTAACTTTGATCGCTGGATGTAGGCACTAAAGTTAGAGGTTACGTATGAAACCCTTAGCAAATAGTTCTCCTGGAGGAATTTAAAAATTCACTCCCTCCATTAGTAAGAATCCATGGAGAGAACCAGAAGGTTTCAACAGCTGAGATGGCTGATGATTATGAGCTTGTCCTCAAGTCCAAACCCTTTTTCCATCACCCCCACAAACCAGAGAGGATAGAATTGGGAGGGTGAAAGGAAGGCAAGTAGCCAGGGATGAGAAGGGACTGCTGGAAACATACCAGGATCTCCTCCTCAGGCCAGAAAGGTAAGTGTTGAGGGTGGAAGTGAGTTCCGGAGGCCTCAGTGTTTCCATTACCACAAGGTGATACACCTTCATGCGGATTGCTGGAAGGTACAGGGAAGACCCATGGGACTTATTGGGGTACACAAGGCCAATGCAGAGAAAGGGGCCCTGCCTGAGAGTACGACAGATCAAGCTGTAGCTCTGACTGCATCTGAAAGGTCAAGTACAAAAACCATTGTGATTGTGGGGAACGTGAACAAGATACCTGAGAGCTATAGGAAATTCTTGTCAAAAGGAAAAGTAACTCTTCATTCCTCAAGTGAGGCAGGTAAACCTATAGTTATACTTAGAGATACAGGAGCCACCCAAACTCTTTTGCTTGGTTAAACATGACTTTTCCACCAGGAAGCACATCGAATGCCAATGTTTTCATTAACAGTATCGGCAGGGAGTATATACCCCTAGCTTTGTATCGGGTGCACCTGGAGTGTGATTTAATGTCTGGAATGGTAACCACAGGAGTTGTCCATAGTTTGCCTGTAGACGGAGTTGACTTACTCCAGGGGAATGATTTGGTCAGAGTAAAGGTAGTAGCTTCTCCAGTAGTCACAGAAAGACCAAATGAAATCAAGGAGACAGAGCAGTTGCAGGAAAAGGTTCTAGGAATTTTTCCTTCATGTGTAGTGACCCAAGCAATGGCAAAACAAGTTCCATCGTCGGTGGTCAAATTGGCACCACAGACAGATATTTGGCTATCTGAAACTTTTTGGGGGAATTTGGATAATCCGAAGGAAACGTTCAGTAAGTGCTCTCTGATCGAGGCTCAGCAAGCCGATCCAGAGTTAAATAAGGTAGCACAATTGGCTCAAACTGAAGCTGAGGCAGAGGAAGTTCCAGAATGCTACTGTTTTAAAAATGGGATTCTAATGAGGAAGTGGAGACCACCTCACACACCAGCAGATTCAGAATGGATGGTGGTTCACCAGATAGTGGTACCGACCAGGTATCACCAGGAAATATTAAGTATAGCCCATGAAATTCCTATGGTGGGACATGTAGGAATCTGGAAGACCCAAGCACGTGCAAGTCGACATTTTTACTGGCCAAGTTTTCATAAAGCTGTGATGCAGTTTTATAAAATGTGCCATATGTGCTAGATTGTGGGAAAGCCGCAATCTGCAATGAAACTGGCACCTCAAATTCCCATACCATTTTTTGGGGAACCATTTATTAGGGTGTTGATAGACTGTGTGGGACCTTTAGCGAAAACAAAAGTGGGACATCAATATATGACAGGAAGAATAAAAAAGAAGCATTTGGCAGAAAGAATAAAAAAGCATATTATCTAAATGCTGAGAGTTTGCAGAGCTCTGAGATGCAGAGGGATCTGGGTGTCCTAGAGCATGAATCGCAAAAGGTTAGTATGCAGGTACAGCAAGTAAGTAGGAAAGCTAATAGAATATTATCATTTATTGCGAGGGGAATTGAATACAAAAGGAGGGAGGTTATGCTGCAGCTATACAGGGTATTGTAAGACCACATCTGGAGTACTATGTACAGTATTGGTCTCCTTATTTAAAGAAGGGTGTAAATGCATTGAATGCAGTTCAGAGGTTTACTAGACTAATACCTGGAATGAGTGGGTTGTCTTATGAGGAAATGTTGGACAGGCTAGGCTTTTATCTGCTGGAGTTTAGAAGAGTAAGAGGTGATTTGATTGAAACATATAAGATTCTGAGGGGTCTTGACAGGGTGGATGTGGAAAGGATGATTCCTCTTGTGGGAGAATCTAGAACTAGGGGTCACTATTTAAAAATAAGGGGTTGCCCATTTAAGACAGAGATGAGGAGAAATTTTTTCTCTCAGAGGGTCGTGAGTCTTTGGAACGTTCTTCCTCAAAAGGTGGTGTAAGCAGAGTCTTTGAATATTTTTAAGGCAGAGGTAGATAGATTCTTGATTAGCAAGGGGGTGAAAGATTATTGGGGTAGGCGTGAATGTGGAGTTGAGGTTACAATCAGATCAGCCATGATCTTATTGAATGGCGGTGCAGGCTTGAGGGGCCTACTCCTGCTCCTAATTCATTTGTTCTTATGTTTGTATTCAGGAGATCCCACATATCTAAGAACATATTGGCCACACAGAGACAAAATTGGTGCATTCAGTGGAGTACAATTCAAAGGACACCAAGTATACATACCAGTGACACTTCAGTCTGACATACTTGGACAGCTCCACCAAGGACACATGGGAATAGAGAGGAAGAGACAACATGCTCGCGAGTCAGTGTTCTGGCCCGGCATTAGCAAAGATATTGACCAGATGGTGAGATCTTGTGATGTACCAAGAAGCACCAAGCTAGTCAACAGAAACAGCCTCTCCAACTGCATGACATACCATCATCACCATGGATCAAGATAGCAACAGATCTGTGGTCTGTGGGCAGGGAAGACTATCTGCTAGTGACTAACTATCACTCCAAATTTCCCATTGTGCAGAAGCTTTGAGACACATCAAGTACATCAGTGACCAACACTGTTAGTGCCATCTTTAGTCTTTTTGGTGCCCTGGTGGAACAGGTGTCCGACAATGGCTCACAATTTACTGGAAAACCGTTCCAGGATATGTGTGAATGATGGCCCATCAACACTGTCACATCATTACTCCAAGAGCCTTATTCGAATGGGATGGTTGAATGTATGGTCAGGACAGTCAAACTGCTGATCATAAATGTTCAGAAACCAGGCAAGATATCCAAGCTGTGCTATTGCATCTTTTCGCAACACCATTAGACTCCAGATTGCCTTAACATGCTGAGATTGTGTTTGGTTGACCAGTGAGAACCAAGCTATCATCTCACCAAGTCATCCTTGATCACAGACCAGTTACGTGAGAAACAAGACAAGATGAATGATGCACATGGCATGCATGCGGGTGCAGAATTACCGCCACTATACATTGGCCAGAAGGTGAGGGTCCTATACCCACAAGAACAGACATGGATCCCAGTAGAGTTGTCCAAGGTATGCAAAGAACCATGTTCGTTCACATGGTGCAGTTCTGTGAATGAATCGATCTAATCTCAGGGGTCTCTCCACCTGCCATGCCCAGTGCGACCAACCAGCATTGTCTATACGTTCCCGCGTACTTTTTGAAGATAAATAGATAACAAACAACACACCAACAGCCGAAGACAATCCTCAGTAACACAATCTTCAGGAGAAGACGGAAAGTTTGAGAACATACCCATACCCACATGTCATGGTCGCAAGGTCTGATCGAGTCAGCCGACAACCAGTACAGTTCCAAACACAGACAACACTTGAATGTTCTTATTACAGTTGAATATTTTATGTAAATAGTGTTTAGAATTGTAAAATTTCTTATATCTCATGAGGGTTGCTTATTCATGTACATATTAATGTTATACTATATGGGGTTGTCATTTCAGGGAAGGGGATGTTGTCATAGGGTATTTGTTAGTATATTAAATATAATAATTTAAATATATGTTTATACGAAGATGTATGTCATCACAAGAAGTGATGTGATATCATGTGATTCAGTTCTCCTGCACAGTCAGTTAGCACGTGTAAGCATTAGCAACAAGTCTCCATTACAGCTCTGCATTCAAACCCTTATGCCTGCCCTTTAACTTTATTTGTATTAGTCTTAAAAGAGATAATGCAACACTTCTTGCCTCTTCCTACTATTTTGGATGAGCATCCAACTACTATCCTGATCTCTCTGCCTGTTGGGTGGCTACCTCTTGGAACATATGACCCAGGAAACTCTCAGCTTCACTAATGCTCTACAGTGATTCCAAGCTCAATAATCCTGTGCATATTCAGTTATGTTCCTTATGCAAACGTTATGAAGATTATTTCTGAATCTCATGTGAAATAGCCAGCACTAAAACAATTATTTCGTGGCATAATTTCCTGGTGAACAAATAAACTCCAGCCGAGGGAGTTCAAATGGGAACAGGCTACTCTGGACACTGGACAGAGCAGCCAGGATGAGCTTCAGCAGTTGCAACCTCCTGGACAGTAGGAGGCCAGAGGAGCCTAGCAGGGAGCTGCAAGGGGAAGAACGTGCTATGCAAGACATCAGGTCTACTGCCCAATAGCCAGCTACCTGAAAATGACAGAGTGGCAGTGCCATAGGAGGCGGCACCTACCGAGGCAGATGGTCCCAGATCTGGATGCTCTGATTCACAATGACTGAGACTTTGTAGCCTCCATGGAAGTCCCTTATCTGCAGTCATCAAGGTCACTGTTGCCCTGAATTTCTATGCAACCTGGTCCTTCCAGGGATCAGCTGCAGACCTAGGTGGCACCTCGCAGTCAGCAGTTCATAATGGCGGGGGACTATATCCACTTTGACACAGATAGGTAACACAACCAAGCAATGCTGGAAATACTCAGCAGGTCTGGCAGCATCTGTGGAGAGAGAAGCAGAGTTAATGTTTGAGGTCAGTGACCCTTCATCAGAACTGGCAGATATTAGAAATGTAAAAAGTTTTAAGCAAGCAAAGTGGGGGTGGAACAAGAGATAACAAAAGTGAAGGTGTTGATAGGACAAGGTCACAGAGAATAACTGACCAGAAGGTCATGGAGCAAAGGCAAACAGTATGTTAATTGTGTGCTGAAAAACAAAGCATTGGTACAGAGAGGGTGTTAATGGACAGAAAACTGAGCGGTTTTATTTCAATAAAAAAAAGTAAACAGATGAAACTCTCCGCCGAACAAAGGCGGTGGAGGGGTGCCACCATCACCCGGTAAACGGGACCTGGAACAAGCAGAGATCCCAAACATAAACATGAAAAAAACAGAGGGTAGGCATAGTAGAAACAAACTAAACAAACGAAAATAAAATAAACACAAAAACGAAAAAAAGAAAATAACTAAAAGTAAAAATAAAAAGGGGGGCCCGTCATGCTCTGAAATTATTGAACTCCGTGTTCAGTCGGCAGACTGTAGCATGCCTAAATGAGGTGCTGTTCCTTGAGCTTACGTTGATGTTCACTGGAACACTGCAGCAATCCCAGGACAGAGATGTGAGCATGAGAGCAAGGGGTGGGGTGGGGGGGGGGGGGGGGGGGGTGGGGTTGCTTGGTGTTGAAATGGCCAGCAACCGGAAGTTTGAGGTTATGCTTTCGGATTGAGCGGAGGTGTTCTGCAATGCAGTCACACAGATGGGCCTGCGCAGACACAGAGAGCATTCGGTTCGCCCTGGTATTGGGCATTTGCTAGAGTGGTTGGGGAGGGTTTAAACTAAAATGGCAGGGGGAATGGGAACCTTTGCAAGGAGTGAGAGAGGGGATCAAAGACAAGAACAAAAGACAGTAAGGGGAATAAGAAAAGTGATAGGCAGAGAAATCAAGGGTCAGAATCAAACAGAGCCACAGTGAAAATGAGTGGGAAGGGGATAAGTAGTTTTTTTATTTTTTATTTATTTTTATTTAGAGATACAGTTCTGAAACAGGCCCTTTGGCCCACCGAATCTGTGCCGACCAACAACCACCCATTTATACTAACCCGACAGTAATCCCATATTCCCTATCACCTACCTATACTAGGGGCAATTTACAATGGCCAATTTACCTATCACCTGCAAGTCTTTTGGATGTGGGAGGAAACCTAAGCACCTGATGAAAACCCACGTAGACACAGGGAGAACTTGCAAACTCTGCACAGGCAGTACCCAGAATCGAACCTGGGTCCCTGGAGCTGTGAGGCTACAGTGCTAACCACTGCGCCACTGTGCCGCCCGCACCACTGTGCCACTGTGCTGCCCGCGTAATGTCAAAAAGACAAGCCTTAAGGCTTTGAGCCTTAATGCATGGAGCATTCGCAATAAAGTGGATGAATTAATCGCACAAAAAGAGGTAAATGGGTATGATATAGTCGGGATTATGGAGACATGGCTGCAAGGTGATCAAGGATGCAAAATGAACATCCGGGGTATTCAGTATTTAGGAAGGACAGACAAAAAGCAAGAGGCGGTGGAGTTGCATTGCTGGTTAAAGAGGAAATTAACGCAATAGTGAGGAAGGATATTAGCTCTGACGATATGGAATCTGTATGGGTAGAGCTGAGAAACACTAAGGGGCAAAAAACGTTAGTGGGGGTTGTGTATAGACCCCCAAACTGTAGAGGTGATGTTGGGAATGGCATTAAACAGGAAATTAGAGATGCATGCGATAAAGGAACATCTGTAATTATGGGTGAATTTAATCTGCATAGAGATTGGGTAAATCAAATTAGTTACAATACCGCAGAGGAGGAATTCTTGGAGTGTATACGGGATGGTTTTCTGGACCAATACGTTGAGGAACCAACAAGAGAACAGTCCATCCTAGACTGGGTATTGTGTAATCAGAGAGCAATAATTGACAATCTAGTGGTGCAAGACCCCTTGGGATGAGTGACCATAATATGTGAGAATTCTTCATCAAGATGGAGAGTGACGTAGTTGATTCTGAGACTAGGGGCCTGAATCTTTGTAAAGAAAACTACTAAGGTATGAGGCGTGAGTTGGCTATGGTGGATTGGGAAACATTACTTAAAGGGATGATGGTGGATAGGCAATGGCAAACATTTAAAGAGCGCATGGATGAACTGCAACAATTGTTTATCCCTGTCTGGCGCAAAAGTAAAATGGGAAAGATAGCCAAACCATGGCTTGCAAGGGAAATTATAGATAGCATGAGATCCAAGGAAGAGGCATATAAATTTGCAAGATAAAACAACAGACTTGAGGATTGGGAGCAGTTTAGAATTCAGCAAAGGAGGACCAAGGGATTGATTAAGAAGGGGAAAACAGAGTACGAGAGCAAGCTTGCGGGGAACATAAAAACTGACAGTAAAAGTTTCTATAGGTATGTGAAGAGAAAAATATTAGTGAAGACAAATGTAGGTCCCTTACAGTTAGAAACAGGGGAACTTATTACGGGAAACAAAGACATGGCTGACCGACTAAATGCATACTTCGGTTCTGTCTTCACAAAGGAGGACACAAATATCATACCAGAAATGTCGGGCAACACAGGGTTTAGTGAGAGGGAGGAACTGAAGGAAATCAGTATTAGTAGAGAAATGGTGTTGGGGAAATTGATGGGATTGAAGGCCGATAAATCCCCAGGGCCTGATGGTATGCATCCCAGAGTAGGTAAGGAAGTGGCCCTAGAAATAGTGGATGCATTGGTGGTCATCTTCCAAGATTCTATCAACTCTGGAACAGTTCCTACCGATTGGAGGGTAGCGAATGTAACCCCACTAGTTAAAAAGGGAGGTAGAGAGAAAGCAGGGAATTATAGACCAGTCAACCTGACGTCGGTAGTGGGGAAAATTCTCGAGTCCATTCAAAGATTTTATAGCAGAGCACTTAGAGAACAGTGGTAGAATCGGACAGAGTCAGCATGGATTTATGAAAGGGAAATTATACTTGACAAATCTACTAGACTTCTTCGAGGATGTAGGTAGTAGAGTTGATGAGCGGGAGCCAGTGGATGTGGTTTATTTGGGCTTTCAGAAGGCTTTCGACAAAGTCCCACATAAGAGGTTAGCGTGTAAAATTAAAGCGCATGGGATTGGGGGTAGTGTATTGCGTTGGATAGAAAATTGGTTGGCAGACAGGAAAAAAAGAGTAGGGATAAATGGGTCTTTTTCTAAATGGCAGGCTGTGACTAGTGGGGTCCCGCAGGGATCGGTGCTCGGACCCCAGCTATTCACAATACATATTAATGATTTTGATGAGGGAACAAAATATACTATCTCCAAATTTGTAGATGACACAAAACTGGGTGGGAGGGTGAGTTGTGAGGAGGATGCAGAGAAGCTTCAGGGTGATTTGGACAAGTTAAGTGAGTAGGCAAATGCATGGCAGATGCAGTATAATGTGGATAAAAGTGAGGTTATCCACTTTGGTAGCAAAAACAGGAAGGCAGATTATTATCTGAACATCTATAATCTGAGAGAGGGAAATATGCAGTGAGACCTGGGTGTTCTCGTACAGCAGTCGCTGAAGGTAACCATGCGGGTGTAACAGGTGGTAAAAAAGGCAAATGGTTTGCTGGCCTTCATAGTGAGAGGATTTGAGTATAGAATCACAGAAGCACAGAATAATACAGTGCAGAAGAGGCCCTTCGGCCCATCGAGTCTGCACCGATGCATTAAAGACACCTGACCTGTCTACCTAATCCCATTTGCCAGCACTTGGCCCATAGCCTTGAATGTTATGACGTGCCAAGTGCTCATCTAGGTACTTTTTAAAGGATGTGAGGCAACCCGCCTCTACCACCCTCCCAGGCAGTGCATTCCAGACTGTCACCACCCTCTGGGCAAAAAAGTTCTTCCTCAAATCCCCCTTAAACCTCTTGCCCCTCACCTTAAACTTGTGTCCCCTAGCAACTGACTCTTCAACTAAGGGGAACAGCTGCTCCCTATCCACCCTGTGCATGCCCCTCATAATCTTGTACACCTCGATCAGGTCACCCCTCAGTCTTCTCTGCTCCAGCGAAAACAACCCAAGACTATCCAACCTCTCTTCATAGCTTAAATGTTCCATCCCAGGCACAATCCTGGTGAATCGCCTCTGCACCCCCTCCAGTGCAATCACATCCTTCCTATAATGTGGCGACCAGAATTGCACACTGTACTCCAGCTGTGGCCTTACCAAAGTTCTATACAACTCCAACATGACCTCCCTGCTTTTGTAATCTATGCCTCGATTGATAAAGGCAAGTGTCCCATATGCCTTTTTCACCACCCTATTAACCTGCCCTTCTGCATTCAGAGATCTGTGGACAAACACGCCAAGGTCCCTTTGTTCCTCGGAACTTCCCAGTGTTAAGCCATTCATTGAATACTTCCATGTCACATTACTCCTTCCAAAGTGTATCATCTCACACTTTTCAGGATTAAATTCCATCTGCCACTTTTCTGCCCATTTGACCATCCCGTCTATATCCTCCTGTAACCCAAGACACTCAACCTCACTGTTAACCACTCGGCCAATCGTGGTGTCATCCGCGAACTTACTGATCCTAACCCCCACATAGTCATCTATGTCGTTTATATAAACGACAAACAATAGGGGACCCAGCACAGATCCCAGTGGTACGCCACTGGACACTGGCTTCCAGTCACTCCAACAACTGTCTGTCATCACTCTCTGTCTCCTACAGCTAAGCCAATTTTGAATCCACCTTATCAAGTTACCCTGTATCCCATGTGCATTTGCTTTCTTGATAAGTATCCCATGTGGAACCTTGTCAAAGGCTTTGCTGAAATTCATGTAAACTACATCAACTGCACTACCCTCATCTACGCACCTGGTCACATGCTCAAAAAATTCAATCAAATTTGTTCGGCATGACCTCCCTCTGACAAAGCCATGCTGACTATTCCTAATCAAATTTTGCCTCTCCAAGTGGAGATAGATTCTCTCCTTCAGAATTTTCTCCAATAGTTTCCCTACCACTGACGTGAGACTCACTGGTCTATAGTTCCCTGGCTTATCTCTGCAACCTTTCTTCAATAGTGGGACCACATTAGCTGTTCTCCAGTCCTCTGGCACCTCCCCCGTGGCCAGAGAGGAATTAAAAATTTGGGTTAGAGCCCCTGCAATCTCCACCCTCGCCTCCCATAGCATCCTGGGACACAAATCGTCCGGACCTGGAGATTTGTCCACTTTTAAGCCTGCCAAAACCTCCAATACCTTGTCACTCCCTATGACAATTTGCTCAAGAACTTCACAGTCTCTCTCTCTGAGTTCCATATCTACATCCTCATTCTCTTGGGTGAAGACAGATGTGAAGTATTCATTCAACACCCTACCAATGTCCTCTGGTAACACCCACAGATTTCCCCCTTGGTCTCTAATGGGCCCTACGTTTTCTCTGGTTATCTCCTTCCCATTGATATACTTATCGAATATCTTGGGATTTTCCTTACTTTTACCAGCCAGAGCTTTCTCATGTCCCCTCTTTGCTTTCCTAATTGCTTTCTTAAGCTCCATCCTACATTTTCTGTACTCTACTAATGCTTCCGTTGATTTGCTCTCGTTGCATTTGCTAAAAGCCTCTCTTTTCCTACTCATCATACCCTGAATGTTTCTGGTCATCCATGGTTCTCTGGGCTTGTTGCTCCTACCAATTACCCTAGAGGGAACATGTTGGGCCTGTACCCTCCCCATTTCCTTTTTGAATGCCCCCTACTGCTCTTCTGTAGATTTCCCGACAAGTAACTCTTTCCAGTCTACCTTGGCCAGATCCTGCCTTATTTTACTAAAATTCACTCTCCCCCGATCCAAAACCTTTTTTTGCAACTTGTCTATTTCTTTCTCCATAACAAGCTTAAATTGTACCATGTTGTGGTCGCTATCACCAAAATGCTCCCCCACCAACACATCAACCACCTGTCCTGCTTCATTCCCCAGAATTAGGTCCAGCACTGCACCCTCCCTTGTTGGATCCTCTACATATTGAGCTAAAAATTTCTCCTGTATACATTTCAAGAACTCCACTCCATCTAAGCCCTCAACATGATGACTATCCCAATTAATGCTGGGAAAGTTGAAATCACCTAATATAATTACCCTATTATTATTTTTACACACCTCTGCGAATTACCCACATATTTGCCCCTCAATTTCCCGCTGACTATCTGGGGGTCTATAATAAACACCTAGCAATGTGGCTGTCCCTTTTTTATTCCTAAATTCTACCCATAAAGCTTCATTTTATGCCCCCTCCAAGATATCATCTCTCCTTACTGCAGTAACTGACTCCTTAACTAATATTGCAATGCCCCCTCCTCTTTTACCCCCTCCTCTGTCTTGCCTGAAGATTCTATTTCCCGGGATATTGAGCTGCCAAAATTGCTCCTCCCTCAACCATGTCTCCGTGATGGCTACTATATCACAATTCCACGTGTCAATCCTTGCCCTTAGCTCATCCGTTTTACCTGTAATACTCCTGGCATTAGAATGGAGGCCATCCAACCTGGTCTTACTCCCTTGAAACTTACTTCCAATGTACAGGAGCAGGGATGTCTTGCTGCAATTATACAGGGCCTTGGTGAGGCCACACCTGGAATATTGCATGCAGTTTTGGTCTCCTTATCTGAGGAAGGATGTTCTTGCTATAGAGGGAGTGCAGCAAAGGTTCACCAGATTGATTCTAGGATAGCGTGTCTGACATATGAGGAGCTATTGAGTTGGTTAGGATTAAATTCGCTGGAGTTCAGAAGAGTGAGGGAGGATCTCATAGAAACCTATAAAATTCCAATAGGACTTGACAGGGTAGATGCAGGAAGGATGTTCCCAATGGTGGGGGAGTCCAGAACCAGGGGTCATAGTCTAAGGATATGGGATAAACCTTTCAGGACTCCGATGAGGAGAAATTTCTTCACCCAGAGACTGGTGAGCCTATGGAATTTGCTATCACAGACTGCAGATGAGGCCAAAACATTATATGTTTTCAAGAAGGAGTTGGATATAGCTCTTCGATCTAAAGGGATCAAAGGGTATGGGGCGAAAGCGGGAAAAGGTTACAGAGTTGGATGATCAGCCATGATCATAATGAATGGCGGAGCAGGCTCGAAGGGCCGAATGGCCTACTCCTGCTCCTATTTTCTATGTTTCTATGGGCATCATCGATTGTGCTCACCTGGTCATGCAGTCACCCAGCAACTGGCCAGTGAGATCCATCAACAGGAATGGCTTCCATTCGCTCAATGTCCAAATGGCCTGCGATCACAAGAGCTTCCTCCATGTGTCCCCTCACTTTCCTGGCAGCTGCCGTGACTCCTTCATCCTCCGCTAGTCCAGGCTCCCTTGGATCTTCACTCCATTCCCCATAGTGTGTGGATGACTTGTAGGGAACAAGGGAAATCCCTTGAAGAGATGGCTAATGACCTTTCAGTCAGAGGCACAGAGGTGAAACAACCAATGCCACCTGCTCAGCATGGCAACTATTGAGCAGACCATTGGGCTTCTGACAAAGTGATTCCGGTGTCTGGACCAGTCGAGTGGTACCCTTCAATACCCTCCTGCAAGGATCTCTGTTATTGTGGTGGTCTGCTGCTCTCTCCATAATGTTAACTTCCAGAGAGTTGTGGACCTTGAGGACAGTGAGGCCCTGGAAGGAGACAGCTCATCTGGGGAGGAGCAGAAGCTAAGAGAGGAGGAGGAAGAGGGGGCGCAGGGAGAAAACACTGAACAGAGAGGTGCCTCTGCTGCACAATGAGATGGCTTCTTCCTGCCACCCTCCGGGAAGGGTATCTCCCTCCTGCCCCTCACAGCCCCCAGCTTTAGATCTAGGTTAGCATCCATGAAGCAAGGTTTTACCCTGCCCCAAGTGCCAGGCCTCCAGCTCCCCTGTGACATCATGCTTCTCTCTGTTGTACTAGGTTTTAGCACAAAATGCAAATTTCTTGCTTATGACAACCAGCAGTCTCAATGATGGCAGTTGTGGGGGATCTACATGATCCACCTCTATTCCTGGCCCCACTGGGTCTAAGTGGACAGTAAACCTGTCTCCATATGAGTAACTCACCTCCTGACTCCCAAAGGCCTGTCCACCATCTACAAGGCACAAGTCAGGACTGTGATGGAATACAGTACACTTGCCCGGATGAGTGCAGCTTCAACAACACTCAAGAAACTCGACACTAGGACAAAACATCCCACTTGATCGGCACTCCATCCACCACCTTTACCATTCACTCCCTCTATCACTGATGCACAGTGTGCATCATCTACAAGATGCACTGCAACAAATCAGAAAGGCTCCTTCGGCAGCACCTTCCAAACCATCGGCCTTTACCACCTAGAAGGACAAGGGCAGCAGATGCATGAGAACACCACCACCTGCAAGTTCCCCTCCAAGTCACACACCATCCTGACTTGGAATTATATCACCGTTCCTTCACAATCCTGGACTAGTGACTACACTTCAAAAGTACTTCATTGGTTGTAAAGCACTTTGAGACTGACAGCACAGATAGAAATAAATGAATATGATTTGATAGCTATCACTGAGACGTGGTTACAGGATGACCAGGACTGGAATCTAAATGTTCAAGGATATTCAACGTTCTGGAAGAATAGGCAGAAAGGAAAAGGAGGTGGGTTTTGCTATTAAAGGAAGGGATCAGTGCAGTTGTGAGTAATGATATCGGTATAATAGATTGTGATGTAGAATCAGTTTGGGTGGAAATAAGGAATAGCAAGGGAAAGAAATCACGGGTGGGAGTGGTCTATAGGCACCCGAAGAGTTGCATCTCTGTAGGACAAGATATAAATCAGGAAATAATGGAGGCATGTAAGAAGGGCACTACAATTATTATGGGTGATTTTAATCTGCATATAGATTGGACAAATCAAATTGGCAAGGGTGGCATGGGAAGACAAATTTGTAGAGTGACTCAGGGCTTGTTACTTAGAGCAATATGTTGCAGAACCTACCAGGGAACAGGCTATTTTAGATTTAGCATTGTGTAATGAGATGGGATTAATAAGAGATCTCATAGTTAAAGAACCTTTCGGGGGAAGCGATCATAACATGGTAGAATTTCAAATTCAGTTTGAGGGTGAGCAACTCGGTTCTCAAACCAGTGTCTTCAACTTAAACAAGAGCAATTACAGAGGTATGAAGAAAGAGTTGTCTAAAGCGGGCTGGGAAAATAGACTACAGCAGAAATCAGTGGATGAGCAATGGCAGACTTTTAAGCAGATATTTCATAACACTCAGCAAACATTTATTCCAGTCAGAAGGAAGGGCTCGAAGAGAACGATGAACCACCCGTGGATAACAAAGGAAGTTAAGGAGAGTATCAAATCAAAAACAAAGGCGTACAATGCAGCGAAAATGAGTGGTAGGCCAGAGGATTGGGAAGGTTTTAGAAACCAGCAGCGAAAGACGAAAGAACTAATAAAAAGGGGGAAAATTGATTATGAGAGTAAATTGGCACGAAATATAAAAACAAACAGTAAGAGCTTCTTTGGGTATATTAAAAGGAAGAGAGTAGCTAAAGTTAGTGTGGGGCCCTTAGAGGATGAGACTGGGGAATTAATAACAGGGAACAGGGAAATAGCAGATAATTTAAATCAATATTTTGTATCAGTCTTCATGGTGGAGAACACGATAAACATCCCAACAATGATAGATGAGCAAGGTGTAAACGGGAGGGAGGAACTTGTAACAATCTCTATCACGAGGGAAAAGGTGCTCGACAAACTGATGGGACTAAAGGCAGACAAGTCGCCAGGACCTGATGGCCTGCATCCAAGGATTTAAAAAGAAGTGGCCGCAGAGATAGTGGAGGCATTGGTCATAATATACCAAAACTCATTGGATTCCGGTAGGGTAACAGCAGATTGGAAAACCGCTAATGTGACAACCGTAATTCAAGAAAGGAGGGAGGCAGAAAGCAGGAAACTATAGACCAGTTAGCTTAACATCGCTTGAGTTGATTATTAAGAAAGAAATAGCGGGACATTTAGAAAAACATCGTGCAATCAAACAGAGTCAACATGGTTTTATGAAAGGGAAATCATGTTTGACAAATTTGTTCGAGTTCTTTGAGGATATAACAAGCAGAGTGGATAAAGGTGAACCAGTAGATGTTGTGTATTTGGATTTTCAGAAGGCGTTTGATAAGGTGCCACATAAAATGTTATTGCACAAAATAGGAGCTCAGAGTATTGGAGGTAATGTGTTTGCGTGGATTGAGGATTGGCTAACACACAGAAGACAGTGAGTCGGGATCAATGGGCCTTTATCAGGTTGGAAAGCCGTAACTATTGGGGTGCCACAAGGATCGGTCCTAGAGCCTCAGCTATTTACTATCTACATTAATGACTTAGAGGTAGGGACAGAGTGCAGTGTATCCAAATTTGCTGATGACACAAAAATAGGTGGGGGAGGCATGTTGTGATGAGGACACAAAGAATCTGCAAAGGGATATAGATAGGTTAAGTGAGTGGACAAAAACTTGGCAGATGGTGTTCAATGTGGGAAAGTGTGAGGTAATCCACTTTGGTAGGAAGAATAAAAAGGCAGATTATTATTTAGCTGGAGAAAGACTACAAAATACTGCAGTACAGAGGGATCTGGGTGTTCTTGTACATGAAACACAAAAGGTTAGCTTGCAGGTGCAGCAAGTAATTAGCAAGGCAGATGAAATTTTGGCCTTTATTGTGAGGGGGTTAGAGTTTAAAAGTAGGGAAGTCCTGTTACAAATGTACAGGGTGTTGGTGAGGCCACACCTGGAGTACTGCGTACAGTTTTGGTCCCCGTATTTAAAGAAGGGCATTCTAGCATTGGAAGCTGTTCAGAAAAGGTTCACTAGGCTGATTCCTGGGATGAAGGGGCTGTCTTATCAAGAACGGCTAACAGCTTAGGCCTTTATTCATTGGAGTTTAGAAGAATGAGAGGTGATCTTATAGAAACATATAAGATTTTAAGGGGGCTTGACAGGGTAGATGTTGAAAAGATGTTTCCACTAGTGGGGGGATCTTGAACTAGGGGACATAATTACAGAATAAGGGGGCACACATTTAAAACTGAGAAGCGAAGGAATTTCTTCTCTCAGAGGATGGTGAATCTCTGGAATTCTCTGCCTCAGAGAGTTGTGGAGGCTAGGTCACTAAATGTATTTAAGGAGGAGGTAGATAGATCTTTGAAATCTCGGGGAGTCAAGGGTTAGGCAGAGCAGGCCCGAAAGAGAAGTTCAGGACTGGGACAGATCAGCCATGATCTTATTGAATGGCGGGGCAGGTTTGAGCGGTTGAATGTCCTACTCCTGCTCCTAGTTCTTATGTTCTTATGTTGAAATGTCTGGTGGCAGTGAAAAATGTTATATAAATGTAAATCTTTCTTTCTTTACCTGCGCAGTGAGAGCACATCCACGAGGAAGAAAGAAAGCAACATCACAGCACGGATGAAGAATCACCACTATTGATCTATCGTTTTCAGTCACTGGCTCAGATGTTGGCACTGCACAGATTTTAGAGTCTAGCATAGAGTTGGATTCTGCATGTGGTGAGTCACCGGACATGAGTAGGCTGCAGCCAGGCCAAGGGAAAAGGATAGCACCTTCAAGGGTGAAGTTGCAGCTGAGTTCTGCTACAGGGGACTCAGGTGAGGACTTCGATGGAACAGCATACAGGAGAACGCGAATGAAGATGCACACTGAGATGCTTGGTGCATTGGCTGGCCTGCCAAACAGCCTCCTGTCACTGTCAAAGGAGTGTGACAGAGTCTGGCTCCAAGTTGACAGAGTTCCCCTCCTTGCAGCCTCAGTTCCATCTCTCTGTCATGCTGCAAACCCAGAGGCACTGCAACTGCAATTGCAACCGCCATACCTGATGCAGTCTTCATGTGGACAGGTCACCAACTATTCTGCCCTCCCTGCCAAATCTTGCAACTAACCACAACACCTCCAAAAATCTCCACAGTACTTCCAGAGACTTTGCAATAGCACAAGTTAGTGTAAATCACCTTGCCTACAAGTTGGATGACTGGTCCTTTAAGTAACTACAGTACGTGTGTTCTTTGGTGATTGACATTGTTTGGGCCTGCGTGGTCCACGTTTGGAAATTGTGTGCCAAATCAGCTGGTAAGGCTGTTTGACATCATGATCTTGCCAGTTGGGAAGCTTACAGTGCACGCAGGGTATGTTCATGCAAGCACCCTTCCAGCATGGACGCCATGCTGGTTGGTCCAGCACGATACAGACATGATTTTCATGGTAAATTATATATCTTATTAGTCACAAATTGCAGTTACAGCATGGACTCATTTATTATTGAAATAACCAAATATGGCAAAAAGATAATTGACTGCAATGCTTGCCAAAATCTTCTTCTTCTTCTTCTTTGGCCTCCTTGTCTCGAGAGACAATGGGTAAGTGCCTGGAGGTGGTCAGTGGTTTGTGAAGCAGCGCCTGGAGTGGCTATAAAGTCCAATTCTAGAGTGACAGACTCTTCCACAGGGGCTGCAGATAAAATTGGTTGTCGGGGCTGTTACACAGTTGGCTCTCCCCTTGCGCTTCTGTCTTTTTTCCTGCCGACAGCTAAGTCCCTTCGACTTGCCACACTTTAGCCCCACCTTTACGGCTGTCTGCCAGCTCTGGTGATCAAATATATAACTGGCTTATAATAGATCCCACCTTCCATTGTAATTTTTCTCAGCAATGACATACTGTATATCCATAATCAGCTTCTGTTAGTTCCTTTTCAACTTTCATTTAAAAATCAGTATGTTATATCTATCACATTATTAAATAGGCTTGATAATTTGTTATTTTGGCTGGCTTGCATTTCATATAAGAAATTGACTCTGTTTTTGTCAAAGATATGTAATAATTTCTAACAATTGATGAGCACTGTGTCTAAATGATTTTGCCACATTTCTAGAAGCGCCATTGGCTATTCAGCTGTACATGTAATTTTTTCCATCAAAAAATTATGATCTGATCTTCTGAAACTATCCTAAGTAGAATAAATAGACCAGGAGCTGAGAGAATTATGAAAAGCCATTATGTGCATTAACAATGTAAGTCTGCAGACACATGTACTGTTTAATTAGCTCACTTAGACTAATTAATGAAACATATAAATCGCACCTGAAAGACATAGTATACAAAGAATTGTAGGTATGAAATAAACACATGTATACGTTATATAGTGAAATTGTGTGTACAATATTTACTGAGATTCACAATCCTTTGTATCATACATTGGGAGCTGGAAACCAGAATATTAAAGACTTTTGGATAGATTTTGACTTTTTTACAAAGGTGTAAAACAGGACAATAGTGAATCGTCAGCCCTTTTTTACATCTCTCACATTTTCTTTGCAGGTATTGGAAATAAAAATTGCAAGAGATGTAAATTGAACTTTCGACTCACTATCACTCATTTTACATTATCGCACAAAGTCAAAATTATGCATCGATTATTTCTCTGAGAGAATATTACCACTCAATATAGGAAGTTAAAATGTGAATAATTTGCATATCTTGCATCCCAACCAGCTAGGATAGAAAATGTTGTTGTCGTTTTTTAGACATTAAAAAGAGGAAAAGAATATTAATGGAACAGTTTGCATGTTATGAGGTTGGATCATTGCATATATGACCATGCAGTAATTGCAAGTTCACACAATGATATCATACATTTGGAGTTTGTTGACAGTATGTCCAGGTTGAGGCAGCTTTTTATAGATTGGTCAATATATTTATTGGTTACGATCTAGGGAACATGGTGGGAGCAGAGGTAGCAACTGTGCGAGACAAAGGTTTGTTTTAGATTGATCCTATTGAAAGCTTTGGTTTCATTTTAAGTTCTCTATTTGTGCTCTTCTATTACTTCTGGCATTGAAACATTCTATAGAAGAATTCATACAAGAATAGAGCCTGAGTTGTCTGGCATTTCCCTAGTTCTAGACAGAAGCCATACATCAGTTGCTTAAAATGCTTATATATACCAGGATGTGGCCTCGAAGGGCCCCTCGCATTGACTATTAGCTGCCAGAAAGTAGCAAAGCTGCCAGCTCCAGAAATAAAACTTGGCTGTTGCCATCGGAACGAAGGAAGTGAGGAAGTTTATGTAACCAGCTGTAGCTGGGGGCAAGAAGATCGTGCACTTTGCCTTCAGTTGGGGCTTTGGGCCTCATAATTCAGTTGCATAGTGCTTGTATTTTCTGCTACAAGTGTCTTTTCAGGACCAAATTGTGTCCATGCTGTGCACGCACTCTTCTGATGCAGGCCGTACCTGACGTCATTTTGGATAGGTCCATAGCGTAGGCACTGGGAGAGTGCACAGGAATTATGCAGAGTAGGCAGATCATGATGACAATCAGCATGCATTGTTGATTGTTTGTTCACTTATTTGAAGTTGCTGAAGTCACCAGGGAATGGTGTGGAAGGTGCTGATGAACCTATTGCTTACTTCAAGGCTTCTGCTCTGACCAGTTGCTCCCAGAGAATGGCACCAATGGGCAAGGGACTGCACAGTAGGGAACAGAAAAGAGTAGAAATGCAGCCATTATAGGAGATTACAAGGATTGGGAGACACACAGGCATTTCTGTAATGATCATCGTGAGTCCCACATAGTTTGATGCCTCCCTGGTGCCAGGGTAAAGGACATCATGGAGAGGGTGCAGAATATTCTGCAGGGGGAAAGGTGTGTACCACCAACATAGGACAGGTATTGGGGTTCTACGATCCGATTTTCAGGAGCTAGGGAGAAATTCAAAAATAGGACCTTGAAGGTAGCAATTGCTGGATGTCTGCCAGTGCCATGCACTAGTGAAAGTAGAAATAGGAAGATCGGGAGGATCAATGCATGGCTGGAGGCATGGTGCAGGAAAGAGGCTTCATATTCTTGGGACATTGGGACTAATACTGGGACAGAAGGCACCTATTCAAAAGAGATGGGTTGCATTTCAATAAGACTGGGACTATTGCACTCGTGGAGAGGTTCACTACTATGGTTGGGGAAGGTTTAAACAAAATTGGCAGGAGGATGGGCACCAGCATATATAAGTAGTAAAGAAGAATAACGTGCTTAAACTGAGGAAGTAGTTGCATATTAGATAGGAGCAGACTAAGAAGGACTATGAGGAATGCAAAGACAAGTTTACATCACATATATGTAAATGCATAAAGTGTGGTGAAAACGGTTGGTGAGCTAAAAGCACAAATAGCCATGTGGGAATATGATGTATTGGCAATAACAGTAATTTGGTTTAGTGAGGACTGGGTGCTTAATATTCAAGCACACAAGGTGTTCAGAAAAGAGAGGGAAGGAAAAATTGGAGGTGGGGTAGCAGTACCAATTAGGGATGACACTGTAGTTTTGGAAAGGGAAGATGTCCTTGAGAGGGCAAAGACAGAATCCATTTGGTTAGAGCTGCGAATTCTCTCAGCCTCCAGAGAGAGAGAGAAAGAGAGAGAAAGAGAAAAAGAGAAAAAGAGAGAAAGAGAGAGAAAGAGAAAGAGAGAGAGAGAGAGAGAGAGAGAGAGAGAGAGGAGGAAATCTTCAGGTAAATCACAGAGATGTACAAGAACTATAGAGTGGTAATAAAAAGCAAAATACTGCGGATGCTGGAAATCTGAAATAAAAATAAGAAATGCTGGAACCACTCAGCAGGTCTGGCAGCATCTGTGGAAAGAGGAGCAGAGTTAACATTTCGGGTCAGTGACCCTTCTTCGGATTCCGGGTTCCGAAGAAGGGTCACTGAACCGAAACGTTAACTCTGCTTCTCTTTTCACAGATGCTGCCAGACCTGCTGAGTGGTTCCAGCATTTCTTGTTTTTCTGTTATATTATAACTATAGAGTGGTGATATTGGGGGACTTTAATTATCCAAAGATCAATTTGGATAATGTTACAGTAAAAGGAAAGGAGGGGGAAGAATTTCTGAAATGTATTCAGGAAAACTTCCGTGACCAGTATTTTCTCTGTCCAACTCAGAAGGAAGTACTGCTGGATCTGGTGCTGGGGAATGAGGTGGGCCAAGTGGTTCGAGTGTCTGTGGGGGAACACTTTGGTAAGAGTGGTCATTGTATCATAAGGTTTAGATTAGTAATGCAGAAGAGCAAGGAACAATCTAAAGTAGAACTTCTAAATTGGAAGAGGGTTAACTTCAATGGGATGAGAGGAGATTTAGCTAGGGTACAATGGAACCAAGATCTGACCGAAAAATCTGAAACGGAACAATGGGCAATCTTTAAGGAGGAGATGTTTCAGGTACAAGTTAGGTACATTCCAACAAGGATGAAAGGCAGGGAACAAAAGCCAGGGCTCCTTGGATGACCAGGGAGATACAGAATATGATGGAAATAAAAACAGAGGGTGTATGATGCATGTCAGGTGAACTCTTCAAGAGACAACCAGGCCAAATACAATAAGTTGAGAGGGGAAGTGAAGAGGAAAAGAAGACCAGTATTTAAATAATAAGCAAGTAAGTGAGAAGTGTGCTCGGACCTATTCGGGACAAAGAAGGTAATATATGCTGAGAGGCACAGGCAATGCTAGAATACTTAATGAGTTTTCTAGTGGTGTTTACTAAGGAAGAGGATGCTGATAAAATATTGGTAGAAGCGGAGATGGTAGAGGTAATGAAAGGGATGAAAATTGAAAGGAAGGATATACTGGAAAGGCTGGCTTTCCTTAGAGTGGATAAGTCATCTGATCTGGATGGCTTGTATCACAGGTTGCGAAAGGAAGTGGGAATAGAGATAGCAGAAGGACTTGCCAAAATCTTCCAACTTCCCTCAATACAGGGAGGTGCCAGACAAATGGAGAGTGGCAAATGTGACAACCTTGTTCAAGAAAGAGTGTTAGGACATTCCTGGTAACTACAGGCCAGTCAGTTTAACATCAGCAGTGGGTAAGGATTTAGAAACAATTATCAGGGAGAAAATCAACAGGCACTTGGAAACGTTTGAGTTATTTAAGGATTTGTAAAAGGCAGATCGTTAAAGGTGATTAATCTAATTGAATTTTTTGATGAAGTAGCAGAGAGGTTTAATGAAGGGAAAGGAATGGATGTTGTCTATATGGATTTTAGGAAAGCTTTTGACAAAGTACCATCTAAAAGACTGATTAACAAAATTGAGGCACATGGAATAGAAGAGTCAGTGTCAGCTTGGATAAAAATATTGGCTTAAGGACAGAAAACAGTGAGATGAGGTAAATGGTTGTTTTTCAGACTGGAGGATGATAGAAAGTGGTGTCCCCCAAGGTTCAGGGTTAGAACCACTGTTTTTCTGATATATTTGTCTCGAAAATTGAAATACAGAGTAAAATTTCTAAATTTGCCAATGCCACCAAACGTGGGGGTGTGGCAGAAAGTGCGGATGATACCAATCAACTGCAACAGAACATAGCAGAATGGGCAGGCAAGTGGCACATGGAATTTAATACAGAAATGTGTGAGGTGATGCAATTTGGCAGAACGGAAAGGGGAAGGCAATATAGACTAAATGGTACAGTCCTAAAGAGTGTATAGGACAGAGGGACCTGGGGGTTCATGTACATTAATCTTTGAAGGTGGCAAAACATATTGAGAGAGTCGTGAACAAAGCATATGGAATCTTGGGCTTCATAAATAGAGGTATTGAGTACAAAAATAAGGAAGTTGTGCTGAACCTTTTTAAAGCTCTGGTTAGGCCACAACTAAAGTATTGTTTCCAGTTCTGGTCGCCACACTTTAGGAAGGATGTGAGGATCCTTGAGAGGACGCAGAGGAGGTTTACCAGAGTGGTTTCAGGGACGAGGGACTTTAGCTACAAGGTTAGGTTGGAGAAGCTGGGATTGTTTCTTTGGAGCAAAAGAGACTGAGGGGAGATTTGATAGTGCTGTACAAGATTGTGACAGGTTTAGATAAGGTACACAAAGAAAAGTCGTTTCCATTAGCTGATCGCATGAGGACTAGGGGACACAGATTTAAGTGGTGCAGGGGGTTTTGACTAAGAACTTTTTATAATAATGACATGGAATTCGCTGCCTACAAGGGTGATGGAAGTAGAGATGATGAATAATTTCAAAAGGAAACTGGATGGGTACTTGAGGGAAATAAACTCACAGGACTATGGGGATAGAGAGGGGGAATGGGACTGACTGGATTGCTCAACAGAGAGCCAACATAGACTCAATGGACCAAATGGCCTCCTTCTGTGCCATAACAACCCAATAATTCTATGACAGACATTAGTCTAGTAGGTTATTTCCCTCTTAATGTGTAGCATGCCAGCGTGCAGGAGGGGGAGGAAGCGAAGAGCTCTTAGCAGGAGGCCATATCCACCCAGGGTTTTTAGGAAGCAATTCTACCTCAACCTCAACATGTGTAATGTCTCCAATTGTTAAGGTGGTACTCACTGAAATCTGCCACCTGTTTCAGGCAGAACTGCAGCCTTAGAGCAGGGCAAGGATGGCATTGCCAGTGGCTGTGAAGGTGACTGTGACCATGAGTTTTTATGCGCCACCTTCTTCCAGACTGGAGCGGGCAAATTTGCAACATCTCCCAGTTCACCATCCACTGTTGTGAAAGGGAAGTCACTGAGGCTCTGTATGCAAAGAGAGCTGAATATATTTCATTTCCTCTTTGTGACGATTGCAGGCTTCCCCATGGTGCATTGTTTTGCAGGTGCCACATGTCAATTCGGAGATGCACTGCAACTGGAAAGGATTCCATTCCCTCAACTTTCAGCTGTTATGTGACGATATTTAGTGCATCATGCAGGTATGCAGCATGATGCTTTCCTTCTGCGGCAGTCCACTGTATCATTAGCATTTGACCCATCACGACTGGGCGAGAAGGGCTATCCACTGTCCACGAGGGTCAGAATCCTGTTCACAACCAAAGGACATGTGGGCAGCATGCATAAAATGAAAGTCATGCTGCCACATGGGATGTGATTGAGCAGACCATTGCGGGTGCATAACTAACCTGTTTGCTGGCTGGACAGCTTTGGAGAAGCCCTTCAGTACTCTCCAGAGAATGTCTCGAGATTTGTCATTGTCTGTTGCATTCTGCACAATCTTGCTGTCTTGAGGGCACAGCTGTACAATAACCAGCTGAGGAGAAGGAAGAGGAAGAGGAAGAGGAGCAGAATGAAAGGTGGATGCAACCAACACCATCCCCTTTTCACCAAACTCTCCATGATCAGCTCATCTGTCTGTGATACAAATGCAACCTCAATTCCCCATTCACCAACAGTCCCACACCTCGGGCTGGATTTTAAACGGTGGCAAGCTCAAAAAATGCGCGCCGCACACCAAAGAGATGCCGCAAACCCACGCGCAGCAGCTCATTTAAATAGCCGGGGAGGCCCGTGTTCTCAATCTCATGAAGGGAGTGGGCTGTCCGTCCCCGGCAATGGCGTCAGCTGCCTGTGCGCAGGTGCTAGCATCATTTTTAAAAGGCAGCCAGCCCTGCAGGTCAATTTGAATTTTTAAAGATACACCCCTCTCCCCCAAAATTTATTAAATACATTTCTAACGCCTCTTTCCCACACCTCAATAACAATTACATTAACTATTTTCCCTCCCCAGCCTTACCTTTCAAATCTGGCCTTCCACACCCAGACTGTAGGGGGGTGTGTTGAAATGGCAAGCAAGCGGAAGCTCAGAGTTATGCTTTCGGACTGAGTGGAGGTGTTCCACAAAGCAATCACTTCTTAACCGCTCTTGACCTTTTCGTTGAAAACTGTCGGCGAGACATCGGCCTTCTCAATTTCTCTGCCCCCCTCACTTACTCTAACCTGTCCCCCTCTGAACTTGCTGCACTCTGTTCTCTCATGTCTAACCCCAACATTGTTATCAAACCTGCAGACAAGGGTGGTGCTGTCGTTGTCTGGCGTACCGACCTCTAGCTTGCAGAGGCTCAGCGCCAACTCTCAGACACTTCTTCCTACTTCCCCCTGGACCATGACCCCACCACCGAACATCAAGCTACTGTCCTCAGGACTGTCACTGACCTCATCTCCTCTGGAGATCTTCCTTCTACAGCTTCCAACCTCATAGTCCCGCAACCCTGGACAGCCCGCTTCTACCTCCTTCCTAAAATCCACAAACAGGACTGTCCTGGCAGACCTATTGTTTCAGCCTGTTCCTGCCCCACTGAACTTATTTCTTCTTATTTTGACTCTATCTTTTCTCCTCGGTCCAATCTCTTTCCACCTACATCCATGACTCTTTTGACGCCCTACGTCATTTTGACAATTTCCAGTTTCCTGGCCCCAACCGCTTCCTCTTCACTATGGACATCCAATCTCTCTACACCTCCATCACCCACTAGGACCGTTTGAGGGCTCTCTGCGTCTTCCTTAAACAGAGGCCTAACCAGTCCCCTCCTCCACCTGGCTGAACTTGTTCTCACATTGAACAACTGCCTATGCGGAGTTCTGGGTACCGCCTGTGCGGAGTTTACAAGTTCTCCCTGTGACCGTGTGGGTTTCCTCTGGGTGCTCCGGTTTCCTCCCACATGCCAAAGACTTGCGGTTAATAGGTAAATTGGCCATTGTAAAAATTGCCCCTAGGTGGTAGGAGAATTGAGGGAAGGTGGTGATGTGAGAGAGAAAATGGGATTAATGTAGGAATAGTATAAATGGGTGGTTGATGGTCAGCGCAGACTCGGTGGGCCGAAGGGCCTGTTTTGGTGCTGTATTTCTCTATGACTCTATAACTTCTCCTTCAACTTCACTTACTTTCTTCAAGTAAAAGGTGTTGCTATGGGTACCCGCATGGGTCCTAGTTATGCCTGTCTTTTTGTGGGATATGTCGAACAATCCTTGATCCAGTCCTATTCAGGCCCCCTCCACCAACTCTTTTTCCAGTACATTGGTACATCGGTGCCATTTCCTGCTCCCGCTCCGAACTGCAAAACTTTATCAACTTTGCCTCCAATTTCTACCCTTCTCTCACCTTTACATGGTCCATCTCCGACACTTCCCTTCCTCTACTTCTCTGTTTCCATCTATGGGGATAGGCTGTCTACTAATATTCATTATAAAACCGACTCCCACAGCTACCTCGACTACACTTTTTCACACTCTGCCTCCTCTAAGGACTCCATTCCATTCTTCCAGTTTCTCCCTGTCCGATGCATCTGGTCTGATGATGCAACTTTCCACGACCGCGCTTCTGATATGTCTTCCTTTTACCTTAACTGACGATTCCCTCCACTGTGGTTGACAGGGCCCTTGAACATGTCCAGCCCATTTTCCACACCTCCACCCTCACCCCTGCCCCTCCCACCCAGAACTGCGACAGGGTTCCCCTTGTCCTTACTTTCCACCCCACCAGCCTCCAAATCCAAAGGATCATAATCTGCCATTTCTGCCATGTGCAGTGTGATGCCACTATCAAACGTATCTTCCCTTCCCCTCCCCTGTCAGCATTCCGAAGGGATTGTTCCCTCCGCGACACCCTGATCCACTCCTCCATTACGCCCAACACCTTGTCCCCTTCCCACAGCACCTTCCCCTGCAATCACAGGAAGTGTAACACCTGCCCTTCCTCCTCTGTTCTCACTATCCAAGGCCCCAAACACTCCTTTCAGGTGAAGCTGCGATTTACTTGTACTTCCTTCAATTTACTATACTATATTTTCTGCTCACAATGTGGTGTCCTCGACACTGGGGAGACCAAACGCAGACTGGGTGGCCGCTTTGCGGAACACCTCCGCTCATTCCAAAAGCATGACTCCGAGCTTCCGGTTGCTTGCCATTTCAACACACCCGCCTGCTCTCATGCTCACATCACTGTCCTAGGCTTGCTGCAGTGTTCCAGTGAACATCAACGCAAGCTCGAGAAACAGCATCTCATTTATTGATCAGGCACGCTACATCCTGCCAGGCTGAACGTTGTGTTCAATCATTTCAGAGCATGATGGGCCCCCTTTTTTATTTTTAGTAATTTTTTCTTTTTTTGTTATTTTTTATTTGTTTATTTTATTTTAGTTTGTTTCATTATTCATTTTTTTTACGATGTGCCTACCCACTGTTTTTTTTCATGTTTGTGCTTTGGGCCAGGGCCAGGGCCATTTTTCTGTCAATTAACACCCTCTCTGTACTAACGCTTTGTCTTTCAGCACACCATTAACATTACGTTTACCTTTGCTCCATGACCTACTGGTTAGTTGTTCTCTGTGACCCTCTATCCTAACAACATCCTGCTTTTTGTTATCTCTTGCCCCACCCCTGCTTTATTTACGTAAAACCTATTACATTTCTAACATTTGCCAGCTCTGATGACCTGAAACGTTAAATCAGAAACTGTATGATGCTTGAGTCCACAAGTATTTTCATGGAGTTGGCCACCACTGGAAAAGATGGGCGCAAAGCCCCGTGCAAGGTTGGTGCTGGACTCCTCCATGCTCCTTGACAGTGACCACAGGCTTTCTGACAGGCCTGTCAATACACCAAGCATTTAGATTAGATTAGAGATACAGCACTGAAACAGGCCCTTTGGCCCACCGAGTCTGTGCCGATCAACCACCCATTTATACTAATCCTACACTAATCCCATATTCCTACCAAACATCCCCACCTGTCCCTATATTTCCCTACCACCTACCTATACTAGTGACAATTTATAATGGCCAATTTACTTATCAACCTGCAAGTCTTTTGGCTTGTGGGAGGAAACCGGAGCACCCGGAGAAAACCCACGCAGACACAGGGAGAACTTGCAAACTCCACACAGGCAGTACCCGGAATTGAACCCGGGTCCCTGGAGCTGTGAGGCTGCGGTGCTAACCACTGCGCCACTGTGCCGCCCATTTCTATGTGCATACCCATCTGCATTTTTTTGTAGGCCACCTCATCAATGTCTTCATCTGAGTCCTGTGCAGCAGAATGCATCTGTGACATTGCCCTCCAGCAAACTGGCACCTGAGCCAACCTTTCCCCCTGCCCTGGTTGCAGATCCCTCATGCCCAGTAACTCACCACATGCAGACTCTGCCTCTAAGCTATGCTTTAAAGTATGCGTGGTGTCAATATATGAACTGGTAGCTGTGAGAGTGAGTGATGCTGTTTCGCCATCAGCAGTCTCGTTTTCCTCTTCCACTTCCTGTTCCCGCACCACTGCCTAGCTAGTTGGCAGTTCCTGGGTATCTGAAAGGAGAAAGGCACAAAAGTGTAGTTGGGTGAAGAGGAGGGTGAGAAGCAAGAGGTGCATGCTTAAACCATCTGCAGCTGGCAAATCAGAAGATATTGTGGGATGAGGATGTGGGAAGTGCGAAGGATGATTAGGTATGACGTTACCATTGTCTTCGATGGTTTCAGCCCTGCTGATAGCTATGTCCTCAGTCATGGCTGCTCCAATAATGGTGTGTACTACCACCACCATCACTGTAATGATATGCAGCCATGCTTGGCCCCATTGGTTAGGTCCATCTGTCTGCAGTTGGGTGACACCTTGTCCTGCAAGAGAAACACAGTGTGGAGAAATCTGTTTGGGTGATGCTCCTGTCATGGATGAATATCTGGCAATGTATGCAAGCTGTGAGATGTGGGATGGTGAGGTGAAGCTATGAATGTGAGATATGAGTCATAGTTGAGAAGAGATTGTTGGTAGGTGAATGAAGAGTACGATGGTGAATGGAGCAGTGTGTAAGGCTAATGGCTCATTTTTAAGAATATGGCATTTCACGATGCATTCACTGACCTTGACCATTCTTGTGAGGTCATTAAACTTCGTGTGGCACTGCATCCAGTTGCTCAGGGCCTCACTGCTGACATTAACCTCAATCGTTATCTGCTCCTTTGCAGTGTCTGTCTGAAGGACCTCCCTGTCCTCTGTAGATAAAGGATCTCTCTCTTCTCCTGTTCACCTTTTGCAGCAAGTCCTCCAGTGCTGCATTGGATAAAGTGAGGGAAGATGCGATAAAATAAAGTGAGAGAACAAGGCAAGAGAGCAAGGAAGCAATAATCTGAGTTTGGCGTGAAGGGACAGAGCGTACAAACTTAAGAGTGCACCAGCAGAGGTTGCGGAAATAATAAAAAGATAGAATTAAAGTCACTCTATCTGAATGCACACAGCATTCGTAACAAAATAGATGAATTGATGGCACAAATGGAAGTAAACAGGTATGATGTAATTGGCATTATGGAAACACGGCTGCAGGGCGACCAAGGCCGAGAACGGAATGTCCAAGGGCATTCAACATTTAGGAAGGATAGGCAAAAAGGAAAGTGAGATGGGCTAGTGCCGTTAATAAAAGATGAGATCCAGTACATTGTGAGAGAGGATCTTAGATCGTAAGATCAAGATGTAGAATCAGTTTGAATGGAGCAAAGAAACAGCAAGGGGCAGCAAACATTGGTAGGAGTTGTTCATAGGCCACCAAACAGTAATGGTAATGTAGGGCATGGTATAAATCAGGTAATTCGAGGCGCATATAACATCGGCAGTACACTAGTCATGGGGGACTTCAACCTACATATAGACTGGGTAAATCTAATTAGCACTAATGCTGTGGAATGTATGTGAGATGGTTTACTGGAACAGTATGTTGAGGAACCAACTAGAGAACGGGCTATTTTAGATCCGGTATTGTGTAATGAGAAAGAGCTAATTAATAATCTTGTTGTAAAGGAGCCTCTAGGGAAGAGTGACCATAATATGAAGAATTTAACATTAAGTTTGAAAGTGATGTAGTTCAATCCGAAACTAGAGTCTTAAATCTAAACAAAGTAAACTACGAAGCTATGAGGGGCAAATTAGCTGTGGAAGGTTTGGAAACTACATTAAAAGGTATTTCAGTAGACAGGCAATGGCTTGCATTTAAAGAATTAATACATGGTTTACAACAAATTTGTGTTCCTTTGAGGCACAAAAACTCAGCAGGAAAGGTAATCGAACCATGGCTAACAAGAGAAGTTAAAAATTGTATTAAATCAAAGCAAGAGGCTCATAAAGTTGCCAAAAAAAGTAGCAGCCTGAGGATTGGGAGCATTTTAGAATTCAGCAAAGGAGGACCAAGAAGTTGATAAAGGGAAAATAAAATATGAAAGTAAATTAGCGAGAAACATAAAAACAGATTATAAAAGCTTCTATAGGCATGTAAAAAGGAAAAGATTAGCAAAGACAAATGTAGGCCCACTACAGGCAGAGACATGGGAATTTATAATGGGAAATAAGGAAATGGCAGCAAAACAAAAGAGATACTTTGTGTCTGTCTTCATGGAGGAAGATACAAAAAACCTCCCAGGAATACTGGCGAGCCAAGAGACTAGTGAGAATGAGAACTGAAAGAAATTGGTATTAGTAAAAAAGTAGTACTGGAGAAATTAATGGGACAGAAAGTTGATAAATCCCCTGGACCTGGTGATCTACATCCTGGAGTGTTGGAAGAGGTGGCTGTAGGGATAGTGGATACATTAGTGGTCATCTTCCAAAATTCTATAGATTCTGGAACAGTTCCTGCAGTTTGGAAGGTAGCAACTGTAACCTCATTATTTAAGAAAGGAGGGAGAGAGAAAATGAGAAACTACAGACCTGTTAGCCTGACATCAGTAGTCGGGAAAATGCTAGAATTTATTATAAAGGACGTGATAACTGGGCACTTAGAAATGGCACTTAAGATTGGGCAGAGTCAACTTGGATTTATGAAAGGGAAATCATGTTTGACAAACCTGCTTTTTGAGGATGTCACTACCAGAATAGATAAGGGGGAACCAGTCGATGTGGTGCATTTGGATTTTCAGAAGGCTTTCGATACACAGGAGGTTAGTAAGCAAAATTAGATCACCTAGGATGAGGGTAAGATACTGGCATGGATTGAGAGTTGGTTAACGGACAGAAAACAGAGAGCAGGAATAAATCAGTTATTCTCAGGTTGGCAGATTGTGACTTGTGGGGTACTGCAAGGATAAATGTTTGGGCCCCAGCTATTCACAATCTATATCAGTGATTTGGATGTGGGTGCAAATGTAATATTTGCTGATGACACAAAACTGGGTGGGAATGTGAGTTATGAAGAGGGTGCTAAGAGGCTTCAAGACAATTTAGACAGGCTAAATAAGTTGGCCAACGTATGGCAGATGGAATGTAAAGTGGAAAAATGAGAAGTTATCCACATGGGTAGGAAAAACAGAAATGCAGATTATTTCTTAAATGGTGAGAGATTGGGAAGTGTTGATGTCCAAAGGGATCTGCGTGTCCTTGTTCATAAGTCACTGAAAGCTAACATGCAAGGTGCAGCAAGCAATTGGGAAGGTAAATGGTATGTTGGTCTTCATTTAAAATGAAGTGCTGGTTGCAAGCAGAGTGTGGAGATATGGGTTTGGTGAGTGATGAGTTCGGTGAAGGGAGGAGGAGGTGCTCCTTTTCTCAGCCTCCAGTATTTGGTTCCTGCTTCGGTGCAGTGGAAGGAGCTGGTTGGTGAGTAACTGGTGAGCTATTTTACTTATAATAGTCTTTAAAGTTAAGGTATGGCAGGGCAGCTCAGCTGAGTGGAATGTACAGCCTGTGGCATGTAGGAAGTTATGGATGTGTCCTAGACAAGCACATCTGCAGGAAGTGTCACCGGCTGCACAAGCTTGAGCTCCGGGTTTCAGAATTCGAGCGGCGGCCGGAGTCACTGTGGTGCATTGGTGAGGCAGAGAACTATGTGGGTAGCACATCTATGAAGGTGGTCACACCACAGGTTAGGGGCATGCAGGCAGATAGGGAATGGGTGACCGTCAAGCAGTCTAAGAGAAGAAGGCAGGTAATGCAGGAGTCCCTTGAGACAATCTCACTTGCTAATCGATTTTCCATTTTGGATACTGGTGAGGGTGATGGTTCCTCAGAGGAGTGCAGTCAGAGCCGGGTTTGTGGCACCACAGGTGGCTCAGCTGCACAGGAGTGGCGGAAGAAGAGTGGAAGAGCAGTAGTGATAGGAGATTCGTTAGTCAGGAGTACAGACAGATGTTTCTGTGGCTGTGGATGTGACTGCAGGATGGTGTGTTGCCTCCTTGGTGCCAGAGTCAAGGATGTCACAGAACGGCTACAGGACATTCTTCTGGGAGAGGGTGAACAGCCAGAGGTCGGGGTTCACATTGGCCACAATGACATAGATAGAAAGGGGTATGAGGTCCTGAAAGCAGATTTTAGGAAGCTAGGGAGGAGATTAAAAAGCAGAACCTCAAAATCAATAATCTCAGGATTACTCCCAGTCCCACGCGCGAGTGAGCATAGGAATAGGAGAATTGAGCATTTGAACACATGGCAGGAGAACTGGTGTAGGAGGGAGGGCATTTCTGAGGCATTGGGACCAGTTCTGGGGCAGGTGGGACCTGTACAAGATGGACGGGTTGAATCTGAACAGGACTGGGACTAACATCCTTGCAGGGAGATTTGCTAGTGCTGTTAGGGAGGGTTTAAACTAGGTTGGCAGGGGGATGGGAACCTGAGAGGGAGGTCATATTGGAGGAGGCAAAACGGGTAACTTGTCAGGGTATGAGAACCAGGAGCAAATATCAGAGAGGAATACCAAGGTGCATAGAATACTGGGGGAGATAGATAGCATGAGTGAAAGGAATAGTAAGTTGGGTCAGATAAGGGAGCATTTAATTAAGTCTAAATCAGACTCATGTATGTGAATGCACAGAGTGTGGGTAATAAATATTGGTGAGATACAGGTGCAGATTGCCATATGGAAATATGATGTTGTGGCTATAACAGAGACCTGGCTCAAAGAAGGGCAGGACTGGGTGTTAAATATTCCTGGATACAAGGTGTTCAGTAAACACAGAAAAGGGATAAAAGGGGGATGGGTGGCAGTATTGACTAGGGAGAGTATTGCAGTGCTGGAGAAAAAGGATGTCCTAGAGGGGTCGAGGATAGAATCAATTTGGCTCGAACAAAGGAACAAATAAGGTGCAGTTACATTGCTCGGTGTTGTCTACAGGCCACCACCTAATGGGAAAGACGTGACTGATAAATTTGCAAGGAATTTACAGAGAGGTGCGAAATTATAGGGTAGTTATAATGGGTGACTTTAATTATCCAAACATAGACTGGGATAGTCGTAGTGGAAAAGGCAGTGAGGGGCAAGAGTTCCTAGATTGTGTTCAGGAACATTTTCTACTGCAGTATGTTGCTAGTCCAACGAGAATGCAGGCACTGCTAGATCTGGTTCTTGGGAATGAGGTGGGCCAAGTGGATCAAGTTCAGTAGGAGATCATTTAGAGGATAGTGATCATTGTATCATAAATTTTAGGCTGACTATGGAAAAGGACAAAGAACAATCCAGAGTAAGGATAATTAACTGGGGGAAAGCCAACTTCAATGGGGTAAGAATGGAGCTGGGGCGAATAAATTGGAGTCAAAAGTTGGCAGGAAAACCAGTAACTGAACAATGGGCTATCTTCAAAGAAGAGATAGTTTGGGCACAGTCAAGGTATGTTCCCTTGAAGGGGAAATGTAGGACAAACAAATCCAGAGCTTGCTGGATGACAAACGAGGTAGAGATTAAGATAAAGAAGAAAAAGTGTGCTTATAACAGATACCAGGTAGAAAATGATACTGAGAACCAAACTGACTATAGAAAGTCCAGAAGGGAAGTGAAAAAACACATAACAAGCAAAGAGAGAGCAAGAAAAGAAACTAGTAGCAAGCTTGAAAGGAAATCCCAAAGTTTTCTTTAGACATATAAATAGCAAAAGGGTGGTAAAAGAAGGAGTGGGGCCGATTAGGCAGAGGACATAGCTGAGGTATTAAATGAATGCTTTGCCAAGGGAGAAGATGCAATCCAGGCAATGTTGAAAGAGGATGTAATTCAGACATGAGAAGGGTTTACAACTGATAAAGAGGATGTATTAAATAGGCTGTCTGAACTTAAAGTGGATAAAGAACAAAGAACAAAGAACAATACAGCACAGGAACAGGCCATTCGGCCCTCCAAGCCGGCGCCGATCATGATGCCTGTCTAAACTAAAACCTTCTGCACTTCCGGGGTCCGTATCCCTCTATTCCCATCCTATTCATGTATTTGTCAAGATGCCTCTTGAACGTCGCTATCGTACCTGCTTCCACCACCTCCCCCGGCAGCACGTTCCAGGCACTCACCACCCTCTGTGTAAAAAACTTGCCTTGCACATCCCCTCTAAACTTTGCACACCTTAAACCTATGTCCCCTAGTCACTGACTCTTCCACCCTGGGAAAAAGCTTCTGACTATCCACTCTGTCCGTGCCACTCATAACTTTGTAAACCTTTATAAGGTCGCCCCTCCACCTCCATCGTTCCAGTGAAAACAATCTGAATTTATCCAACCTCTCCTCATAGCTAATACCCTCCAGAGCAGGCAACATCCTGGTAAACCTCTTCTGTACCCTCTCCAAAGCCTCTACATCCTTCTGGTAGTGTGGCGACAGAATTGTACGCAATATTCCAAGTGTGGCCTAACTAAGGTTCTGTACAGCTGCAGCCTGACTTGCCAATTTTTATACTCAATGCCCCTACTGATGAAGGCAAGCATGCCGTATGCCTTCTTGACTACCTTATTCACCTGCGTTGCCATTTTCAGTGACCTGTGGACCTGTATGCCCAGATCTCTCTGCCTGTCAATATACTCAAGGGTTCTGCCATTTACTGTATACTTCCCACCTGTATTAGACCTTCCAAAATGCATTACCTCACATTTGTCCGGAATAGTTTAGGGCGGCACAGTGGCGCAGTGGTTAGCACCGCAGCTTCACAGCTTCAGCGACCCGGGTTCGATTCTGGGTACTGCCTGTGCGGAGTTTGCAAGTTATCCCTATGACCGTGTGGGTTTTCGCTGGGTGCTCTGGTTTCCTCCCACAGCCAAAGACTTGCAGGTTGATAGGTAAATTGCCCATTGTAAATTGCCCCGAGTATGGGTAGGTATAGGGGAATTGTGGGGATGTGGTAGGAATATGGGATTAATGTAGGATTAGTATAAATGGGTGGTTGATGGTCAGCACAGACTCGGTGGGCCGAAGGGCCTGTTTCAGTGCTGTATCTCTAAATAAAAAATAAAATAAACTCCATCTGCCATTTCTCCTCCAACTGACCTATATTCTGACAATCCTCATCACTATCCGCAACTCCATCAACCTTTGTGTCGTCTGCAAACTTACTAATCAGACCAGCTACATTTTCCTCCAATCATTTATATATACTGCAAACAGCAAAGGTCACAGCACTGATCCCTGCGGAACACCACAAGTCACAGCTCTCCATTCAGAAAAGCACCCTTCCACTGCTACCCTCTGTCTTCTATGACCGAGCCAGTTCTGTATCCATCTTTCCAGCTCACCTCTGATCCCGTGTGACTTCACCTTTTGGAGTGGTGCAGTGGTTAGCACCACAACCTCACAGCTCCAGTGACCTGGGTTCAGCTCTGGGTACTGCCTGTGCGGAGTTTGTAAGTTCTCCCTGTGACTGCGTGGGTTTCCGTCGGGTGCTCCAGTTTCCTCCCACAGCCAAGGACTTGCAGGTTGATAGGTAAATTGGCCATTGTAAATTGCCCCTAGTGTAGGTAGGTGGTAGGAGAATTGAGGGAAGATGGGGATGTGGTTGACAATATGGGATTAATGTAGGATTAGTATAAATGGGTGGTTGATGGTCGGCACAGACTCAGTGAGCCGAAGGACCTGTTTCAGTGCTGTAACACTCTCTCTCTCTCTCTATGACCTATTGTACCAGTCTGCCATGAGAGACCTTGTCAAAGGCTTTACTGAAGTCCATGTACACAACATCCACTTGCCTTCCTTCATCAATCATCTTCGTCACTTCCTCAAAAAACTCGATCAAGTTCGTGAGACACGACCTCCCCTTCACAAAACCATGCTGCCTCTCGCTAATAAGTCCATTTGTTTCCAAATGGGAGTATATCCTGTCCCAAAGAATCCTCTCCAATAATTTCCCTACCACTGACGTAAGGCTCACCAGCCTGTAATTTCCTGGATTATCCTTGCTACCCTTCTTAAACAAAGGAACAACATTGTCTATTCTCCAGTCCTCTGGGACCTCACCTGTAGCCAATGAGGATACAAAGATTTCTGTCAAGGTCCCAGCAATTTCCTCCCTTGCCTCCCTCAGTATTCTGGGGTAGATCCCATCATGCCCTGGGGACTTATCTACCTTAATGTTTTTCAAGACGCCCAACACCTCCTCCTTTTTGATATTGACATGACCCAGACTATCTGCACACCCTTCCCTGGACTCATCATCCCCCAAGTCCTTCTCTTTAAGTGAGTACTTTGCATCAGTATTCACCAGTATCTCGCCCATTTCCTCTGGCTCCACGCATAGATTCCCTCCTCTGTCCTTGAGTGGGCCAACCCTTTCCCTGGCTACCCTCTTGCTCTTTATATATGTATAAAAAGCCTTGGGATTCTCCTTAATCCTGTTTGCCAATATCTTTTCATGACCCCTTTTAGCTGTCCTGACTCCTTGCTTCAGTTCCTTCCTACTTTCTTTATATTCCTCAAGGGCTTTGTCTTGTCCCAGCCTTCTAGCCCTTACGTATGCTTCCATTTTCTTTTTGACTAGGCTCACAATATCCGTCATTATCCAAGGTTCCCGAAACTTGCCAAACATCCTTCATCCTCACAGGAACATGCCAGTCCTGGATTCTAATCAACTGATGTTTGAAAGACTCCCACATGTCAGATGGTGATTTACCATCAAACAGCCGCCGCCAATCTAAAGCTCCAGGATGCATCCAAGGATACCGAGGGAAGTGAGGGTGGAAATCATTGAGGGTGGAAATCGTTCAGTCTTCCTTCGACTCAGGAGTGGTGCCAGAAGACTGGAGAATTGAAAATGTTACACCCTTGTTCAAAAAAGGGTGTAAATATAAGCCCAGAAACTACAGGCCAATCAGTTTAACTTTGGTGCTGGGGGAACGTCTGGAAAAAATAATTTGGGACAAAATTAATAGTCACATGCACAAAAGCCAGCATGGCTTTCTTAAGGGAAAATTATGCTTAACTAATTTTCTGTAGTTTTTTGAGGAGGTAACAGAAAGGGTTGATGAGGGCAATGCTGCTGATGTGGTGTACATGAACTTTGAAAAGGCATTTGAAACAGTGCCACACAACAGACGTGTGAGCAAACCTATAGCTCATGGAATATAAGGGATGGTAGCAACATGGATACGAAACTGGCTGAGTGACAAGAAACAAAGAGTAGTGCAGTGGTTAATGGATATTTTTCACGCTGGAGGAAAGTTTGTAGTGGAGTTCCCCAGGGAGCAGTGTTGGAACCCTTGCTTTTCCTGATATATATTAATGACCTAGACTTTGGTGTACAGGGCACAATTTCAAAGTTTGCAGATGATATGGAACTTAGAGGCATTGTAAACTGTGAGGAGGATAGTGTGAAACTCCAAAAGGGCATAGACAAGTTGGTGGAATGGGCAGACAGGTGGCAGATGAAGTTCAATGCAGAGAAATGTGAAGTGATTCATTTTTATAGGAAAAACATGGAGAGACATTATAAAATAAAGGGTACAATTCTAAAGGGGTGCAGGAGTGGAGGGACCTGGGTGGTATATAACCATAGATCATTGAAGGTGGCAGGGCAGGTTGAGAAAGTGGCTAATAAAGCATACAATATCCTGGGCTTTATAAATAGGGGCATAGAGTACAAGAGCAAGGAAGTTATGTTGAACTTGTATAAGACACTAGTTCAGCCTCAGCTGGAGTATTGCGTCCAGTTCTGGGCGCCGCACATTAGGAAAGACGTGAGGGCATTGGAGAAAGTACAGAAAAGATTCACGAAAATGGTTCCAGGGACGAGGAACTTCAGTTATGTAGATAGATTGGAGAATTTAGGATTGTTTTCCTTGGAGAAGAGAAGGTTAAAAGGTGATTTGATAGAGCTATTCAAAATCAAGAAAGGTCTGGACAGAGTAGATAGAGAGAAACTGTTCCCACTCGTGAAAGGATCGGAAATGAGAGGGCACAGATTTAAAGTATTTGGTAAGAGAAATAAAAGTTACATGAGGAAAAACTTCTTCACGCAGAGAGTGGTTAAGATCTGGAATGCACTGCCTGAGAGTGTGGTGGAGGCAGGTTCAATTGAAGCATTCAAAAGGGAATTAGACTGTTATATGAAAAGGAAGAATGTGCAGGGTTATGGGGAGAAGGCAGGGGAATGGAACTAAGGGAATTGCTCTTTCGGAGAGCCAGTGCAGACAGGTTGGGCCAAATGGCCTCCTTCTAAACAATTTTGTGATTCTGTGATTCTGTTATTGCAAGAGGATTTGAGTACAGGAGTAAAGAAGTCTTGCTGCAATTCTATAGAGAATTGGTGAGACCGCATCTGCAACATTGTGTAGAGTTTTGGTCTCCTTAGCTAAGGAAGGCTATACTTGCCAGACTGATTTCTGGAATGGCAGATTCTCCTATAAGGAGAGATTGAGGAGACTGGGCCTATATTTTCTAGAGTTTAGAAATATGAGAGGTGATCGCATTGAATCATACAAAATTCTTACAAGGTTCAAAATGATAGATGCAGGAAGAATGTATCCCCTGGCTGGGGGGTCTAGAACCAGGGAACACTGTTTCAGAATAAGAGGTAGGCCATTTAGGGCTGAGACGAGGAGGAATTTCTTCACTGTGAGAGTGGTAAATTATTGGAATTCTCTACCACAGAGGGCTGTGTAGGCTCAGTCACTGAGTATATTCAAGACAGAGATTGATAGATTTCTAGATATTAAAGATATCAAGGAATATGGGGATAGTGCGGGAAAATAGCCTTGAAGTAGAAGATCAGCCATGATCTGGTCGCATGGCGGAGTAGGCTCAAGGGGCCAAGTGGTCTGCTCCTGCTCTTATTTCCTTGTTCCTATGTAGCCTTGGAGCACATATCTGCACTTGTGTGCCATTACCGTGTGTTCTTCCTGTTCAGACACCCTTCCTCAGCCTCTTCCAGCACTTGCTGCAGCCAGAATACATCACTCCTTTAAGAGATGCATGTTGGCTTTAAGTAGTGCAGGCTAACTTTAAGTGGTGCTGAGTTGCGCAGCCACTCAACAGCATGTTTATTGCTGGCTGCAGGCGGCAATCATTTTCATTTTCACTGCCTACCAAGGAAGGATTGGGCAAGGGTTAATTATGCAAGGCAATTCCTGTACCTGTTTTTGGGGGCTGTCCAATTTTGCCCCCGCAACTGTAAACATAATTTTAGATCAGCCCAAAGCAGCTGCTTTGCCTTCTTCAAATTTTGAAGCACACAAGGAAAAATCAAAGCTCCTGATGGAAAGACAGGAGAATAGAATTGTATGCCAGCTTGACGTCAATCTGTCGTTCTTTTTATATGATTATCATCTTTTTTATCATTTTTATTTTTGCCAAATGTACACTCAAACAGTTATGATTTTGAATTGTTCTCCAAATTGGGCCTTATGTTTAAGCGAGGTAATTACTGTTCTCAAAAATAATATCCCAACAAAATTAGAACCTTAAGCTTATTACAAACTTAACTTTTTCTGCAAGGGAGATGAAGTGAAAAAGAGAGACAAATTACTTTTGTCACCTAAATCAAAATATCAGTTTCCCTCATGAACATATTTTGATTTTCTTACTGACAACTTTTGATTAAACATTCATGTATGACAGTTCACACTCAACTTGGGAGTTTATTAAAGTTCAAGTTTATCCACATACTAAAAGATAATGTCACAAAACAATAACATTCATATACCTTTGCTCTTTGCTGTAGAGGGAGAGGAGTTCTTGCTCTGTTTAAAGAACATATTTCTTTTAATGTAATTTCTGGTGTAGTACAATTACCCATTTGGCGAGTCGAAGAGACTTAGCAGTTGGCAGGAAAAAAGACAGAAGCGCAAGGGGAGAGCCAACTGTGTAACGGCCCCGACAAACACATTTTTCTGCAGCACCTGTGGAAGAGCCTGTCACTCGAGAATTGGCCTTTATAGCCACTCCAGGCACTGCTCCACACACCACTGACCACCTCCAGGTGCTTACCCATTGTCTCTCGAGATAAGGAGGCCAAAGAAGAAGAAGAAGAACAACAACAATTACCCTCATGAAATGTAAAATGTCTTTGTTTCTCATGTTGCTGTTATAACTGCATGTACAACATAGAATTGTTTGCAGATGGCTTATTCACCTTTGATTATCAATGAGCAGCATGGCTGGAAAACTTGGATGAGTGGCTGCCCTGCTTCTTAAAAGGAAAATGCTGTTCTTTGAGATCATGTAATATATTATTCAGCCAAATTACAGCAAAGAACAGGAGTTTTGATTAGAGGTCTGACTCTGATTAATGACATTCTACTGAAATAAACCCCTATGTCTAAAATGTGAAGGCTCATTAATCGAAACAGCTCCTCCATCGTTCATAACCCACTGAGTTATTTGACTGGGAAACTTATGAAATCTATTCGTACTTTGCATTTCCAAATGTAAAGAACTTGACCAATGCTTTGTGAGATCTTCTTCTTCTTCTTTGGCCTCCTTGTCTCGGGAGACAATGGGTAAGTGCTGCAGGCGGTCAGTGGTTTCCAGATCTTAACCACTCTCTGCGTGAAGAAGTTTTTCCTCATGTAACTTTTACTTCTCTTACCAAATACTTTAAATCTGTGCCCTCTCATTTCCGATCCTTTCACGAGTGGGAACAGTTTCTCTCTATCTACTCTGTCCAGACCCTTCTTGATTTTGAATAGCTCGATCAAATCACCTTTCAACCTTCTCTTCTCCAAGGAAAACAATCCTATCCAAGTCATTTATAAAAATCACAAAGAGCAGAGGTCCCAGAACAGATCCCTGTGGAACACCACTGGTCACCGAGCTCCAGGCTGAGTACTTTCCATCGACTACCACCCTCTGTCTTCAATGGGCCAGCCAATTCTGTATCCAGACAGCCAAATTTCCCTGTATCCATTGCCTCCTTACTTTCTGAATGAGCCTACCATGGGGAACTTTATCAAGCGCCTTGCTAAAATCCATATACACCACATCACTGCTCTTCCTTCATCAATGTGTTTTGTCACATCCTCAAAGAATTCAATAAGGCTTGTGAGGCATGAGCTGCCCCTCACAAAGCCATGCTGACTATCTCTAATCAAACTATGCTTTTCCAAATAATCATAAATCCTGTCTCTCAGAATCCTCTCCAATAATTTGCCCTCCACCGACGCAAGACTGATTGGTCTGTAATTCCCAGGGTTATCCCTATTCCCTTTCTTGAACAAGGGAATAACATTTGCCACCCTCTAATCATCTGGTACTACTCCAGTGGACAGTGAGGACACAAAGATCATCGCCAAAGGCGCGGCAATCTCTTCCCTCACTTCCCGTAATATCCTTGGGTATATCCCGTCTGGCCCCGGGGACTTATCTGTCCTCATATCATTCAAAATTTCCAGCACATCCTCCTTCTTAACAGCAACTTGTTCGAGCATATCAGCCTGTTTCACGCTGTCCTCACAAACGACAAGGTCCCTCTCACTAGTGAATACTGAAGCAAAGTATTCATTAAGGACCTCCCCTACCTCCTCCGACTCCAGGCACAAGTTCCCTCCACTATCCCTGATCGGCCCGACCCTCACTCTGGCCATCCTCTTGTTCCTCACATAAGTGTAGAACGCCTTGGGATTTTCCTTAATCCTACCCGCCAAGACTTTTTCATGTCCCCTTCTAGCTCTCCTAAGTCCATTCTTCAGTTCCTTCCTGGCTACCTTGTAACCCTCTAGAGCCCTGTCTGATCCTTGCTTCCTCAACCTTAAGTAAGCTTCCTTCTTCCTCTTGACTAGCTGTTCCACATCTCTTGTCATCCAACCATCCCTTCCTTGCCTCATCGGGACAAACCTATCCAGCAGTCGCAGCAAGTGCTCCCTAAACAACCTCCACATTTCTGTCGTGCATTTCCCTGAGAACATCTGTTCCCAATTTAAGCTCCCCAGTTCCTGCCTAATAGCATTGTAATTCCCCCTCCCCCAATTAAATATTTTCCCATCCCGTCTGCTCCTATCCCTCTCCATGACTATAGTAAAGGTCAGGGAGTTGTGATCACTATCACCGAAATGCTCTCCCACCGAAAGATCTGCCACCTGGCCTGGTTCGTTGCCAAGCACCAAATTCAACATAGCCTCCCCTCTAGTCGGCCTATCTAC